>NC_047108.1:69851158-70173909 GCF_902500255.1 Thalassophryne amazonica
GATCATCATCTGTTACAAAGCTTTTCCTTTTTGTTGTCATGTTAGCTGCCAAAGTATTTATAGGGCTTCACTTCAAAGATGGCTGTCCTTCTGGAAGGTTCTCCTCTCTCCATAGAGGAATGCTGGAGCTCTGACAGAGTGACCATCGGATTCTTGGTCACCTCCCTGACTCAAGGTGCATTAACACAAGCATGCCTGTGACTCACGCAATAGCATGATCCCACTTGCTGTGTTCACAGCTGGACAGTGTTCTTTGTTCTACCGGCTGCCACGTGCTCTGCGCTGGACTCTCCATATATAAAATAATTATTTTGTGGTGGATTAATCATTTTTTTCTGCAAACTGGCCATTGAAAACGGCTCTAATCGCATCCTGAATCACAAAGGAGGCTGCAGCTGGAGCCGTTTGCATACCTGCAGAAAGCATTTTCAGCCATCTAAAAAGGTAATTTTTTGTCATGTTTACATTGTCTTGGCTTGATAAAGCAGTTGCGTTTTTTCCTTCTTGTGTGCAGCTGTTAAAGTATGTTTATAACAGATTTAATTCTTGTTATAATCCTTCAGACAAGCTGCGCTCTGATGTGATCCACTGACGTCACCACTTGCTCTGTTCAGACTTAGACTTAGACTTAGACTTAGACAACTTTATTCATCCCACCAGGGGCAATTAATTTCAGCAGCCTGCATACCGGCACATCACAAAAAAAAAACAAAAACAAAAAAAAAAACATACTACATCCACATAAAATGTGCAACATACTACATCCACATACCCATACATCCACACCTAACAAGGAATTTAAAAGACGGATAGCAGAAGGAATAAAAGATTTTAACAACCGATTCGTCCTGCAGACAGGTGAAACATAACGACGGCCCGAAGGCAACAAAGAAAATTCACCTGCCAGCACATGTCCGGGAGAAGACAAAATACAATTTGCCTTCCTCACCATTTGCTGTTCACAAAAACTAGCTAGGTCTCTGGTTTATACTCCAATGATCTTTGAACATGTGTTGTGTGGGCCGCCAGAAGAGGAGGCACTGCTGGCCCACCACCAGAGGGCACCCTGCCTGAAGTGCGGGCTTCAGGCACGAGAGGGCGCTGCCGCCATGGACACAGCCGGGGGTGACAGCTGTCGCTCATTACCTCTTGACAGCTGTCACCCATCTACTCAACATCATCTCACTCCATAAAGACCAGACGTCATCTCCACCTCGTTGCCGAGATATCATACTTCATTGGAGGTAATATCCTCAGCCATTTGTGTTTCTAATAAGCTGTATATTGTGAGTGTTTGCAGGAGTACTGGTCCCTCTTCTTGTGGAGGCTGAGTGAGTGCAGGACGGCACTCTTTTCCTCTGAGGGATCACTGTAAATACCTCAACATTCTGAGTGAGAGGTGGCATTCCCACCGTTGTTGTTACTGGGTGTACACATACCCACACTTGACTGTCTTTGTTCTCGCCAGCAGTACCAGATCCGACAGTCGGGGACGGTGATCACCTGGGAATTCGGGACTTGGCGGCTCCAGTATTCACCAGGTTCTGGGGCGGCGGAAATCGTGTGGTTCCGGCTCTTCTTAGGACAGACGTCTTCTATCCTCGAGCCTGCCCACACGTCACCTTTGTGTATTGACTGTTATGATATTCTGAGATTGTCTGTATGTTCGTTGTGCACATTCACAACATTAAATTGTTATATTTTGGCTCATCTATTGACCGTTCATTTGCGCCCCCTGTTGTGGGTCCGTGTCACTACACTTTCCCAACAGGATATCTCGGCCAGCGTCATGGACTCCGAGGGGCGTCACCCGGCTGTTGAACGACCAATGGGAGAGCAGAGAGCGCAGGCGTCTGCAGGAGACGTGATTGGTGAGCTGCAGCACATTCTCACCGCCTTTACGGCTCGGTTGGATCAAATGACTGAGCAAAACATCCTCCTGAACCGCAGGGTGGAGGCTCTCTCCGCACAGATGGCGGCGAGCGCTCAGTGCACTGCTGCAGCTCGTCCTCCTGCCGACCCTGTGCAGGATATAAACGTTCCAGTGGTGGTTCAACAACCCCTCCCACCATCCCCTGAAGCATACATAAGCCCTCCTGAGCCGTACGGAGGTTGTGTGGAGACGTGCGCGGATTTTCTTATGCAGTGTTCGCTCGTCTTCGCACAACGTCCCGTCATGTACGCGTCAGATGCTAGTAAAATAGCTTATGTGATTGCTCTGCTTCGGGGTAAAGCACGCGCCTGGGCTACGGCGCTCTGGGAACAGAACTCACGGTTGTTATCAGCATACACTGGGTTTGTGGGGGAGTTCAGAACAGTGTTTGATCACCCTAACAGAGGAGAGACCGCTTCAACCGTGCTGCTGTCAATGAGACAGGGACGCGAGAGCGCAGCCGCTTATGCAGTCAACTTCCGCATCGCGGCTGCGAGGTCCAGCTGGAATAACGCTGCGCTCCGCGCCACCTTCATAAACGGACTGTCGTTGGTTCTGAAGGAGCAGCTGGTAGCTAAGGAGGAACCGCGGGATTTAGATGGGCTTATCGATCTCGTTATACGGTTAGACAATCGGTTGGAGGAACGCCGTCAGGAGCGAGGCGAAGGACGTGACCGGATACGCGCCGCCCCTCTCCCTTCCGGGTTCGAAAAGGGGCCGCCCTCCCCACGCTCCACAGCCGCAGCGCTTTGTGGGACAACAGCTCCCCCTGCTGACGTTGTTAGGGAAACGTACAGGGCCAAAATGGGGAGGCTGATCCGTGGAGAGTGTTTTCTCTGCAGCTCAACTGAGCACACACAGAGAAACTGCCCCAAACGGCCAAAACGACAACACTCGCCCTTAGAGACTGGGCTAAGGGGGGGTCAAAACATTCAAGTGAGACACACACAAATTGCCACACGACTCCCGGTCACAATCCTGAGTGGGGATTTAACCCTTCAAGCCCGAGCACTGGTGGACACGGGGTCAGAAGGGAATCTGCTAGACAGCAGATGGGCAAGGGAGGTAGGGCTCCCTCTGGTGGCGCTTCCTTCGCCGTTGCAGGTGCGGGCACTAGATGGCACCCTCCTCCCTTTACTCACACACAAGACACAACCAGTAACTCTGGTGGTGTCTGGAAACCACCGGGAGGAGATTGAGTTTTTTGTAACTCCTTCTACCTCCCGCGTGATTTTGGGCATCCCATGCATGTTGAAGCACAATCCCCGGATTGATTGGCCGTCTGGGGTGGTGGTTCAGTGGAGCGAAACCTGCCATCGGGGGTGTTTAGGATCCTCGGTTCCTCCCGGTTCACAGGCTAAGGAGGAGGTCAAAGTCCCTCCCAATCTGACGGCAGTGCCGGTTGAGTACCACGATCTTGCTGACGTCTTCAGTAAGGATCTGGCACTCACCCTTCCCCCGCACCGTCCGTATGATTGTGCCATTGATTTGGTTCCAGGTGCTGAGTTCCCATCCAGCAGGCTGTACAACCTCTCACGACCTGAGCACGAATCAATGGAGACCTACATCCGGGACTCATTAGCTGCCGGGCTGATCCGGAACTCCACCTCCCCGATGGGGGCAGGTTTCTTTTTTGTGGGCAAGAAAGATGGCGGACTTCGTCCATGTATTGATTACAGGGGGCTGAATGAGATTACGGTTCGCAACCGATACCCGTTGCCATTGTTAGATTCCGTGTTCACCCCCCTGCATGGAGCCAAAATCTTTACTAAGCTGGATCTTAGAAATGCATATCACCTGGTTCGGATCCGGAAGGGAGACGAATGGAAGACGGCATTTAACACCCCATTAGGTCACTTTGAGTACCTGGTCATGCCGTTCGGCCTCACCAACGCCCCCGCGACGTTCCAAGCCTTGGTTAACGACGTCTTGCGGGACTTCCTGCACCGATTCGTCTTCGTATATCTGGACGATATTCTCATCTTTTCTCCGGATCCTGAGACCCATGTCCAGCATGTACGTCAGGTCCTGCAGTGGTTGTTAGAGAACCGACTGTTTGTGAAGGGTGAGAAGTGCGAGTTTCACCGCACGTCTTTGTCCTTCCTGGGGTTTATCATCTCCTCTAACTCCGTCGCCCCTGATCCGGCCAAGGTTGCGGCGGTGAGAGATTGGCCCCAACCAACAAGCCGCAGGAAGCTGCAACAGTTCCTCGGCTTCGCTAATTTCTATAGGAGGTTCATTAAGGGCTACAGTCAGGTAGTTAGCCCCCTGACAGCCCTGACCTCTCCAAAAGTCCCCTTCACCTGGTCGGATCGGTGCGAAGCCGCATTCAAGGAGTTGAAACGACGGTTCTCTACTGCGCCAGTTTTGGTGCAGCCCGACCCTAGCCGCCAGTTCATGGTTGAAGTGGACGCCTCTGACTCAGGGATAGGAGCCGTGCTGTCCCAGAGCGGAGAGACCGATAAGGTACTTCACCCGTGTGCCTACTTTTCACGCACGTTGACCCCGGCTGAACGGAACTATGACGTCGGCAATCGAGAACTCCTTGCGGTGAAAGAGGCTCTTGAGGAGTGGAGACACCTGTTGGAGGGAGTGTCTGTGCCATTCACGGTTTTCACTGACCATCGGAACCTGGAGTATATCAGGACCGCCAAGCGGCTGAACCCCAGGCAAGCCCGCTGGTCACCACCTGTGCCAGGGGCAAGGCAGTACACACAAAGGCCCAAGGACTCCTCCAGCCGCTGCCGGTGCCTCATCGCCCCTGGTCCCACATCGGCCTGGATTTCGTCACAGGCCTCCCGCCGTCCCAGGGCAACACCACCATCTTCATGATAGTGGACCGTTTCTCCAAGGCGGCCCACTTAATGGCCCTCCCGAAGCTCCCAACAGCCCAGGAAACAGCAGACCTCCTGGTCCACCACGTTGTCCGTCTGCATGGGATACCCTCCGACATCGTCTCAGATCGTGGTCCCCAGTTCTCCTCACACGTCTGGAGGAGCTTCTGCAGGGAACTGGGGGCCACCGTGAGCCTCTCGTCCGGGTACCATCCACAGACGAACGGACAGGCAGAGCGGGTCAACCAGGAACTGGATCAGACCCTCCGCTGCGTCACATCCGCGCACCCGACGGCCTGGAGTAACCATCTGGCCTGGATCGAGTATGCGCATAACAGCCAGGTGTCTTCGGCCACCGGCCTCTCCCCATTTGAGGTGTGTTTGGGGTATCAGCCCCCGTTGTTTCCCGTGGTGGAGGGAGAGGTCGGTGTGCCCTCGGTCCAGGCCCACCTGCGGAAGTGCCGTCGGGTGTGGCGCTCCGCCCGCTCTGCCTTGTTGAAGGCCCGGACGAGGGCGAAGACCCATGCAGACCGCCGGTGATCCCCGGCCCCTGCTTACCAGCTCGGGCAGGAGGTGTGGCTTTCCACGAAGGACATCCCCCTCCAGGTGGACTCCCCGAAACTCCAGGACAGGTACACTGGCCCCTTCAAGATCCTCAAAGTCCTCAGTCCTGCCGCAGTGAAGCTCCAACTCCCGGCTTCACTGCGGATCCATCCGGTTTTCCACGTGTCACGTCTCAAACCTCATCACACCTCACCCCTCTGTGCTCCCGGACCGGCGCCCCCTCCTGCTCGGATCATCGACGGGGGGCCGGCTTGGACGGTGCGCCGGCTCCTGGACGTCCGTCGGATGGGTCGGGGGTTCCAGTACTAGATGGACTGGGAGGGGTATGGACCCGAAGAACGCTCCTGGGTGAAGAGGAGCTTCATCCTGGATCCGGCCCTCCTGGCCGACTTCTACCGCCGACACCCTGACAAACCTGGTCGGGCGCCAGGAGGCGCCCGTTGAGGGGGGGGTCCTGTTGTGTGGGCCGCCAGAAGAGGAGGTACTGCTGGCCCACCACCAGAGGGCGCCCTGCCTGAAGTGCGGGCTTCAGGCACGAGAGGGCGCTGCCGCCATGGACACAGCCGGGGGTGACAGCTGTCGCTCATTACCTCTTGACAGCTGTCACCCATCTACTCAACATCATCTCACTCCATAAAGACCAGACGTCATCTCCACCTCGTTGCCGAGATATCATACTTCATTGGAGGTAATATCCTCAGCCATTTGTGTTTCTAATAAGCTGTATATTGTGAGTGTTTGCAGGAGTACTGGTCCCTCTTCTTGTGGAGGCTGAGTGAGTGCAGGACGGCACTCTTTTCCTCTGAGGGATCACTGTAAATACCTCAGCATTCTGAGTGAGAGGTGGAGGTGGCATTCCCACCGTTGTTGTTACTGGGTGTACACACACCCACACTTGACTGTCTTTGTTCTTCGCCAGCAGTACCAGATCCGACAGTCGGGGACGGTGATCACCTGGGAATTCGGGACTTGGCGGCTCCAGTATTCACCAGGTTCTGGGGCGGTGGAAATCATGTGGTTCCGGCTCTTCTTAGGACAGACGTCTTCTATCCTCGAGCCTGCCCACACGTCACCTTTGTGTATTGACTGTTGTGATATTCTGAGATTGTCTGTATGTTCGTTGTGCACATTCACAACATTAAATTGTTATATTTTGGCTCATCTATTGACCGTTCATTTGCGCCCCCTGTTGTGGGTCCGTGTCACTACACTTTCCCAACAACATGTCTTTGTGATACTATGCAAGCTACTTTTATCTTTCAGTGCCAGGCTAGGAAACCAGCAGATGAAAGAAAAACATAAAAGACTTTCAATAAAGGACTGATAAAAACAACCCATAATAACAGAACTGACAGAGGAGGACTTCAATTTGCGAAGGAGGTACACTCTCTGTTGCCTTCGCTTCACAATGTCTGCCGTATTTACGTCAAATCTCAACTTCTCATCAAAAAAAGTGCCCAGATATTTATATGCAGGAACTTTTTCTACAGCTTTCCCATGAATAATGCTGTCTATAGCAAACCCTTTGTTACGTCTAAAATCAATTATAAGCTCCTTCGTTTTAGATACATTTAACTCCAAGTGATTTGTATCGCACCATGAAACAAAATCAGCAAGGGCCTCCCCATGTCCTGACTCCTCTCCCTGAAGAAGGGACACTTCTTCTTTACTCCACTTGACGAGCCACATGTAATACTGGAGTTTAGATCGCGCCACATGGAATAACATTTGTGTGTGAAAGATTTTTTTCAACATTTCAAAATTCTCTGTGCGCAATAGCATGCACCGGCGCCCCTCTTACTTCCTGTCTGCACCCGTTAACTCTCCAGCATGACACAGTTCGTGCTAGTGCGTGAGTCAAAGGCATGCTAATGTCAGTGCACCTTAAGGCCCTTCCCCCCCCCCATGGCTCAGTTTAGACGTGTTGCCAGCTGTAGGAAGAGTCCTGGTAGAGCTGAATTTCTCTTCCAGAATGGGTTTGTGTTTGGTTTCTTCCAGTTACAGATGATGGAGGCCACTGTGCTAATTGGGACCTTCAGAGCAGCAGAAATCTTTCTGTACCCTTCCCCAGATTTGTGCCTCGAGACAATTCTGTGTCTGAGGTCTACAGACAATTCCTTTGACTTCATGCTTGGTTTATGTTGTGGCATGCACTGTTAACTGTGGGACCTTATATGTAGACAGGTGTGTGCCTTTCCAAATCATGTCCAATCAACTGAATTATCCCAGGTGGACTCCAGTTAAGCTGTAGAAACATCTCAAGGATGATCAGTGGAAACACGATGCATATAAGTTCAATTTTGAGCTTCATGACAAAGGTTGTGAATATTTATGTAGGTGTGATTTCTTATGGGTTTTTTTTAATTTTTGATAAATTTGCAAAAATCTCAAAAATAAAAACTTTTTTCACATTGTCATTATGGGGTATTGTGTGTAGAATTTTCAGGAAAACATGAATTTCATCCATTTTAGAATGTAACATAACAAAATGTGGACAAAGTGAAGCACTGAAGCACTTTCCAGATGCACCGTATAAGTTCAAGATCTTTAAGGGTGGAGAAGGTGTTTTTGTTACCTGCACATCCCAAGGTACTGAACAAACTAAAATCTGGTAGGACAACACATTTGTCCTGTCAATTTCTCACTATGTGGTTTCATGGATGTCATACCATATCATGAACCACTGGTCATATGGTTTAAAATGTGACAGCAAATTATTTGCAAAATATAACTTTCTACAGGCTATAAAGATACAGTTTGTCAGAAACTGGAGTTACCATGGAAACATCCATGTCTCATACCTTAGTAACTTGTGAGGCAAGAGTGCATCCTGGGCTCAAATTACTCAGTCAGCACCCCACATTTTCATACTCACCCCAGGTGAAAATTCTTCCTGTAAATGACTGTAAACACCTGTGCTGTCCCTCAGTAACCACTTAGGGTAGACAGCAGAGATTTAGGAAGCAAATTACCCAGAGACCTCAAGTTTCTATTCAATTTAATTGAATGTTTTTCCTGAAAATTCATATTGTGTTCCAGATAAAATATCCCCTCACTGTATTTCAGTCAGAGGTTTCCAAATTCATTTTACTGAAGAGATATTAACAAAATTTTCAACTCATGATGATGCAACACAGAAAGGGACTGATTTTTTGGGGGTGGGGGGAGCTTTTAATGTAGCAGGTTTTGCACTGCAAATTTTCTCAGTTTAATGAGAACTACCAAAAGTCTTAAAACAGGATACAAAAAGAACACGACTGTTTGACAGATCGATGAAAATCCCTGCACTTGTGCCTCCACAAGTATGTGTTACCATGGTTACCCAATGGTCTTTTTTTTTTTTTTGGATTTCATTTTTTTTTAATTAACTTTAACTTTAAGATCTACAAAAAAATACAGCATTCATCAGAGATCATGGCAGCATGTATCACAGAATCCCCTTCCTGACAGAAGCTTCACCTGATTCCCAGTGTCTTAAAATAATCCTCAAAACTATGACCAAACCAACCGTTATGACTAAACCTGCAGTTTGACATATTCAGCACTCGATTTCTCCCCCAATAGACCCAGACCAGGAGCTAAAGGAGCTCTTGAAACCATTCACTTAAAACATTTATGACTGTAATCATAAATACACTGCGGACATGTCCCAGTGCCTGTTTGACGTTTCCAACGCAGATCATCCTTCAATATTTTCATTCTGAATACCCGTTATGGTGCGTGATAATACTCGTATCTAATTCACAGTATGTGAATTTCCCATTTACTTCCTGAACACATTTTCCACACCCTGCCAAACTCTTTATCCTCCAAAATCAATCTTTTTTCTCCCGAACCCTGACGCCAAAGCAGTTAAAGGCTCAGTCACCACCCCTAAAATTCTTGGAATTTTTATAACATTCTGAAGCTGTGTAGCAAACCTGTCAACTTAAACTACCCAGTGACATCATTAAATACTGTTACACACTAGTGACAAACAACTACAACCCTCTAAATAATTCCAAAAATGTTGTCTGCCTTGCAGGAGAAACTCCACAGTAACGGCTCTGTCAGACTGAAATGTGTCCACGTTGTTGTACAGAATGCCACAGCTGCAGGATTATCCCACACTCTGTTGATAAATTGACAGTTTATATATTTTATGGATATTGGTCCAGATGGCTTTAGAATGAACAGCAACAGGACTTGTCTTATTTACATTTTGGGACAGTGTGTTTAGATTTAAACAGTGAAGGTGATTCAGATTCAAAATACACACAGATTATTATCCAATCTTATCCAGTCTTTGGAAGACTGGATAAGAAGGCTAAAATGTACAATCTGAAGTTGGGTAGGCCTAATCCTCCTTTTTTTTCCATTGGGAACATGCATTGTGCTCATTTTAATTGTTGGTCTTCTCTCCACCCACAGAAAGTGTTTGACCATAAATTCATGTTTATTTGATATATTTGATGTTAACATACTGGTAGCATCACTAATATATAATTGAATCAAACGGTCATTGTCAAATTCACAATACACATCTTATCACGAAGACAAGTTTGATTCGCTCCCATTTATTCATATTTGTGTTTGTGTTATTCAATAATGGATTAAAATTTAATGCTGGCATGTTTTGCAAATTCTGACTCCGGCTAATTATGAGATAATTAATTTCTTCTGGAACAAAAGCTTTAAGTTTGGATGTGAGGATTGAGAAAGTGTCATGGATTCTGCTTTCTTCCAGCTCACAGTGTAAGCTGATAACTCTGAATATGATTGCATGGTCTCCGTTAAGTGTGTCAGTGAGGTCAGCGGGTCTACTACCAATGCCAAAATATCATCTGCATATAGCAACAATTTGTGTTCTGTACTCTCCAAGTTGTGTTACAGGTTCATATGGTTATCACTTAATATAAACAAACATGCTTATGGTTAGGGTTAGTATAGGACTGTTGTTTACTACAGAGAGCACTGGAAAACAGGATGTAACTGTTGATATATTACAGCTTAAGCCTTTACTACTATGGACATATCTGCATCTGGATAGCACCCACTTGTGGTGCAGTACATGTTGAAATCTCAAGTTTCTGTTTCTAGTAATTAAATGTTATACTCCAAAGAATTATTTGGCCATGTGCTACCAGGCTACAGGTTGGTTACAATAGAAGCCTTGTAGACAATATCTTCTTGTTATAAATCAAGATAAGTCTCTGTGATGAGGCTGTGCAATCATTGACACTAAAGTGATTTATCTCAAGTTTCACTGATACAACAGAAACATGTGCATGTGCACTGTTTCATTGTCCACTGAGTGAGCATAGTGAATGGGTGGCCACTAGTCTGAATTCATGTTGTGAATCATATCTGCTGCACAATCCTCCGTTTGGTCCACTTTCACACCAGGAAACAAATCACTCCACAATAGACTTTAAAGTAGGCCAACACCAGCCTTCTCATGAGTTCTCGGTAACCAACGGAGAGCTATCACATAGACTAAAAAATAACCAAACTGCCCCCATTAGAGTACAGACCCACTTTTGGAAGGCTTTTTTTATACATACAATGTGGCAGCATAGTCTCTCGTTTGAGGGTAGGTGATAAAGGGGCTAAATGAAAGAGCATATGATGCAATAATCCTGCTTCCAGGGACAGCCCCATTATCATTATTAACATTAAATATAGCAAAAAATTACAGACACGACCGCTCCCACTTGCTTCATCTTCCCTTCTCCAGTGGGAATGAAAAAGAAAAAAAAAAAAAAAAACGGCACTTTCGCAACTGCTTCGGTGATTGTAGCCAAAAACAAAACAGTCCACCATCTTTCCGTGTGAAGTGATGCTGTGTTTGTGTTGCACAATGGCAGGCTGTACCACGGAAGTGGTCAAATCCCACGATATCCCACAGGGGTTCAAGTCTTGCAACGGTAACCTATAGCAACAATAAATGTATTTCTAACAACTAAAACATGATTCAGTCACTATTACTCAGAGTGTCCTAGTTTTACTATTACAATTCTGTACTAAGGGGAATTGATGAGACATTAAGAAAAATCTGTTTACCTAATTAAAAAAAATAATTCATTAATTAATATAAAGATTAAGAAGCAGCATAGATTCAAAGTGTTTTTTTATGTATGGCAGAACAGTTAACGTGACAAACAAATAAAACAGATTGACTTTAATGTGCTTACATTCTGCCCTGTATAAGTGTAATAATGAAAAGTGTAATATGAAAAATATAAGTATCAGATCAAAACTCAGTATTAGCAAATAGTCAATATTAAATGACTCATAGTGGGAACAGGGGCAAAAAAAGAATAAAAAAAACGTAATTGGGACATTCATGATTAAAATATATATACCAGTTTCTGTGATGTGTTAAGAGCTTCCTCACCAGAGTCTCTGCAGCTGAACTTGACTGCTGGGTCACACATGTGGGTCACACCCTCACAGTTGTTCTCATCACTTAGGTCCATACAGTCTGTATCCCCATCGCAACGCCAGCGCATGGGAATGCACAAACCATCCAGCCGACACTGGAATTCATCTACATGGCAGCCTCCGGGAGGACGGGTAGCTGGAATGGGGGGAAGTAGACATTATAAAACCAACAGCAGATTTGAATTATGCCATTTAGACAATGTCAGTGAAGAGGCAATCAGCAGCTGCAAAATCACACAAACACAAAACAGACACACTTGGCTGTAAAATGAAAAATACCCATTCTTGTCATTAACAAGTGTGGAGGTCATTTGGGACGTTGAATTCACTACCTGACAATGAGCCAAATAATAATATATAAAAGTGAAGCAGCCTCTTCTGATGTCCACTCACCGCCTGACGTTTCAGGCGGATCAAAGGCGCCACTGAGGAGGTGGCATTAATGACATCCTCTCATGGCAAAGGTCAACGTTTGGCACGGATAAAGCAGGAAATGGCCCGCAGAGTTTTCAACACACAACTGCCATATACAAGATGGAAAAGCAATAGTGCTGTTTTCTGAGTTCAGTTAATGACTTCCAGACATCAGACCGCATGCCCACAAGCACAGAGAGCACAGATTGCTCATTAGACACACAGGTCATGCTGAGCCCAGCCCTTACATGCTGGGACTTGACAGCAACTGGCCCAGTTTGTGCATAGATTTAGTAGCACAAACATGAACAGAAAAACTCATACCTACACTGTCACTTCAGAGCAAGCAAGACAGCTGGAGAGGAAAGAGTGCAAACCGCATTTGCATCCACTGAAAACTGTGAATGACCCAAAAGAGCTCGACATAGGCCATCGCCAACCGTCAAGTTTAAACATGTTGTTGTAGTACAGTTGAAGCTTCTGTTTCTTTTGCACAACAACATGAAACAGTGTAATTGCTGACTTGAGTGTCATCTAACCACGTAACATAATCAAATCTGAAAGCAACAGCGTCAAACGTTTTCTGTAAAACGTGTAAGTGGGAGCTGGCGGGCATGAAGGGGCATGCAGAGTGGAATAAAAGTGGGCAGGAGAGAGGAAGACCCTGTGGGACTGCTGTTGTGACAACTTCTCTGCAAGTGCAAACAGCAACATATAAGCACAGTGACACATAATACATGATGTAATGATAAAAGGAAAATTCACATACAGCAAAACAGCAGGCACTAGAATGGTCTAATCAAGGGAGGGTCCACTAGTCCTCGAGCCCACTGGTCCTAGGGTCCACTGGTCCTAATCTCTTTATATTATTTGATGGTGTATATTACAACCCCAAACTGATTTTAAATTTCACAATGTAATACTTTCAAATAGCTAACCAACCAGATCCAGTTTTGATCAATTTACAGAAATAAAACATGATTCTGTTGATACACACCATTAATCACCCTTAATTCTACTGTTGTCTATAAATCTGTTGAAGTGAAAATCAACAAATAATGGTAATGTACCATAATTAAATGTTTTTTTTTAAATGTCACACTTTTGTAACATTACTTAACCTACTTTAGTCCAATATAGTGGGAAGTTCCCACCTAGGAGACGGTCCACTAGTCCTAGGGGGAAGTTCTCGTCTAATCAAGTAGTATCAACTATTAGTGCTGCCTAAAATGGATAGTGTCCATAAAGCACCAATATATTTAATGTATTGAGTTATGGCTCTTAGACCCCCCAGCTTTTTTACGTCATTCAATCATAAACCATTGTCATGTATCTGTAGTTTGGGAAAAACATGGACAAATGCACTAACTAAACAAACTAAAAAGCTCATCTGCTTGCTAGGGGATACCTATGGTATAAGTATTAAGTAACTTTCCACATATAGCCTGTTTGCACTTTGAACCAACAAATCCAGAGGTCCATCACACTGGAGACACAAAAATGTAAATACAATGTAAAACATTGGAAAAACAAAAGATTTTTACATTTTAAGCAATTAAAACTATGTAATTCTTCTAACATTATCTTATAACAATGCTTCAGTAGAAAAGGGGGCCAATGCCAGATGGACAGAGCCAAACTGGACTCAATGACATGATGGTCCAGCTTGGTTTGCAGACAGTTGTCATCTCTGTCCACAGATATGCCCACATAGCTGTCAGTGCTGGTGGCACTACTGTACGCCGAGACTACCGCTACTGTGCTGCCATAAAGCAGTGTTGGCTCCTCCACTAGGGAGCACTGTTACTCTGGCTTTAATCATCTCAGCAAGATGTCAAGGCCATACCAGGAATATGGTGGTACCAATGACAACCCAATCCGCCCCAACACTTTTGTTTTGCTATGTTGGTTATGGATAATGGATAATATGACTAGCTTCTTGGTTTGTGACGTCATGCGAAAATGGTCTATTGTTACTGAGGTACGATGTTGACAAAATATTAACCACATTAATATATGAATACATTCAGCAGGGCTCTGTGACAGACTGTCCAGACTGTACTGTGCCACTCACCCAGCGATCACTTGGAAAGACTCCAGCCTCCCCATGACACTTAATTAGAATAAAAAGGTTTACAAAATGGATTAATGAATGGATGGATATAGTCATCAAACAGCCATATAATATCATCTATTCCACAGGGAGTACACATGGTGTAAATATCAAGTATTACAAGAATTGGGCTCCACACAGAAAGACAGACATAACAAGGACAACAAAATGCCTTGTATACTTGGTACATACAGTCAGGAGATATCAACCACAATATTGTGTACTCGCCATCTTTGCAACCTAAGAAATTACCAACAAATGAAAAATAAAAAATCCAGTGGTTGAAATAATGCATATTTCCTCTGTATTACAGTGGCCAAAGGTTTTGGAACCATCTCCAAAGAGAGGTTGTACTCATTCTTTAAATCTTGTTTTAACTGCCATTCTGTTGTATATTTTCCTCTTGTATTTGTCCACATAGTGGACACTGTAGATCTCCCTGCACTTGCTGGCTTGGTAGCTGGGCAAAGTGCGGTTTACACTCTTTCCTCTCCAGAATATAACCAAAACAATGTTACCCTTTTGACTGATGTGGTGCATCAAAGTTCACCAGATGCAACATTGGGTGCTCTTTTAAGTTGGTGTGTTTTTTTGAGTCAGTGATTCCACAGGCTGGCTGGGATGGACTAACTGCTGGGCACCCTACTGTTCCTTACCCTGGTTGGTACAGTTGGCATGAGTCTCGTCGCTGTAGTCGCCACAGTCATTGTCACCATCACAGGTCCAGTACTCTGGGATGCAGCGGCCACTGTTACATTTGAACTGGACACTGGAGCAAGAATGGCTACAACCTGCTTCATCGCTGTTATCCCCACAGTCATTGTCTGCAAACAAACCCAAGATGCTCCTGATAGTTATCGATCTATTTAGTGCAGCAAATAAAAGAATATTTCGAGCGGAATCCTGCAAATGGTGATACAAGCACCAGATTTGGCACAAATACTCCTTAGACATTACTTTTTGAAAAAACGATTAGCCATTTGAATTGTCAATAGGCAGCCAGGTAGGGGTCAACTGAAGAATTACACCGTTCTCAAAATTAAAAGATGCTCCAATCAAATTGAAAACTACACTGTAGTATTTGCCTGATCATAAAGATTCCAAAAAGGTATCGTTTGGACTGTCTGGGACTGAATGTTCTGGAGTTATGGGGTAAAAACAGCAAGAATTGTGACAAAGATCAGTTTCAGTTTTTACAGGGGTCAAAAGTTAAAGTTGCTCCAATTTTGGTAAAAAGTGATGCAAATTATTAGTTAACAAGGTTTTAAAAAGGAATAGCTTGGACCATGTATCACACTTAGTTATCAGGTTTAGTTTACAGGGTAACATATGTCACATGTCATAAAATTAATGGACGTTGACCTTGTTTGACCTTTACTTTTCAGACCAAGCATTCAACACAGTAAAAACTATTCCATTTATTAATCCTATTAAGCCCTGCGACAGACTGCCATCCTATCCAGGGTGTACCTCGCCTCGCACTCTATGACTGCTGGGATAGGCTCCAGCCCCCGCGACCCTTAATTGGACTAAGCGGTTCAAGATGAGTGTGTGTGTGTGTTAAGCTCCTTTCACACTGGGGCCAATGTAGAATTGTGTACTGTGGCGTACCATCTACGCTGAGTTATGCAGCTCTACGCCCAGTTTAAACAGCTCTACCCTGAGTTTTTGCTCACTACACAGCAATATGCTGAGGTCTACGCGAGGAGGACATAAAAAATTAAACCTGTTTAATTTTTTTCTGCGTAGAGTGCTGGACACAGAAAGCACACAGTTTTTAAGCAGGTCTGCACAATAGTAGAGAAGCTTGAATCTTCGACTGGACTGGGTTGCTTGACGTGAGGACGTTTCGCTTCAAATCACAGAAGCTTCCTCATCTAAAATTCTTGCTCTGGTAGTCTGATTTCTGTCTTGACTCTTGTAGAGAAGAATAAACCAGAAGCCAACAAAAGCTGGAGTTTTTTAACCTAACCAGACCCCACCTACTGAGAGGCTGACTGCTATAGCCTAGTGACTAAACAATAGCTCTAATTAGCACCTATTGTGCTCTAGTTAGCACTCTCCTAATGACAGGACGGAAGCCTCCCCTGATGGCTCCCTTGACGACTCTCTCCTGATGACGTGAATGACTCATTACCATGAACAAAAGACTGAAACTGCTTTGACCTGAGTACCATATTGTAAACAGGGGACAAAGCGTGTCTGAGACCCGCTCCGCGGTTAAGGCTGGGTTTCAAATGTTTTACAAAGACTGCTTCCTTGACACCTCTCTCAAACCATTTCTTCTCTCTGGCTAAGATTTTAACTTCCTTGTCCTCAAACGTGTGGTTAGTGTCTTTCAGGTGGAGATGAACTGCAGACTGAGGTCCACTGGCGACCTCTCTGCGGTGCTGGTATAGCCTCTTGTGTAAAAGTTGCTTCATCTCATCTATGTAGTGTTCATTACAGTTTTCCTGACATCTGATATGATACACTACATTGCTCTGTTTGTAACTAGGGATCCTGTCCTTAGGGTGAACTAATTTCTGTCTCAAGGTGTTCACTGGTTTAAAGTAAACTGGAATTTTGTGCTGTCTGAAGATCCTCTGTAGTTTTTCCCCTACTCCTGCTAAATAAGGGAGAGACACTCCTCTTCTTCTTGTCTCCGTCTCCTGTCTATCTGGTCTCTTTGTTTTCTGGGACTTCTGCACTTTGTCCAGGGACCAACGTGGGTACCCACATACTGTGAGGGCTTTCCGTACAAGTTGTTGCTCTTTAGCCCTTCCCTCTGCAGTTGTGGGCACCTGTAGGGCTCTGTGTTGAAGAGTCCTGATCACCCCGAGCTTGTGTTCAAGGGGGTGGTTTGAGCCAAAGAGCAGATATTGGTCAGTGTGAGTGGGTTTTCTGTAAACCTCTGTCTGGAGCTGCCTGTTCTCTCCAATCGTAACATCACAGTCCAAGAAGGCTAAATGGTTGTTTCGGGCATCCTCACGTGTGAACTTGATATTGGAGTCTATCAATTCTCCATGGAGTCCATGTACTCCAATATCAAGTTCACACGTGAGGATGCCAGAAACAACCATTTAGCCTTCTTGGACTGTGATGTTACGATTGGAGAGAACCATCTGGACAACTGAGAGCCTACACAGAAACAGGTCTGCACAACACGGCGCTACTGTAGACATCCAAAAACTGATCACGCAGTCCGCAGTGTAACTGTGTGCTTACAACAGGTGATCGAACTGGTGGATGTGTGTGTGCTCAGAACCTCAACTCATAAATCCAGAAATCCAAAGAACAAAATCAGCAGGTCTTGGAAAAAAGAGCAGAGACACAGCACTCACTCGCTCGCTCTCTCTCTTTCACTCATTCTCTCTCTCTTGCTTGCTCGCTCTCTCTGTCTCTCTCTTTCTCTCTCTGTCTCTCTCGCTCTCCTTAGAATCCTGACAAGAAACGGGATATTTCAGTATGCTTGTGAGTTTAAATGGCAATATTTTCTGCTTTTTTTTGGTGGGGGTCACACAGTGGACTCTGAACTTTGCGATCTGTTTCATGCGGACAGACTGTTTCATTCACACATGGAGTAAATATAGGTGCTCTATCTGTTCATGCACAATCACAGTCTGGGGAACACTGTGTCCACATAAAGCCTGATTTTGGAAAATGACATCTGAAAACACTTTGAATTAATTCCTTGTCGTAGCTGGAAACGCAGCATTTTAAAACAAGTACGTCTGTGTTTTTTCTGCTCCAGGTTTGTTTCTCTGAGGATGCCAGTATCGTGCTCTAATCACATCTGGTCACACAGAAGCGCTGTGATGATTTAAACTTTTAAAGTGCCATTCGACTGCGATCAGGTTTGATCAAACCTGAATAAGCGCTGTGACTCCAAAATGACGTTGCTGTAGGTGTGATCATCAGATGACTTGAGCACTTCAATATTCAAGTCATCACAGACCTGGTCAGGTTTGATCAGATCAGCGGACCTGATCAGAAAGTAACCGGAGCTTTAAAAGTTTAAACAGTCACAGCACTTCATTCACAGCAGCATTTGCCACAGCCAGACTCATCAGCATTCCGTACACAACAAAAATGATCCACCAAGACAAAAAAAAAAAAAAGTTAAATTACTCTGTTTCTGACTTGCACCACTGTGCAGTACCGACCTGAACCACTTGGTGAAAACGGGGCTGTCAGCATACGCTGATCGTCAAGGTGTTACAACTGCATTAATTTATGGTTTGACAGGGCCTAAAGCAACCATACACTACTATAAGCAAATCTAGGATCGCAACCATGCGCCATCACACACCAGCCTGCACAGGGACTACGCCAAATGTGTGCAATTTTCCAGCATACTGCATAAGCATTTTAGCGCAACTGTATGCAAGCCCGGTGTGAAAGGGGCTTAATCATATTAGCTCAACCAATAATTTGCATCACTTTTTACCAAAATTGTAGCAACTTTAACTTTTGACCCCTGTACAAACTGAAATTGACCTTTGTCACTATTCTTGCTGTTTTTACCCCATAACTCCAGAACATTCAGTCATAGATTGTCCAAACTATACCTTTTTTGGAATCTTTATGATCAGACAAATAATGTGGTGTAGTTTTCAATTTGATTGGGGCATTTTTAAATTTTGACCCCTGTGCAATTCTTCAATTGACCCCTACCTGGCTGCCTACCGGAAACTCAAATGGCCAGTCATTTTTTTTATCAAAAGAGTAATGTCTAAGGTGTATTTGTGCTTGTATCACCATTTGAAGGACTGTTTCAATTATCTGCTGCACTAATTTTCAAATGTGGAAAGCAAAAGAAGATTCGGATGCATACCATTGTCACAGCGCCAGTTGATGTTGATGCAGCGGCCATTGGTGCAGGTGAACTGGGTCAAAGGGAAGCATGTTGGGTAGGCTGGAGAAAGTTGCAGGAGACGGTATATCAAAAGCATTGAATGAAGACAAACTGTGCTTTTCAACCAAAGTAGAGAAAAACCCACCACAAGAATCTGGTTCATCTGAGCGATCCCCGCAGTCATCATCAAGGTCACATGTCCAAGAGATGGGGATGCAGCGCCCGCTGGCACAAGGGTGCTGGTTCGGTGGGCACGTGCGAGCTGACAGGGAATATTTTATACAAATGTTTAGTGCTTAAAAAACTTTTTTATATTTAAGAATCAGTCTAGCAGTTGTTCACCAGTGTTAGAATGAAGATCAACATGATCCCACAAGAATGTAAAAATTACAGAATGACCCATGTTAATATAGATTCCTTCAAAATAGTTTCAGCCACACAACAGCTAACTAATTTTATCTAATTACAGCCGCCAAGGATATAATAAAATCATCAGCGTTTATTTATTTGTCTGTCTGTTAGCAGGATTACATCTACACTACTGCATGGAATTTGACTAAATTTTCACCACAGATACATACTGGGCCATGGAAGAATCTATTAAATTTTGGATGTGATTCAGATCCAGATTCTAGACCAAGTTTCACTTTATATAGGCGTTGAAGGATTACTGTTAGCAGGATTACGTCAAAACTAATGCATGGATTTTGACAAAAATTTCAACACAGGTACATATTAGGCCATGGGAGACTCCATTACATTTTGGACGTGATCCGGAACTGGATCTAGATTCTGGATCAGGGTTCACTTTATATAGGTTGTGAATTATTACGTCAAAACTATTTCACAGATTGTCACCAAATTTACACCATAGACAGATATTAGGGCATGGAAGGCTCCAATGAATTTTGGAGGTAATCCGGATCAAGATCTGGATCAAGATTTCCCTTTATATAGGCTTTGAAGGAATACATCAAAACTACTTCATGGATTTTCACCAAATTTGCATGGAAGACTCCACTGAATTTTGGAGGCGATCCGAATCCGCATTGGCGGACGTCAGAAATCTCTGACTGCTATTGTTTAGCTCTGTCATCCTTTGTAATTTGTTCTTCTTCGAGTAATACACAGAGACAGCTCTAAGGAAGTCAACATACGCCGTTAGCCAGGGTCCATCACTGACTCGGCCAATTATCATCACAAAGAACTTCAAGGTTTCACTGTAGAAAATACAGTTTAATAAGGTGAGGCTAATTGATCCGTCTGGACTGTAAAACTGTCTTGTATCCACCACACTAATTTTACTTGCTTTAACTCAAAGGGAAAAACAGATCTTAATATATTTAGTTTTGTGTTGGTTTGTCAACTTTCCTGAAGTTTCATTTCAAGTTCTATGTTGGACTCGATCAGCTAAAATATTATTAATCATTATTGAACAGCAAGCACAAAGATAGCACACCAATGACCAAAGAACTTATATATTTGCTTGAACACACAGGTATCGTACACACCAGAGCAGGTCGTGTTGGATTCATCGTCTCCGTTGCCACAGTCGTTGTCGCCGTCGCACAGCCAGCGCAGAGGGATGCACCGGTTGTTCTGGCATTTAAATTTGTCAGATGGGCAAGTGTGTTCATCTGAGAAAAGAAGGCAGAAACTATGTCAAGATCAACATGTTTTTGCTGATTTCATTTGTAGTTTGTATTATTATAGTGTGTGTGACTAATCGTCTGAGCTAAAACAACACAAAACTGATTTATTGCACTGGTTTTGAAATACTAAATAATCCCATGATCCTCTAAGTACGTCACTTCAAGTGAAGTATTAAGAGAAGAACACCCACGACAAATCCCTGCTTCTCATAACGAGGACACAGTTAGCCAGTGACATGAAAACCACATTATGCTGCATGGAAAGAGACAATCTTGGAAAGTACATTTTGCAGAGTGTCAGCTGGCGTTAGCTAAGGCCCTTAAACAGATTTTGTTTATCTGTGTGTTGCTATGTAACCATGACAATGATGTGGCACACTTACGGCAATGCTCAGAGTCCTCATCGCTGTTGTCCAGACAGTCATTGTCCCCATCACACTTCCAACGCTCTTGGATGCAGCGGTTGTTCTTACAGGCAAACTCCCCTGGCTGGCAGTGAGGCGGGGTCACGTAGGAAGGGTTGACTGGAGAAGAGATCAGGGGTTCAGACAAGCAATCAAAACTAAAACACAAAGCTTTTTGTTGCAAGTCAGCTTCTGTGTCTGCTAATGCTGCAAATATTTATTGAATGTAATAATGCATTTTGAGCATCAGCTATGACATTTTGGTCATGGGGTGCGTTTCGATGTACATGATCCAGCATGCAGGTGGCTCAGTAAATGCCTACATTTCACGAGGTTATCTGCCCAGGGTGGTTCCATGGAATAGGTAATTCAGTGGGATATGAATTCAATTCAGTTTCAATTTATTTAGTTTATGTAGCGCCTAATTGCAACAAAGCTGCCTCAACGCACTTCACACAAGTAAGGTCTAACCTTACCAACCCCTAGAGCAAGTACACAGCAGGGCTGTGAAATGAAAATTGTAAAATCCGAGGAAAATTCGCAGGGGGTCTGGGGGGCGCAGCTCCCCAGGAGCAGGGGACTCGGGCCTTGTGGGGCCCCAGAAACCAAATTAAATTTTCATCTACTGATACATTTTCAACATCTCCTGGAAGAACAAATCTCAAAATTAGTGCATATTTAAATGATCCTAGATTCAACCTTACATTTGAACCATCAATGATCATGTTGAAATAACAGAATACAACATGGAAGTAGGACCTGGAATGATTTTCCTTTTAACTGTAAACCAAATTTTGCATTAACTTAGAACAATTAAACTACATGAAATTCACGAAGACTGAAAAGACTGTTAAACCATGTCAAAAACCACAGCTAAAGATTGTAGAATATTTAAAAAATCAGGGTAAAATATCAATAACATACCTTATAGTAAAACAGCTACACATTCTTGTGTAAATTCCTGTAAATCCACTCAAAGCCACAGTGTCTTTTTTCCCATGAAAAAAGTCTACATTAATAAAAACTAATTTACACTGTTGTGTAAATTCATGTAGCCTAAATTCATTCAAAGCCACAATGTCTTTTTTTTCAATGAAAAAAAGTCTAGATTAATGAAAGAAAAAAAAGGCACATAATCTTTTCTGAAATCCTGTTTGAACAGCACAATGTTTATTTTCCAGAGAGAGAAAAAAATTCTTACCAGTTCGCTTTTCCCGTTTATCTTTCAGGTGTGTTCATGAAGCCAGCAACCATTCCACGGATTCTTGTCCTTATCACACTTTTTCAAACCGTCTTTCTCGCCATCTTCGCTCTCTCTGATGTCGCTGTGACACAGACATGCTGCAAAATTCTTCTTTTAAAAACTTGAAAGTTCTAAAAGTGTGCGATGTCCACATGCTACGTTTAGATACGCTTCGCACAGGAGCCACACAGTGTCACCGCAGCAACCAACCAGTCCCGCTTTACGACAACTGTCGTAACAGCCAGGCTTTGAGTGGCAGTTTTCCTCCGCGAATCTCCGCGGATCCGAGGAAACTGATATGTATCTGTAACACACAGATCAGTGTCCGCGGACTTATAAAACACGCATGATGTCGTAAAAAAAGAACGCTTTGCCATAAGCATTTTAAAAACTCAGTAACGATCACAATTAAAGAGTACAACACTAACCCCCCCCCCCGCCCATGATGAAATCCGCGGAATCCCGCGGACCCGCAGAGTTTTCACAGCCCTGACACAGGCACAGTGGTAAGGAAAAACTTCCTCTGATTATATTCAAGAAGAAACCTCAAGCAGACCCAACTCAAAGGGGTGACCCACTGCTTAGGACATTATAACAGTTACAAGGTTTTGCAAAGTTTTACAAAACAGAACAGAACACAACAAAAGAAGATGCATTTGATGAGAAGTCCATGCAGGTGTCCAGTCCACAGGCAGGGATCATCCAGCAGTGCTCATGCCATTCAGTTGGCCTGTTCCCACGGCAGAGTCCGCTCCACGTTCTACGTTCCACATTCTACATTCCACGCCTGTTTCAGAAAATATGAGTTGGACTACCAATGCATAGACCTGAGTTTGAATCCCAGTCACGCTACCTGTCTGTGTTCTTGGACAAGACACTTCATCCACATTGTCCCAGTACAACTTGTGTTTGCCAACTTGTAAAAGGGTGCCAGCACTGCTAGGGAAATAGTCTGCAATGGACTAGCATCTCACCCATGGGGAGTCATAGGCTCTCATCCACATCAAACTACGCAAATCCTGTGATAAGCACCAGCACCATTGGGCCTCAGGATATATATATCACCCGTACCTCTTCTACAATACTCATACCGCGTGTGAGGACAACCCAGAATCCTTTAGGAGCCTCAGCAGTGACTCTCTCCTGAATTTCCCAAACAGTTCACACTGATCTTTAATGAATGTACTGCTGGTGAAGCTACTAAATACCTCTGCAGGTGACATTATCAACATCCAGGATTTGATCATCAGCACAACCACACGACCTGCCATTTGGGATAGCGAGGCAGAGACTGCTACAGCCCCCGTTGTTAACTCGACACACGTTGGAACCTAAACACAAAGACAAACCAAGAAACAAATAAAACATCATATCATCATAATAGCACACTTTGTATTAGCAGTTACACTGCTCTAACCAGAACAAAGGTTTAAGAAGGTAAAGTTACCCTGCTGTTGATATGCGTCATACACCCTGATCTCAAAAATGGGTGGCCTCTCATTGCGGAGAAGGGTGACAGTCTTTGTGACCTGGTCCAGTTTGTAGATGCTGCCACCACGGTACTCATTCCAAAACAGAAATTGTTTGTAATGACATAAACCAAAGGCATGGTTAAGCTCCTGGCCCTCATAGACCACCTGTTAAAACAGAAAGCAGAGAGCAGTTAGCTCATCAATACCTTATTTTACTACTACTACTACTACTACTACTACTACTACTTGTGATCATTTTTCAGAATGACTGCATGTGCCCAACTTCACACACTATAGGACTGACAAGAACTGGGCTAAAGATAACCTGCAACAGACTACTGTCCTATAGTGGCAATTGGAGCCGCTGTCATTTGGGTGAGGAATAAAAATACATTGTTTTGCCCCAAATTTGAGTTCCACTGCATAAGTAACGACAGTTGGAGACTTTTAACAGGTCTAACGGCTGTCTATGTGGGAAAAGCCAGACATGTTAATTCTAGTCCAACCATGTTCTTGGCCAGAAGCATTTTTAGCCTCTCAACATGGTTTTTAAAATAATTTCGGTAAAGCCACAACTGTCTGCCATCTTGCAAGAAAAACCCAACAGTTATGCTGTGAGAAGTGAGTACTGCTGTTTCTTTATAAACATGGGCAGGAGCAGTGTTCTCATAGAGCGGCTCTCACATGCACTAAACATGCATGCGCGGCTGGACCGGGAATGTAAAAAAAGTGGCAGAAAAGCTCAAATCACAACACACACTGAGGGAGTGTTGCTTCAGTCTCTACACAGGATGACATTACGCCACTAAATTTTTACCAAGAAAATAGCTGCTGGCTACTATAAGAAGCAAGTCCCTTCGGCTTCTCCCTTGTTTCACTCGGGGTCGCCACAGCAGATCTGAGGTGGATCTGCATGTTGATTTGGCACAAGTTTTACGCTGATTCAACTCCACATTACATGGAGAATGGCCAGGGGTCGCCTTGAACTAGTAACCTTCCACATTGGAAACAAGCACACTTAACCTCTTGGACACCACCCATAGAGTTGCCTGTGTAGTTGCTGGCTGCTATATTAATGTTTAAAATGCCATTTAGAGTCCCTTTAAAAATCTCCCTAAAATGTAAAACTCTCCATTTCCTGGGGCATTTTGCTAACTAAAATACAGAATGCTTTGGATTTCGGTCATGAGAAGAGGGTGCTGTGTGATGCCAATGGTAGGATCCTGTGAGGCTTCCCTCTTTTGCAGTTTTGTCCAGTTCCCAAGACATTTTATATGCCATTTACATTAGCAATGGTCTTTTCAGGGTATTGCCAAAAATCTTTGTTTAAATCTGGGAGACGTGTTATCCCTACGGACCGGAAAAAAAGGGCTTGTTATCTCTCTCAAGAAAGAAATGTGTGAACGTCTGGATTACAACTACAGAGGTATTACACTGCTCTTGGTGCTGGCAAAGGTGCTTGCAGGGATTATTCTTAACAGGATTCATTCTGAGTTACTTGCCCATTAGTGACTGCAGCGGCCTGCATTGCATCCAAGAAGTTAAGCTTCTAACTTGAAATTAAACATCCCACTCACCACTTCTTTCTACCCCATGTTGATTTCTGCAAAATACTTGGTTCTGTGGAGCGGCCTTGTTTCTGGGACATCCTGAAAATTTGTGGGATCCCAAACAAATTGCTAGATATCAAGCCAAACTACAAAAGGTGGGGTGGTGGCGACTTTTAGATGTTTTACGATGTGAACAATTCTTGATTAGCAAATGTCAATAATCGATTTTATAAACATTAATTGCAGGGGTTGGAAAGGGGCTGCTGTCTCCCATTAAGGACCACTTTTCATGTTTTTTATGAAAACCTGTGTTTCTTCTTACTCATCATTTCTTGAAGCGGTAAATTATTTTTTATGCAAGTGTGCCATGCGGCTTTGTTACAGCCTCTCTCTTCTTAAAAAATGCTGACTCATTCTATAGTTTCATATGTTAAGGGCTAAGAAAGAATCCAAATAGATTATTTGCAGAGTATCATGGCTGATCAACTACAATTGTCTCAACCAGAATTTTCATCTCAACATGTGCTGTGCAGTGCACTGTGGTGGAGCACACATGCATGCTCCCATTTTAATTATTCTGACATAACTACAAAATGCATTAGTACAGCACAGCCAATGTGCAATGAGGTGAAAAGGCTGAATACTTTTGCAAGCCGCTGCAGAATCAGTGAATGAGAGCCACACAGGTGCAAATCTGCCTGAGCTGTCAAAGAATATATTAATTAAATTAATTAATCATGGATCATTACAAATAATTTGATTTTGCAAAGTAACAAGTAGTCACACAGTGAGAAAAAAAAGAAATCCTGCTTAGAAACAACAGTTGCATCATTAATCAATTTATATAATCAAATCACAACCCTGTGTTATGTGTCGGACGCAGCCCGGAGAACCGACCAGCGTTTGAAGGACACAGTATAAAATAAGCAGAGCACGGTACAAAGGATAACAGGGTTTAATAAACATAACAGTGATGTGAAAAAATACAAACAAATAAGTGCGCGGTCTGGCGTGGCGGATTTGCGGTGTGCTCCCAGCAGCACAAAACGGTCCGGAGCCAGAACCAGTTCGGACCCAAGGACCCCGCCGACACCCCCCAGGTGGCCGCGACAAACCGAGTCTGTGAAAGAAGAAATCATCATGTGAGTCCACACTCTACACACAGAGGGACCGCTCAAAGGTGTACAAACAGCAAACACTTCCTGGCTTAATTACTAATCAGCTTCCCACCCTGCAGGCATAGAACACCCTGTTCACAAAACTCCACTGCAGTGGAAGCTGATTAAACGACTACATACAGCTCAATATAATAAGGTGTGACGGACACCACATTTACTGACTGTATAAATGTTAGTCACAAAATCTAACGTACCTCAGGAAGTGTGCTGACGAGCGTGAGACCTCACCCCCTCCTCTTTCACAGACCATGCATCAAACCTGGACGTTCTCTGCATCCACTGATGATGAGATGGCTCTCGAGACGACGATCTCACCCGTCTGGTCACAAGGTCGAGTCTCTGGCAAATACACACTGTGTACTCCAGTCTTAAATGCCACCATGTTCCAATCCATGTAGATGCACCACAGCTGTGAGTCCTGACGAGCCGCAGGTGATCAGCCTCAGGTGATCAGGGTGAGGTCCTGATAAACTCAGCTACACAGCCACTCAGTCCCAAATGCGCACCACCTGGGAGGAAAACCAAAAGACAGAAACAAAAGACACACAAAAGCCAGCCAGGCACGCCAGCCACAACAGCACCCCACCCTCACGGGAAGCCTCCCGGCGACCACACAAACCTGGCCCAGGAGAAACACCCCCCTCCAGGGACCATGGCTGGAAACCGTATCTGCATTCATCTTCCAACAGAATCTTCATCCAACAGAACGGTTGATGTCTTCTCCTCTGGCTGCATCTTTGCCTTTGTTTCTGTCTGTCAATTAGCACAGGTATGGCCAGGAGTTCTTAAACCTGTACGGTCAGCCTTTGTCCAACCATGTTCAGTCTGATTAGTCATAAAACAAAAAAGACAAACACAAACAACCAAACCACCCCCCCCTCCCAGAGGACCGTCCCATCAAACCCCGGGAAGGGGAGAAAAGAAAAACAACCCAAACTTAAGCTTGCAAATAACAATGCTAACACCCCCCCCCCCCTCCCCAGAGGACCGTTCCATCAAACCCCGGGAAGGGGAGAAAAGAAAGACCCAAACTTAAGCTTGCAAATAAAAATGCTAACACCCCCCCCCCCCCCAAACGACATGTAGGGACCAACACCCCCCAGAGGACATCCCGCCAGCTCCAGGAGTAATAACCACAGCCGAGGACCCTCTGGGATCCAACGTCACCCACGGGGACTCCCAGCGCCTCCCAGAGGACCATTCCATCAACCCCAGGAGACGCCTCCCCTCATGACCAACGGACCCAGCCCCGGCCGTCTATGGCTAGATGGACCCACAGCCCTTTCCCCCCCAGAGGACACCACAGTCACACCCTGAGGGCGGAAACTGGGGGAAAAAACAAAAGGAAAGAAAAAAAAACATACAAACAAAACAACCCAACCCCACCCCCTTGGTGCAGTGGAAACTGGAAGCACGTCCAGCGTCACCAACTGTGACTATACCCCAGAAGCCAACCGGGAGGAGTGGAACAGCGGTTATGGCAGACGGCACAAAACAGCGCCACTCCTCCGACTTCCAAACCAGCCACCAGCTGCGGGTATATCCCACTGCCCCAAACCTCAGCCACGCCGATGGCAGACGGCTCAAAGGCGCGCTGAAGCCGGAGGTGGAACAGGGAATCAACAAACAACCCCCCCCCCCCCCCCCCAGGTGCAGAGGTTACCTGGGAAACGCCCAGCATAACCAAACTGCACCACTCCAGCAACGCCGACTCTACGGCTCACCCGGCTGGAGTCAGAGGAGAAGAGATCAACCGTTCTGTTGGATGAAGATTCTGTTGGAAGATGAATGCAGATACGGTTTCCAGCCATGGTCCCTGGAGGGGGGTGTTTCTCCTGGGCCAGGTTTGTGTGGTCGCCGGGAGGCTTCCCGTGAGGGTGGGGTGCTGTTGTGGCTGGCGTGCCTGGCTGGCTTTTGTGTGTCTTTTGTTTCTGTCTTTTGGTTTTCCTCCCAGGTGGTGCGCATTTGGGACTGAGTGGCTGTGTAGCTGAGTTTATCAGGACCTCACCCTGATCACCTGAGGCTGATCACCTGCGGCTCGTCAGGACTCACAGCTGTGGTGCATCTACATGGATTGGAACATGGTGGCATTTAAGACTGGAGTACACAGTGTGTATTTGCCAGAGACTCGACCTTGTGACCAGACGGGTGAGATCGTCGTCTCGAGAGCCATCTCATCATCAGTGGATGCAGAGAACGTCCAGGTTTGATGCATGGTCTGTGAAAGAGGAGGGGGTGAGGTCTCACGCTCGTCAGCACACTTCCTGAGGTACGTTAGATTTTGTGACTAACATTTATACAGTCAGTAAATGTGGTGTCCCTCACACCTTATTATATTGAGCTGTATGTAGTCGTTTAATCAGCTTCCACTGCAGTGGAGTTTTGTGAACAGGGTGTTCTATGCCTGCAGGGTGGGAAGCTGATTAGTAATTAAGCCAGGAAGTGTTTGCTGTTTGTACACCTTTGAGCGGTCCCTCTGTGTGTAGAGTGTGGACTCACATGATGATTTCTTCTTTCACAGACTCGGTTTGTCGCGGCCACCTGGGGGGTGTCGGCGGGGTCCTTGGGTCCGAACTGGTTCTGGCTCCGGACCGTTTTGTGCTGCTGGGAGCACACCGCAAATCCGCCACGCCAGACCGCGCAATTATTTGTTTGTATTTTTTCACATCACTGTTATGTTTATTAAACCCTGTTATCCTTTGTACCGTGCTCTGCTTATTTTATACTGGGTCCTTCAAACGCTGGTCGGTTCTCCGGGCTGCGTCCTACACATAACACCCTGTAGTCTAATGGAACTGTGAAATTGACAGCTAAAGTGTCTCTGTTGATGAGGAAGGTTAACTGCCCTCGACTTCACATATGATGCTGTGATCTTTGGAGAATCAATCGAAATCCTTGATAACTGCATGTGAGAAGCTGAGTGAGGAATCTGAATGTCTGGGTTTGTGAATCTGAATGTCTGTGTTTGTGATTGCAATGACTTACTTCCTGGACTCAGACATAAGCAGTGTATCTGTATGCAATGCAACTGTCAGACCTATCTTGGCAGTGACGCTCATGTCTCTGGTTACTCAGCCTTTGACATCAAGAGATGCCTGAGAAGGTCCTACTTCCTTTCTTATCACCGTGAGAGTTGGACATTAACCAGTGACTTAAGGTGATTACTGTACGTCTTTCATACTAGGCCTCTTCAGAGGATTCTTGGGTACTGCTTGAATGACTTAGTCTCAAGGAAACGGTTCCGAAGCCATGTGGCACATTTATCTGGGGATGATCCAGGGTTGAGGACTAGAACAACTGAAAGAAGCCAAAAGGACACCAAACTTTCAACTGGCTACAGCACATAGATGACTACTACCATGGTGTGGTACCAGCGCAAGCTCACAGACCTGACCTTTCAAGAGTAGGAATTCTATAAATAAAAAAAATTATCTGGCAAAATATATGATTAATGCCTGATTCACGCGGCAGGATTTTAAAATTATCTGTAGGTTTCCAAAACCTGAGAGACCACACATGTAGAGATAAAAAAAAAAATCACAGATCTAACAGGTTTGGTCATACAGTGTATGTTGTTCAGCCACATGGTGAAGTCAGCCACACGGTGAAGTCAACACACCACACACAAACAGATTGCACACACGAACATTCCCAGGTCAGATAGGAAATCTCGCAAAATCTCTCAAGATTAAACGTGACTTCAGAGTAAACAGACGGAGATAGTTTGTGGACTATTTAAAACAGAGGGATAAAAATGATACAAAAAGAAAAAGAAAAGGCGCTCTTCAACCACTGGACTTTCTGGTAAGTCAGAACAGCTGTTATGATTTTATTTTCAAGTCCAGACTTAAGACACACTTATTTTCCCTTTCGTATGGCTAGCATACTGGCATAGTATGTTACTATGCTTTTTACTCTGTTAATTCATTCACGGAGCGGGCCGTGGTCTCAACTTTATCTAAATTCTGGGTCTTTTAGTGAAGCTTAGGGCTAGTGGCTGGCGATCACCTTGATATTTCTTCTGTTTTTCATTGTTGCTTAATGCTGACAAATTACACTGTATTTGTTGTTTTTCTGATGCTTGAATCTGCTTTTTTTTTTTCCTTTTCTTTCTGTTTGAGGTGCAGCTCCATCCAGCGATGGGTGTGATATCTGTTTCGGAAACCATCTTGTGCACCGGCAACATTTCCTGTATGTTCGTTTTGTGAATTGTTTTGTAATTTGTGTCAGTAGCATGGCCCAAGCAGCGGGTCATAGATTTGAGTCTGGTCTGCTTGAGGTTTCTTCCTTAGAGGGCGTTTTTTCTTACCACTGTTGCTCTGGGGGTTGGTAAGGTTAGACCTTACTTGTGTGAAGCGCCTTGAGGCAACCTTGTTGTGATTTGGCGCTATATAAATTAAAATAAACTGAAAATTGAAAATGAAAACGTTCTGCTCCGTACGTCCGTCACCTCGTTTTCTGATTGGCTACACGTCACATTCAGCGGGCTCTGTGCTTGTTTGTAGTCAGAGGACACCACACACACTGCGATATCGGGCCAAGACAATCCAACCTGTTGAATATCCCCGATTTGCAATCGGAGCACTCCTAACGTCCTTATGAGCAGATCAGAGTGCTCTTAACACACCACACATGGCAGGAATACCTGATAAGATTATCTTTAGCGTCATCACGATTGTCGGGGCATCCTTCTTACTTACTCTTGCTTGCCTCTACTGGTGGTTGGCTCTCACTGCGGTATTGTATCACTTCCTGTTCCGGAGCACAGCGGTGTTTTTCTGTATCTGTTAGCTGTTTAATCTGCGCAGTTAGATTGATCTAGTTATCTAGCTTATGATTTGTTTCCCAGTGTAATCTTTACGTGCCTTAACTAAAGCACTCCTTCTGCTGAATCACCTCTAAATTATTTACACATTATTCACTTTGCGTGTTTTTAGGAATCTGCTAGCTTAGCGTAGCTACTAGCTCTTAGCCGATTTAGCATGGCTGCTTCTCCTGTCTCTCCCGCACTTTTCTGCTCTGGGTGTGAAATGTTTAGTTATTCCTCGGCCTTCTTTAGCAGTAACAGTACTTGTAATAAGTGTAGCTTATTCGTAGCTTTGGAGGCCAGGCTGGGCGAATTGGAGACTCGGCTCCGCACCGTGGAAAATTCTACAGCTAGCCAGGCCCCTGTAGTCGGTGCAGACCAAGGTAGCTTAGCCGCCGTTAGTTACCCCCTGGCAGATCCCGAGCAGCCGGGAAAGCAGGCCGACTGGGTGACTGTGAGGAGGAAGCGTAGCCCTAAACAGAAGCCCCGTGTACACCGCCAACCCGTTCACATCTCTAACCGTTTTTCCCCACTCGACGACACACCCGCCGAGGATCAAACTCTGGTTATTGGCGACTCAGTTTTGAGAAATGTGAAGTTAGCGACACCAGCAACCATAGTCAATTGTCTTCCGGGGGCCAGAGCAGGCGACATTGAAGGAAATTTGAAACTGCTGGCTAAGGCTAAGCGTAAATTTGGTAAGATTGTAATTCACGTCGGCAGTAATGACACCCGGTTACGCCAATCGGAGGTCACTAAAATTAACATTAAATCGGTGTGTAACTTTGCAAAAACAATGTCGGACTCTGTAGTTTTCTCTGGGCCCCTCCCCAATCAGACCGGGAGTGACATGTTTAGCCGCATGTTCTCCTTGAATTGCTGGCTGTCTGAGTGGTGTCCAAAAAATGAGGTGGGCTTCATAGATAATTGCCAAAGCTTCTGGGGAAAACCTGGTCTTGTTAGGAGAGACGGCATCCATCCCACTTTGGATGGAGCAGCTCTCATTTCTAGAAATCTGGCCAATTTTCTTAAATCCTCCAAACCGTGACTATCCAGGGTTGGGACCAGGAAGCAGAGTTGTAGTCTTACACAACTCTCTGCAGCTTCTCTCCCCCTGCCATCCCCTCATTACCCCATCCCCGTAGAGACGGTGCCTGCTCCCAGACTACCAATAACCAGCAAAAATCTATTTAAGCATAAAAATTCAAAAAGAAAAAATAATATAGCACCTTCAACTGCACCACAGACTAAAACAGTTAAATGTGGTCTATTAAACATTAGGTCTCTCTCTTCTAAGTCCCTGTTGGTAAATGATATAATAATTGATCAACATATTGATTTATTCTGCCTTACAGAAACCTGGTTACAGCAGGATGAATATGTTAGTTTAAATGAGTCAACACCCCCGAGTCACACTAACTGTCAGAATGCTCGTAGCACAGGCCGGGGCGGAGGATTAGCAGCAATCTTCCATTCCAGCTTATTAATTAATCAAAAACCCAGACAGAGCTTTAATTCATTTGAAAGCTTGACTCTTAGTCTTGTCCATCCAAATTGGAAGTCCCAAAAACCAGTTTTATTTGTTATTATCTATCGTCCACCTGGTCGTTACTGTGAGTTTCTCTGTGAATTTTCAGACCTTTTGTCTGACTTAGTGCTTAGCTCAGATAAGATAATTATAGTGGGCGATTTTAACATCCACACAGATGCTGAGAATGACAGCCTCAATACTGCATTTAATCTATTATTAGACTCTATTGGCTTTGCTCAAAATGTAAATGAGTCCACCCACCACTTTAATCATATCTTAGATCTTGTTCTGACTTATGGTATGGAAATAGAAGACTTAACAGTATTCCCTGAAAACTCCCTTCTGTCTGATCATTTCTTAATAACATTTAAGAAATGAATTTCTCCCTCAGCCCCAACCAGTCCCAGCAGAAGACTGCCCCTCCCTGAGCCTGGTTCTGCTGGAGGTTTCTTCCTGTTAAAAGGGAGTTTTTCCTTCCCACTGTAGCCAAGTGCTTGCTCACAGGGGGTCGTTTTGACCGTTGGGGTTTTACATCATTATTGTATGGCCTTGCCTTACAATATAAAGCGCCTTGGGGCAACTGTTTGTTGTGATTTGGCGCTATATAAAAAAAAAATTGAATTGAATTGAATTGAATTTACATTTACTCTGATGGACTACCCAGCAGTGGGGAATAAGTTTCATTACACTAGAAGTCTTTCAGAAAGCGCTGTAACTAGGTTTAAGGATATGATTCCTTCTTTATGTTCTCTAATGCCATATACCAACACAGTGCAGAGTAGCTATCTAAACTCTGTAAGTGAGATAGAGTATCTCGTCAATAGTTTTACATCCTCATTGAAGACAACTTTGGATGCTGTAGCTCCTCTGAAAAAGAGAGCTTTAAATCAGAAGTGCCTGACTCCGTGGTATAACTCACAAACTCGTAGCTTAAAGCAGATAACCCGTAAGTTGGAGAGGAAATGGCGTCTCACTAATTTAGAAGATCTTCACTTAGCCTGGAAAAAGAGTCTGTTGCTCTATAAAAAAGCCCTCCGTAAAGCTAGGACATCTTTCTACTCATCACTAATTGAAGAAAATAAGAACAACCCCAGGTTTCTTTTCAGCACTGTAGCCAGGCTGACAAAGAGTCAGAGCTCTATTGAGCTGAGTATTCCATTAACTTTAACTAGTAATGACTTCATGACTTTCTTTGCTAACAAAATTTTAACTATTAGAGAAAAAATTACTCATAACCATCCCAAGGACGTATCGTTATCTTTGGCTGCTTTCAGTGATGCCGGTATTTGGTTAGACTCTTTCTCTCCGATTGTTCTGTCTGAGTTATTTTCATTAGTTACTTCACCCAAACCATCAACATGTTTATTAGACCCCATTCCTACCAGGCTGCTCAAGGAAGCCCTACCATTATTTAGTGCTTCGATCTTAAATATGATCATTCTATCATCTTTGTTAGTTGGCTATGTACCACAGGCTTTTAAGGTGGCAGTAATTAAACCATTACTTAAAAAGCCATCACTTGACCCAGCTATCTTAGCTAATTATAGGCCAATCTCCAACCTTCCTTTTCTCTCAAAAATTCTTGAAAGGGTAGTTGTAAAACAGCTAATTGATCATCTGCAGAGGAATGGTCTATTTGAAGAGTTTCAGTCAGGTTTTAGAATTCATCATAGCACAGAAACAGCATTAGTGAAGGTTACAAATGATCTTCTTATGGCCTCGGACAGTGGACTCATCTCTGTGCTTGTTCTGTTAGACCTCAGTGCTGCTTTTGATACTGTTGACCATAAAATTTTATTACAGAGATTAGAGCATGCCATAGGTATTAAAGGCACTGCGCTGCGGTGGTTTGAATCATATTTGTCTAATAGATTACAATTTGTTCATGTAAATGGGGAATCTTCTTCACAGACTAAAGTTAATTATGGAGTTCCACAAGGTTCTGTGCTAGGACCAATTTTATTCACTTTATACATGCTTCCCTTAGGCAGTATTATTAGACGGTATTGCTTAAATTTTCATTGTTACGCAGATGATACCCAGCTTTATCTATCCATGAAGCCAGAGGACACACACCAATTAGCTAAACTGCAGGATTGTCTTACAGACATAAAGACATGGATGACCTCTAATTTCCTGCTTTTAAACTCAGATAAAACTGAAGTTATTGTACTTGGCCCCACAAATCTTAGAAACATGGTGTCTAACCAGATCCTTACTCTGGATGGCATTACCCTGACCTCTAGTAATACTGTGAGAAATCTTGGAGTCATTTTTGATCAGGATATGTCATTCAAAGCGCATATTAAACAAATATGTAGGACTGCTTTTTTGCATTTACGCAATATCTCTAAAATCAGAAAGGTCTTGTCTCGGAGTGATGCTGAAAAACTAATTCATGCATTTATTTCCTCTAGGCTGGACTATTGTAATTCATTATTATCAGGTTGTCCTAAAAGTTCCCTAAAAAGCCTTCAGTTAATTCAAAATGCTGCAGCTAGAGTACTGGCGGGGACTAGAAGGAGAGAGCATATCTCACCCATATTGGCCTCTCTTCATTGGCTTCCTGTTAATTCTAGAATAGAATTTAAAATTCTTCTTCTTACTTATAAGGTTTTGAATAATCAGGTCCCATCTTATCTTAGGGACCTCGTAGTACCATATCACCCCAATAGAGCGCTTCGCTCTCAGACTGCAGGCTTACTTGTAGTTCCTAGGGTTTGTAAGAGTAGAATGGGAGGCAGAGCCTTCAGCTTTCAGGCTCCTCTCCTCTGGAACCAGCTCCCAATTCAGATCAGGGAGACAGACACCCTCTCTACTTTTAAGATTAGGCTTAAAACTTTCCTTTTTGCTAAAGCTTATAGTTAGGGCTGGATCAGGTGACCCTGAACCATCCCTTAGTTATGCTGCTATAGACGTAGACTGCTGGGGGGTTCCCATGATGCATTCTTTCTCTTTTTGCTCTGTATGCACCACTCTGCATTTAATCATTAGTGATCGATCTCTGCTCCCCTCCACAGTATGTCTTTTTCCTGGTTCTCTCCCTCAGCCCCAGCCAGTCCCAGCAGAAGACTGCCCCTCCCTGAGCCTGGTTCTGCTGGAGGTTTCTTCCTGTTAAAAGGGAGTTTTTCCTTCCCACTGTAGCCAAGTGCTTGCTCACAGGGGGTCGTTTTGACCGTTGGGGTTTTACATAATTATTGTATGGCCTTGCCTTACAATATAAAGCGCCTTGGGGCAACTGTTTGTTGTGATTTGGCGCTATATAAAAAAATTGATTGAATTGAATCCTTAAGGTTGTCGGAAGGTGAAGATCGGGTCCGATATCGGCCAAATTATCTTGTCGTGTGAACCAGGCATAAGTTGTGGAGTGTTATTCCCCCTCCACCCACCCCCACCCCATCAACTGTAAGTACACCATGTCACCATGTCATGATCAATACTAACCTTTCGCTCAGACGTGTTGAGGTAAACCAACTCAATGCGGTCGTAGTAAGCATCTACCCAGTACAGGATTCCCTGGGGAATGTCCAGACTCAAACCATTCGGCCAAAGCACTGTCTTGCTTGTCAGAAAAACTTGGTGATGCGAACCATCCATCCAAGCTTTCTTGATCTTTCCTCTGTTGCTCTCTGAGGGGTCCTCCTCCCAGTCAGTCCAGTACATCCACCTGGGAGATGAATATACATCAAGCATATCATATTCAAAAAGAATGTGAGAGTAATCATTCCTTTAAGAGTTACAGCTGTCAAAATTGTGTTTTAATGCTAGGTTAATGAAAGATTCCAAAACAAAATACAGTAAGCAGCTCCCAAAAACACCTTCAACTCACTAGTTCCCACACAGAAACCATAACATAGCAACCATGTAACCAGTAACTAGAACAAAAATCTGCAGTTGCTGCAAGCAACAAACCCTCAGAAGCTCTTCCCCCACTACAGAAGTATTAATACAGATTTCATGTCGCAGTACACAAACATGAACAAAATTCTCTTATGAATTTTGAAAAGAACAAGTATGGTGAACATTATGAAAATTCCTTGCAGTATCTCACCCATGCTGAGGGTCCACCACAATAGCACGGGGGTGAGTCATTTTGCCCTCAATCAGTGTCTTGCGTGTCTGGGAGGCCTTCTCCAGCTTTGCAACACTGATAGTCTTCTTAGGTCCATCATCTGTCCAGTACAGATTACTGCCCATCCAGTCTACTGCTATGCCTTCCACTGTGTGGATACCTAAGATAAACCCAAGAAGCAAATGTAATAAAGATAGTATTAGTTGGCCAAGACAGGACACAACAAGTTAAAATGATGTGAAATCACTCAGTAAAACTGATGTAGTCAGGAAGAAGTTGGTTATGAATCCATTGCATGATTCTTACCTTCCTTTAGTATGGTGTCTCTCTCTGTGCCGTCTATCTTCTGTCGGCCAATAATGTAACTGGTTGCATCAGCAAAGTAGATGAATTCAGTAGCAGCATGGAAATCTAGAGCTCTGGGGTTCATCAGGTTCTCAATGGGAATCATGTACTCATCAGGTACCTTGGCATTCATGTCCATACCCCTGATAATTCCAGGACGACCCTTACCGTACACCAAAAACAACTCATGATCTGGCTCTGCAGGGGTGGGGGAAGAAAAAACAAACCAACAAAAAACAAAACAACCTGTCAGTGTTATTACTGCTGACAGCAATTGTGTAACCACCACTGACTCATTAAGATTATATTATATATATCACATTATATTATATATTATCACAGCTGAAAAATAAAATTAGTACTTGGGGTCAATTGACAAAGATCCCAGATAAGGAGTGCTAAACTGCATGGGCAATTAATCCTAAACTTTTATGTGTTGGGGTGTAGGCAATTTTGCAGGTGATTTAAAGGTAAGAGGAAGAGCAATTGTGCAATTGACTGTGGGTAGTAACATGACACAGACAGCAGTATATAAATGAGGATTTTGCATGTTAGTGGCTATAAGTGCAAAATGAAATTCAATCAGCCACTTGCATGTATGTGCCTTGTGTTGTTTTACACACAAGCTCTGCGACATGACTGAGCATGTTCATGTGCTAACCAAAAAAATAAATGAATCTCCTATTTCATACATTTACTTTTTTCCAGCCATGGTATTTAAGGAAATTGGTCAATGATTGTGCTGCATTCTGATGGTGGAATGCACACAGACAACTGTGCACACAGTTCCCTATGTTCAACTGGCAGAAGGCAGAATAATTATTCACCAGTTAGTTTAGAGACCATGGATGGGACAATGTTAGGAATAGGAGATTGTGGTTTTTGTGTTTGTTTGTTGGTTGTAATAGCTAGCACATAAGCCTGTGCGCACAGTCATGATGTTCCACACAGACACAGACTTCGATATCCTGTCCTGGGGGTTGAGCTGGAATCTGTGGTGGAGGTGTCTGAAAGGAGGATGCTGATGAAACTGCTCAGCATCCTGCTTGCCACACTGATGTCAGAGCACCTTCAGCCATAGATTGAGACCACCGAGGTGCACCACAGAATGCCACAGGAGGTCTTTCCTACCTGTGGAAATCAAACTGTATAATTCCTCCCCCTTCTGCAGGATGAATACATAATGAACAGAGTTATTCAGAGTTATGTGCAACATTGTGGTACATCTTGCAAATGTCTTCCTGTCATTTCGCATAAAACTGTTGTATTTACTGGAAAGAAGTTCACTGTTTAGTGTTTCTATACTCTGGCAAAATAATTTACTTCGAGATAATTAAAGTTGATCTTATCTTATATGTGTGTGACACGTCAATGACAGTCATAAATAAGCACAAAGTAAACCATTAACTCTTTATATGTATTTTTTGTGCATGAAGAGGCACGCACAGCAGTCTGTCAAGACCAATAGGTTAATACCATTACAAGAATTTTATTGTTCATACTGGATGAATTGTCATCACGGACAGGCCTGGGGGTGGGGTGGACAGTGTTTCTTTGTTACTTATCATAATATCATAGCGTCACATTTAATATTGCAAAATACAAGTTCAAATGAAGAAAAAACAGGTTATAATGTATCTTTTCTCTGTGTATTATATGGTGAAATATGCAAAAAATGCAGGAAATGGCAGCTAAAGATTCAAAGTTTTATGAGTGATACCACCCTAGGTAAGCAACTCCTTCACAAATCCATGCCCTCCCCCCTCCCCACCACCCCTTTACAAAATCCTGGATCTGTCCCGATTGTCACATCAACATGACACATCTGAATACAGTTAGGGCATCATCGGAAGTTAGGTTTATCATATGCAGTCACCAGAGCCGTGTTAGCCTTTCTTACAGTTATTATTCAAATGTGCCACACTGATATGATAATGGCCAATACAAATGGCACTATGCTCTATGTACACCTAATAATCCAGTTCCTGTCCATTTCCAGATTAATTTCAACACTGATTGCATCAAATTCTTCCTCAGTCTTGATACGTACTCTTGCAGGACTTGCCATCACTTCCGAGGCTGAATCCGGAGCGACAGCGGCAGGTACGAGTCTTGTGACTGTTGCTCAACAAACAGATGTCAGAGCAACCGCCAGCCTTCCCAAACTGATCAAGGGCACATGCATGACTGCGCACTGGGGAATGAGAGTGACAGAAAAAAAACCTCACCAAATAGCATTCAATGGCATGGGTCACATGTAGCACATAAGGGAAGGATGCGGTGTTACTGTCAAGCTAAGTGCAAGGCTACAATCATTCTTTGTGTGCACCTTGAGGCTGCCGCCTCTGGTGGTAGACGTGCAGTGCAGCACCTCGGTCGACCCGCGTGACCACCTGGAAGTCTGAGCTGTTGAAGCGGTTCACTCGGATCACGCTGGTCTTGGGGTTGAGGTTGCCTTCATCTGAGTTTGTAGCATACAGGTAGTTCTCAAATACAGTCAGCCCATATAAGTGCTCAATCTAAAGTAAAACAAGACAACAAAACTCATAAGTTGGCTGGTGAAAACTCTGACATTATTTATAAAGTGTCTGGAAAACAGCTTGACATTTGCCTGGTAAACTCCACATGATAAACCTTTCATGACAAACTATTTATCAGTGGGAAACAGTTCCTGGTAAGTCCAAAAAATGTGAGGAAATCTATGAAAGAGGGAGACACAAACAGTCTCAGACAGAGAGATAAGGAGAGATTGTTTGTGTCAACCTGGCACCGGGTAGCATCATGTCTCAAATTCCCATCTGCAGTTAAACAGAGAGTGATTCTGCTCTGTGAAGCTCTCATCTGCTGTAAGAAAGACGTACGCACTGAGATCAAATTACCACCCCCCGAAGCCCTCACACACATCCACCACCACTGCAGTCCTGATTTCATTAAGATCATTACTCCACTATAAGTTTGAGCCAAGCTTCAGTAGAGCCCGACTAATGTGTTTAGAGAGGCACTGGCCAGGAAAATCACACACTCTTAAAGTAATATCAATCAAGACGATTAAAAGGACATCTCTCCAGTAGACAGGGACTCTCTTTGGCTAGATGCACCTTACTGTCGCAGAAGAAGGTGAGATTACATCAAAGATGGGACAAATTTGGAAAGCAGACACACTGTTATCAAAGGGAAGACTGGAAATTGACGCAGAGCTTCAAAGCTATTTAGTGTCTTCAACTTTTTAAAAATGCTTTAACAGATATAGATTTTCCTAAAGTAAAAAAAAAACAACAACAAAAAAACACACCATATTTCAAGACTTTAACCACAAGGACTCATGTTTTCCGGTATTGTTTTGGTTTGGGTCGCCAAACAGAATTATGTATTTCTCAGTTCCGATCCCTCCCATGCCTAGAAGTTATCACATTTAGATACGACTATCTGTGTCATAGAGATGTTAAAAAAGGGAAAACTAAAGTGGACATCGTCAATGTCCGAACCAGCCCCATACCAAGCAGCTTGGGCCAGAATTTTGTTAAATGGGCTGAATGTGTTGTGGTCGGTCCCCTGTCTGGCTTTCTGTTAGTTATCTTTGTGGTCTGTCCCCTGTCTGTGTCCCTGTGTTTACTGTCAGTGTGTTTCAGTCTTGTGTCCACGTCTGTAAATTGTGTGGGTTCCCTGTTTGCATTGTTACATCGTTGAGTTCCAGTGTTAGTTTTCTTACTTGGTTATTTTGTGGTTCGCCTTTCAGTTTGATTATTATTAAGGTATGTTTTAGTTTCCACTCACCGCCGGGGTTCTTTTGAGGTTTACATCACTTTGTGTGTGTCACATTCTGTGTGTGTTTGTAGGCGTGTCTTGTGTACCGGTCTCCCTGTGCTCTCCACACCTGCAGCTTGTCTGTTCATTTGTGTCATGTTAAATACTGCACCGTTCTGCTTTTCTGTTGCTGGATTATTCTTTGTCACCTCCCGTGTGTAACTGTCCGTAAGGATTGATTACCCTTAACACTTCCGTGAGTTTGCTCTGTATGACAGCTCAGTGTTTGTCAGCCTGTGTTTAACTCAGTTCGTTTGTTGCCTTCATTTGCCTGCTGTTTTTGGGTTTACATTCACTCCTGGTGTGCACTGTTGGACTCCCTCAATTTGTTGGACTAGACTCTCATGTTTTGGGCAAATAAATCACCTGTGTTTCACCGTCTGTATATTTGGGTTCACTCAGAAACTGCAAACCTAACAGAATGAGGTTATGCAGTGTAGACAAGCCACATTCCTTAAAAAGTTTTAGGAGGGGGACAGTCGGTCATCCAGTCTACTGCCTAACAGCGGAAAGCTTCAGATTCAAAATCATAAAAAATGCAACTGAAAGTTCTGAAGCCATCACAGCGATAAATATTCAGTTTCAAAGTACAAGAATACAATTAACAAAATCACTAACATAATGTGGCATTATTTGACCCACCCCCTCTGGTGGGTAAACCTTCCAATCCTACAGTGAATACACAAGCAAATACATGAACATTGACCCCCCAATATACAACCCCAATTCCAATGAAGTTGGGACGTTGTGTAAAATGTAAAGAAAAACAAAATACAATGATTTGCAAATCCTCTTCAACCTATATTCAATTGAATACACCACAAAGACAAGATATTTAATGTTCAAACTGATAAACTTTATTGTTTTTGTGCAAATATTTGCTCATTTTGAAATGGATGCCTGCAACACGTTTCAAAAAAGCTGGGACAGTGGTATGTTTACTTTTCATTCTTGCTTGATTTACGACTTCAGTTGTTGAACAGTCCGGGGTCTCCGTTGTCGTATTTTGTGCTTCACAATGCGCCACACATTTTCAATGGGCGACATGTCTGGACTGCAGGCAGGCCAGTCTAGTACCCCTACTCTTTTACTACACAGCCACGCTGTTGTAACACGTGCAGAATGTGGCTTGGCATTGTCTTGCTGAAATAAGCAGGGACGTCCCTGAAAAAGACGTTGCTTGGATGGTAGCATGTGTTGCTCCAAAACCTGTATGCATCTTTCAGCATTGATGGTGCCATCATAGATGTGTAAGTTGCCCATGCCATGGGCACTAACAAACCCCTATACCATCACAGATGCTGGTTTTTGAAGTTTGCGCTAGTAACAATCTGGATGGTCCTTTTCCTCTTTTGTCTGGAGGACACAATGTCCATGATTTCCAAAAACAATTTGAAATGTGGACTCATCAGACCACAGCACACTTTTCCACTTTGCGTCTGTCCATTTCAAATGAGCTTGGGCCCACAGAAGGCGGTGACATTTCTGGATGTTGTTGATGTATGGCTTTCACTTGCATGGTAGAGTTTTAACTTGTAGATGTAGCGACGAACTGTGTTAACTGACAATGGTTTTCTGAAGTGTTCCTGAGCACACATGGTAAGATCCTTTACACAATGATGTCAGATTTTAATGCAGTGCCGCCTGAGAAGGTCACGGGCATTCAATATTGGTTTTCGGCCTTGCCGTTTACGTGTAGAAAGTTCTCCAGATTCTGTGAATCTTCTGATTATATTATGAACTATAGATGATGGAATCCCTAAATTCCTTGCAACTGAATGTTGAGAAACATTGTTCTTAAACTGTTAGACTATTTTTCATGCAGTTGTTTACAAAGTGGTGATCCTCGCCCCATCTTCGCTTGTAAACAGCTGAGCCTTTTGGGGATGCTCCTTTTATACCCAATCATGACACTCACCTGTTTAAAATTAGGTGTTCTTTGAGTATTCATCAACTTTCCCAGTCTTTTGTTGCCCCGTCCCAACTTTTTTGAAACATGTTGCAGGCATTCATTTCAAAATTAGCAAATATTTGCGTAAAAACAAAAAAGTCTATCTGTCTGAACATTAAATATCTTGTCTTTGTGGTGTATTCAATTGAATATAGGTTGAAGAGGATTTGCAAATCATTGTATTCTGTTTTTATTTACATTTTACACAACATCCCAACTTCATTGGAATTGGGGTTGTACTATGTCGCATAGTGACATCATGTCCAGTCTTTCTTCAGTCCTCACCAGCAGGCCCTGGATGATGGTGTGCCTGTTCCTTCCCTCATAGTCGACCACTTCAATATAGTCCAGGTAGGCATCAGCCCAGTACACCAACCGGTTGACTAAATCCAAGGTGATTCCATGAGGGAAGACGATCTTACTGTCCACCAGTTTTGTGCGGTTCTGACCGTCCATGTCACAGCGCTCCACTCTTGGAGTTGACCCGTAGTCTGTAAAGAACACTTTGCTATAGAACAAGATAAGGACAAAAAAAAAAGACAGAAGGTATTTAACAAAAATAACTGATTTGATTTATGAAACTCAGTGTTTTTGTATTGTTAAATCCATTTAGCTCTGATTTTTCATAATATTCCACAACTGAGAAGCCTGTATTCACCATTGTCAGGTCATTTGCAGATCCACAGAAATATGTAGAAGTGATACTTTGGGAAAAGGAACTATTTCAGATACAAGATGAACATGAAGCAACAGTCACTTCTGTTTTGGGAATTTATATACAAGTCTGCCTGCTTTTACATGACACACAAGCATTTCTCTGTGGTTCCATCTGGAGGAACTGCTTTGACTTTTTGACTGCCTGCATGGTCAGCACACTGTGTGCTCATAAGACAATGCTTCATTTGTTAAAAAATAGTGTGAAGGGTTGTGTTAGGTCAAGAAGGATGAATGAACTACAGACCCCATAGCCGGGTCCAAGGTGATGCCTTTAGGGTTGTACAACTCTTGATCCAGTAGGGTCACACATGTCTGGCCATTCTTATTGCAGACAAACACGCGGTCGTCCACATCGTCCACAAAGTAGAAGTTTCCGGTTAACCAGTCGATAGCCATTTGTTCCACATCTTTAAAAAAAGGAAATGTTTGTAAAAATCAGAACATCTTGAAGGACATTCATAAATTTTGGTCAGATATCAGCATTATTTCAAAACTTTGAATGTGATGATCCCACCTTCCACTCCCCTATGAAGCCCCCTCTGTTTAAAAAAACAACACTGTGATGTTCCTGAACAGTTGGTTTATTACAGTCTTCATAATCACCACTCCACTAATCTTTAAGTAAGGCAGCCAGGGCATGACAAAGAAACACCAGAAAAGAAGAAAAAAAAAAACAGCTGCAAAGCAGCCTATTAAAGGTGACTTCTTCAAGTAGCGCTTCTCATGAGGAATGTACAGGTGTGTGAAATGCATCTATCACAACAAGTGCAAAAACACAGTGACTGCTGAAGTAGTTAAATTGCCACTTTTGCAGTCAATAAGAATATTACTTGAAAAGGAGAATGTTGCAGCACATTACAGCACTTAGATAACACAAAATTTCCATTTTACTAGCCAAGTCCAAAGGAGTTAGAAACAGAAAGCATTTCAAATGGAGACCATTGCTGCAGACATTCCCAGTGTTAGTGGGTTGAACTGCTACATTAAGGACTCTGGAACACCGACTCTGTGACTTCTGATGCAGGATGAGAAATGAAACCTACAGTATATAAGAGTTCAGTCAGAAGGGGGAACTTGGTGCTCCAGTATTCTAACAGCTGTTACTACATTTCTTCTGCAAGGCAGACACTGTGTACACCACACAAACACCCACTCCATGCACACATGAAAAAGGTGCATCATCAAAGTCAATGCTGACATATCTGCACACACGGGGTACCCTTTGAGCCTCTGCGCTAGAGGCTTAAATCATGGTTTAGAGACCCACAGCAGGTCCTTCCCATCCACACAACACAGATTCAAAAGACCACCTCCACATGGGACTGCGGGCTGCACTTCATGTATGCATATGGTGCTGTATTTGACTGTGAAAGGAGCTCTTGTCTGTGGTGAAGGAGCAGAGCTCAGCTTAGCATAGCTTTATGCAGAACTACAATGAAAATGAGCAAAACCTGGGGCGGGGGGGCTTGGGAAGACAGAACTCACTCCAAAAACAAAGTCAGTGTCAACTACTTCACAGATTCTCATCAAATTCTGTACCAGGGCATGGAAGACTCCAATGTATTTTGGAGGTGAGCCGGTACAAATTTGGTGAGAATCCATGAAGTAGTTTTGACATAATCCTTCAAAGCCTATGTAAAGCAACACTTGAGCCACAATCCGGATGTGAGTAAGAGTCTACCATGCCCCAATATCTATCTGTTGCAAATTTGGTGAGAATCCACGAAGTAGTTTTGATGTAATCCTTCTTCTTTGTCTTTCGGCTGTTCCCGTTAGGGGTCGCCACAGCAGATCAATCGTTTCCATCTAACCCTGTCCTCTGTATCTTCCTCTGTCACACCAACCACCTGCATGTCCTCTCTCAGCACATCCATGAACCTCCTCTTTGGTCTCCCTCTTCTCCTCCTGCCTGGTGGATCCATCCTCAGCATCCTTTTCCCTATACACCCTGGGTCCCTCTTCTGCACATGTCCAAACCATCTCAATCTCACCTCTCTGACTTTGTCTCCAAACCGTCCCACCTGAGCTGTCCCTCTGATATGTTCATTCCTAATCTTGTCCATTCTTGTCACTCCCAAAGAGAATCTCAACATCTTCAGCTCTGTCACCTCCAGCTCTGCCTCCTGTCTTTTTGTTAGTGCCACCGTCTCTAAACCATACAACACAGCTGGTCTCACTACCGTTTTGTAAACTTTCCCCTTCACTCTTGCTGATATTCTTCGGTCACAAATCACTCCTGCCACCTTTCTCCACCCACTCCACCCTGCCTGCACTCTCTTCTTCACCTCTCTACCACACTCTCCATTACTTTGAACAGTTGACCCCAAATATTTAAACTCATCTACTTTCACCACTTCTACTCCTTGTAACTGCACTATTCCACTGGGCGCCCTCTCATTCACACACATGTACTCAGTCTTGCTTCTACTGACTTTCATTCCCCTTCTCTCCAAAGCATATCTCCACTTCTCCAGGCTAGACTCAACTTGCTCTCTACTCTCACTACAGATCACAATGTCATCTGCAAACATCATAGTCATACAATACCACAACTCTTCTCTTGGCACCCTATCATAAGCTTTTTCTAAGTCCACAAACACACAATGTACTATATAAAGTGAAACTTGAGCCACAATCCGGATCTGGATCACCTCCAAAATTCAGTGGTCTTCCATGCCCCAAACTGTGGTGCAAATTTGGAGAAAATCTGTGAAGTAGTTTTGACGTAATCCTTCAATGCGTATATAAAGTGAAACTTGAGTCACAATCCGGATCGGGATCACCACCAAAGTTTAATGGAGTCTTCTATGCCCTAATATCTATCTGTGGTGGAAATTTCGTCAAAACCCGTGCAGTAGTTTGACGTAATCCTGCTGACAGACAGACAGACAGACAGACATTTTATTATGTCCTTGCTGGATGCAATAAATGCCAATGATTTTATTACATCCTTGGCAGGCGTAATAAAATTTATTTTGGCACATTAAAACCCCTGGTGTGATTCCAAGCTGACAACCATTTACTGACACTGTAAAGATATTGCTCCATATCAGACGTAGAAGGGAGGAACTGTAAATAAAAAACTGGACTTGCGAGAACAGAAGGAGGGAGAAGAATTCAAACCCAACATATTTCAGTAACGTCAGAACCAAGAGTGAAAATTTGTTGTGGTGCTTGGAAGAATGGTGAAGAATGGTATCTAAACAATACAATGGCGGCAATCCCTCTGAAGACATCCAGTTGTACAGCTGGTGGCACAGTGCACTGATTAGACTGTGATATAATGTATTCAGTTGTGCGATAATGTGCAACCAGTGGGGAGCCTGCCTGACTCATTCATTCAGCTTCTTGGAAATGGAAAGTTTACTGGATAAAGAAAAAACAGCTTTCTCTTACCTTGCCTCACAGGCTCTGCAACTTCCTGCTTTTAACACCTACCACCTCACAGAGGGCAACATTTCACAAACTGAGGAGGTCTGATAATCGCAAAAGAAAAAAACACCTACAGGTATAGACATTAAGGGGCACGACCCATGTGTTAACTGTTATTTCTTCTATTTGCATATATCATCATGGATCTGCCTGTTGAGCGATGGGGTCTCCGGGATCCCCCATTGTGGCCAATCTGTACATGGAGCTAGTGGAGAAGAGAGCCTTGGAGTTGTTCACGGGCATCGCTCCCAGTCACTGGTTCAGATATGTCGATGAAACATGGGTTAAAATCAAGCAACAAGAAGTGGAGGCCTTTACAGAGCACATCAACTCGGTGGACTCCAATATCAAGTTCACAGGTGAGGATGCCAGAAACAAACATTTAGCCTTCATGGACTGTGATGTTACCATTGGAGAGAACAGGCAGCTCCAGACAGGGGTTTACAGAAAACCCACTCACACTGACCAATATCTGCTCTTTGGCTCAAACCACCCCTTAAACACAAGCCTGGGGTGATCAGAACTCTTCAACACAGAGCCCTACAGGTGCCCACAACTGCAGACGGAAGGGCTAAAGAACAACAACATGTCCGGAAAGCCCTCACAGTATGTGGTTACCCACGATGGTCCCTGGATAAAGTGCAAAAGTCTCAAAGAACAAAGAGACCAGACAGACAGGAGATGGAGCCAAGAAGAAGAGAAGTGTCTTATTTAGCAGGAGTAGGGAAAAAACTACAAAGGATCTTCAGACAGTACAAAATCCCAGTTTACTTTAAACCTGTTAGCACCTTGAGACAGAAATCAGTTCACCCTAAGGACAGGATCCCTAGTTACAAACAGAGCAATGTAGTGTATTCTATCAGATGTCAGGAAAACTGTAATGAACACTACATAGGTGAGACGAAGCAGCCGTTACACAAAAGGCTATACCAGCACCGCAGAGAGGGTGCCGGTGGACCTCAGTCTGCAGTTCATCTCCACCTTAAAGACACTAACCACATGTTTGAGGACAAGGAAGTTAAAATCTTAGCCAGAGAAAGGAAATGGTTTGAGAGAGGAGTGAAGGAGGCATTTTATGTGAAACAGTTGAAACCCAGCCTTAACCGGGGAGGTGGACTGAGACACGCTTTGCCCCCTGTTTACTATGGGGTACTCAGGTCAAAGCAGTTTCAGTCTTTTGTTCATGGTAATGAGTCATTCACGTCATCAGGAGAGTAGACAGGGGAGCCGTCAGGAGAGGCGTCCATCCCATCATTAGGAGGGACAGCTGCCCTGTCATTAGGAGGGTGCTAACTAGAGCACAACAGATGCTAATTAGAGCTATTGTTTAGTCACTAGCCTATAGCAGTCTGCCTCTCGGTAGGAGGGGTCTGGTTAGGTTTAAAATTCCAGCTTTTGTGGCTTCTGTTATTCTTCTCTACAAGAGTCAAGACAGAAGTCAGACTACCAGAGCAAGAATTTTAGCTGAGGAAGCTTCTGCGATTTGAAGCGAAACGTCCTCACGTCAAGCAACCCAGTCCAGTCGAAGATTCAAGCTTCTCTACTATGGAAACCACCTGGACAACTGAGAGCCTTCACAGAAACAAAACAAATATTCCAAATAATCCGTGTCTGCTACGTTAAATCTGTGTGGAATTTAATAAACGCAAACCGAATTTCAGACATCTTATATATATTACTGTGGAACAAAGAGGACAAACAGTGTTGTAAAGGACAATAAGCAGGACGTTAAAGAGCAAACTTCACTTTCCCCCAGAACGACATGAACAGGAAGCGATGGCAGCTCACAGCAAATGCCACTGAAAATAACAGAAGAACAACCTGAGCTTCTGGCATGTTTACATAAAACAAACAATAACAACATCTATAAACCCAGAGAATATATTCACTAGAGTTTTAGGCACAATATGCAAAGAGTTTTATGTTGCGATGTTACTGCTGTTGTGTGCAGCGGTTAAAGTGCAGCCTGATCAGAGCGTCTCAATGCAGTTCTTAATGTTAATGAAATCTCGCAGTGGAGCGACCTCTCCGAAGTTTTGCAAGCTTTGCGGGATTTGAAACCTCAATAGGGTGAATGGGGGCTAGTTTCAGTTGTTAGCTGGTAGCAGATGTGAGATTTTAATCAAGGCTAAACAAAGTTGATTTTTAGATTGATGTAGTGCATTAAATCTCAACAGATACTCATCAGTTTAGCCTCATTATATGCCATTTTACAAGATGGTATACAAATAATGAATGTTTATGAGTTCTATCGTATGAATATTTAATAAGCTGAAAGCTGGAACATACCATTCAACTCGGCTTCGCCTTGTTGAATGGTATGTTCCAGCTTTCACCGAATTAAATATTCATACCATTGAAAGAATGTAAAAACATTCATTATTTGTTTTATATAACGGCTAAAACAGATCCTTGTCATTTGATATTTTATTAATTTATAAACAACAGAAAAGGGACTTACATTTTGGTGTTCCACTGTGACGTGTAGTCCAGTGATGCTGTGCAGTGACCAGCGCCGCCGTTCGGCATAAGCAGACTATGCAGCCTGCGTGGGGCACCAACCATGTTGCACTAGTTTGCAGGGCCTCCAATTGACTGAAAAATGTGTTGAAATTATTACATTATTACATTTCAAAATCAATATGAATTATTTATGAATAGGCCCATCGTTTTTGTCTTTAAACATTGTGTAGGCCCCTACCCCATTACTTAATTGGGGCAAATTAACAGTTTTGTTTTGCCTAATATAAAGCTCCCATGCACCCCCGCCCCGATTCCCTGAAATGGTACAGCCCTGTTTGTGTTTTTCTCTTTCGCTGTGTCGCCTAACCAGGGTTGCCAGATGTGACGATTTCCAGTCCAATAAATGCTCAAAAATGCATGGAGGCACTAAATCCTGCGCAATTTGAACTGATTTTTAAAATGTGTGTGGCAATTCTATACAAAAAAATTCGGGTTCCTCTTGTATGGGGGTGGGGGGGCCTCCCTGACCAGTTATGCTTAGGGCCTCCAAAACCTTAGCAGCGGCCCTGTGACTTCGGACTTTCATAAAAAAAAAAAAAAGACTGTGTAGTTCCTTAGTCCAGCCAAAAATCACATCAGCGTTTCATGTGAACAGGTCTTCATGCATCCAGACGGGTTACAGCAGAGTGGATTTTGTGTGTATGTTACAAGCAACGTCAGTTAGCTCATTCAATTCATCGTGTCATTGTCCCCCACACACACGCAACTGGGTCGGTCGACTGTGTACGTCCTCAGTGCCGTGAAAAAAAAAAAAAAAAAAATCACATCAGAAATGAGTCCAGCTTTTCTTCACTCTTCCTGCTAACAGCCTCCAGACAGCACAGTGGATTTGTTTTATGTGTGTGTGTGAATTAGTAACGTCAGTTAGCTCAATCAAATTATGTCTTGGGAGAGTCATTGCCCCGCGCGCGTGCACACACACGCAACCTGGTCTGTGCTTGTGCGTGCGTGTACTACCAAAAAAAAGACTGTGTATGTCCACGACAGTACAGTGGATTTGTTTTGCGTGTGTGCGCGCGTATGTGTGGCGCGCACATGCGCGTGCGCGATCACGTGCACATGCACATGTGCGTGCGAGTGTGTGCGTGTGTGTGTAGAGTGCAATGGTACCAAACATATGGAACCAAATTTCCACTCTAAATGGAACCAAGCCGCACTCTAAATGTAATGCAATAGAAATGGGATGAATTAATCCATGTCATGTGACATACAAAGCATCAATCAAATGACAAGGATCCACTCAGCCATTATATAATAGCATTTATTGTTTTTTTGAGTTACCATTTGCACAAACTGGCTAAGCTGGACTAACCCACTCACTGACTCTCCTACATTTTGCTGTAAGAACACTACACTGTTGTGTATACACACACACACACACACACACACACACACACACACACACACACACACACACACACACACACACACACACACACACACACACACACACACACACATATATGTATATGTAGTTGTGTATAGTCATCTGGGACATCCTGTGATTTTGGATGATAGAAATTAATTAAATTCCATATGTTTTGCACTGGAGTTTTATTTGCTTTTCAGCATCTAAATAGGAAAGCAAATTATGTCTTGAGATCAAAGGCTGGGCAGAAGAAAAAAGGAAGAGCGGACGATCAACAGATATGTGTAGGTCCCTGTGGTGGATGTCTGCACACAAGGTTTAAAAGATGGGAAAGGAGCCTTTGCTCCGCTTTTATCTTTCTGACCAGGAAATCACACATACAGACAGGGAAAACTACATATGGAACCCTCATTCTCTTATCTGCCCTGCTCCCCCAAGCTCCAGAAGCTATAAATCATCCCATCTGTATGAGGCCTGCTCCAAACATCCTGTCTCCTCCATTCCATCTATATCCATCTAAGGCCATTCCCAAGTCCGGCCACCATACTTTGAGAAGTGCACCCAAGTCATGCAAATGACTAAGACACCATGATGGCACCGGTTACACTGTAAAACCAGAGGATGGCTCTGCAGAACCAAGAAAACATGTCCACCTTCAAGAACCCCAACAACCCCTGGGGTTAATTATGAATGGAGCAGACTTCACATGGGTCAACCTTATACCAAGACACAAACTAATAATATCCTGATTTTAAGAGGTTCAAAATTTCCCAAACCTTGGATGCGCACACTCCCAAGGATGCGTGGATTGCCACTAGAGACAAAAGAGACAAAATTTGCAATTGCAGAAAGTTCATATTTGTATACATTTGGCCTAATTATTCTTTTTTTCTGGCTGATATGGTGATCACTGGACAGCACCTCCATGAATGTTTAAGACAGGGGTACCTAACCTTTATTGAACTGAGATCTACTTTTGAAGTTGACAGTGTATCAAGATCTACCAAGCCATATGAAACGCCACAGCATAGCCGCAATATATTGTGCACCAATATTATACAAATAATGGATGGCAAGTAGTCTTCATCCAGTATTTCTCTATGTTGGACGACTTGCCATCCATCAATTATGTTCTCCACCCCCCTCCCAAATTAAGCAAACAACAAAGAGTCAAGTAAATTAGATCAATTTATTTTGTTGTGAACAGCATATGAATGCTTCTAAAACGTTAGTAGTGTGCTTGTCTACCTTCGTAGTGTTTTTGGCATCCTTGGAGTTCAATACTTCCACCAGTTCCTCCCCTGTGAACTCGGCAAACCTCGCTGGCAGACGATTTTCTGCTGATGTTGACATGTTTGTTACCATTTTTTCAACCAGCGTCTGTCAGCTAGTTCCTGACCTTCGTATGCCGCGCTCTGATTGGCTAGCTGTTGGCAGTAAGCTCTAACGCTATTGGTCAGTGGGAACCGATCCAATATAACTTTTGGGCCTAGCCTTTTTGGATCCTTTTGGATCCAACATAACTTTCTGGCGCCAAGCATGCCAAAATACAGGTAAATGATGGATAGAAAGGTTAATCTGTGATTGGCTATTGCAATCTGAGTGGAGAACATAATAACATAATTTTCTGGCAGGTTTCAACAATAATATCATTGAAGTAAATGTGCATGGTGGAAAAGAATAAGCACAAGTAGGCCTAGGACTGGCCTCAAGTTGGAAAAGTTGTTCCCTACCTTAGTGGGATTTCTGGCCCAGAGAGGAGGAAGCTTGTCTCTCATAGTCCGAACAGTAGGAGCTGAGTGCAGCCGTAACCAGCAGGCACTCAGGCACTCTCTGTCTGCATTAGATTCCAGATTTGGACATTCATGTCAGGTGTTGCTCTGGATTTGAGCTCAATGTCATTTTTTAGTGTGAGCATCCAGGTTGAAGAGTGATGCCACTTTGGACGATATACAGTCCACATCTATATTTTCCCTAAATGGAAAACAGAGAAAACTGACACAGGCTCTATGGATGCAAAGTCAGTGAGTCAGTGAAACGCCTGTCAAATTCTGACAAGCTGCTCTGCATGTGATAATCATAAACATGGACTCTTAGGCTCGACGGTCTTTTTCCTGGTGTTTAAGTTCTGTGTCCATGTGTGGAAAGTTCTGCAGGTCACACTGTTGCAACCTGCTTGACAGCACATGTAATATGCTTTTAAACTTGCTTTCAAATCCAAAAGCTGTGCATATTCAGCATGGTTTGAACATTTCAGAAATTCTGTAATTTCAGGCAGAAGACCATTCCAGAAAGGGCTGGACCGAAAGGCGCAGGACGCGCAGGACCCGAAAAGTTTCCAGGAGTGTGCAAAAGGCCTGAAAAAACCCGCTTGTGTGCCGTGGTGGCTCCTGTATCAATTTTATTACATTACTAAGCCATATATATTGATTTATAACACAAAACTGTCAAAAGGAGTAATAGAGATAAGTTGTAAAGATGACTGAATACATCATCAGAGCAGTAAATTAATCAGTCCATGTGAACGCCGTGCAGAACGTTGCTGCGTTCAGGTACTGTCAGAAATTACAGGACTTTTTTGCTGCTTCAATCTCAGCAGTTGCTTGTGGCAGGTGCATGGTTTTTGTTTTATTTTAAGTAACAAAAAATAAAATAAAAATCATTATATCCACACAAAAGATTACTTCTGGTCTATATAAGGTGCCTGAGCCCAATGATGCAGACCCCCCCCCCCCCCCCCCATATAAAAAAATCCAAGCAAACAAGCTGTAATTTCCGACAGTACATGAACGCAGCAGCAGCAACGATCTGCGCGGTATTCACGCAGACTGATCAATTTACTGCCCTGATGATACATATATTCAACCATCTTTACACATATTTATTACCCCTTGTGACAGTTTTGTGTTATAAATCAATATATATGGCTTAGTAACGTAATACAGTGATACAGCAGCCTCCATACCTCTGCTGAGCCACCTAACGTCTGTGTGCAGCAGATGTGTGTCTCCTCCAGCTGCGAACAGAATAAATGCGTCCTCAGACTCCTGGCCCGAACAGAACACTGCAATCTTGTTCGCCACATTCGTCACTCTTCATATTTATGAACCACGAATCATTGTGCTGCTCGCCGACTTTTCAATTCCTGGACTTTTCGAACAAGCAGAGGGGATTTAGCCGGGTTAGAAGTTAGCATCGTATTTCTTGTGAATCATCTGAAATGCCGCTCCAAATTTCCTTTCTTCAGTAAAGCCACATTTACTTTGCAGATAAGACAGATGGATTTGCCATTCGAATAAATTAAAAAATAATACAAGATGAAAATTACAATTTTGTTATCCACCATAGAATAAGAGCTGTTCTACTCTGGCATTTAACGGCAGCCGGCATCCTTGTTAGTGAATTGCTGCCACCTGCTGCATCAGTCTGTTATAGCAGCACTAAATCCTCTCTAGTCCAGGGACAGATTTTTTTTTATTTATTTATTGTTTTTTATGTGATCGACTGGTTGGGCACGCCGAGTTTAAGATTTTCTTTTTTGGAGTGAGCAGTGAGTGATTTCACAGCACTAATATTTTCAGCTGATGCCTGCCGCAACAACACTCAAAACAGATGTTGTTTTATGTTTGGCAGGAAGAAAAGATGGACAGCAGCACAGACAGTTACCAGTATTTAATGAGTTAAATTAATTAAGTTATTGATCATTTCTCTTTTTACTCTTTAGTGGGTGACGGTAACCTGCCTCCTTCCTGTAATTTGTCTAAAAGTCAGAGTGATCCAAAAAGTGTTTTCACACTGAAAACAGAATGGTTCTGGAAAAAGCCACCGCTTTTGGTTGCACCAAAGCTGGGTCCTATGGTCCAGACTTTGGTATGAGGCTGCTTTAACATCTGCTATTTTGGCAGAATATGTGTCATGAGTTGTTGTTTTATTGAAGGGCAATCAAAGAAAATTACTTTAGATTCTTTTACATTTCCTCTAGTAGCCTACAATACATAACAGTTTATAAATGTCCACAACATGTTATCGATGATGTGGGCTTCTGGTTCTAATAACAAAAGAATAAATGGCAATAACAAAACGAACACTACAACAATGCACAAAAAACACAAATTATAGAAGCTAGAGGTGATAATACATAAAAAAAAGGTGCGACTTATACACCAGTGCGACTTACATATGGGCTTTTCCTGTTCAAGAGACATTTTTTTTTAAACAGGTGTGACTTACACTCCGGAAAATTCAGTAATTTTATTGGGGAGGTGTTCCATGGCAACTGTAGCAAATTCTCTCTGCGAGAAATTGCAGACAACATGGAGGAGAAGGTGCATGCACAACGTTTGACATTCCTGCTGCATTCAGTGGAAAATGGGAGCTCTGAATTTCCCATTTACAACTCGGAAAAATAATTTTAATGAAGCTACGGTAAAACATTCATCTTCCCACTGAGTTATTTTGTGAAACCAAGAAGAAATGCTGTAATTGTAACAGTGTGTTTTATCATACCCACCTATATATATATATATATATATATATATATATATATATATATATATATATATATATATATACACGAGGGTAGGCTGAAAAGTTCTATGGCTCCCCATGAAGGAGTAATGCATTAACTGCATTATAGTGAGCCTTAGAACTTTTCAGCCTACCCTCGTATATATACTCAACAAAAATATAAACGCAACACTTTTGGTTTTGCTCCCATTTTGTATGAGATGATCTAAAAGATCTAAAACTTTTTCCACATACACAATATCACCATTTCCCTCAAATATTGTTCACAAACCAGTTGAAATCTGTGATAGTGAGCACTTCTCCTTTGCTGAGATAATCCATCCCACCTCACAGGTGTGCCATACCAAGATGCTGATTAGACACCATGATTAGTGCACAGGTGTGCCTTAGACTGCCCACAATAAAAGGCCACTCTGAAAGGTGCAGTTTTGTTTTATTGGGGGGGGATACCAGTCAGTATCTGGTGTGACAACCATTTGCCTCATGCAGTGCAACACATCTCCTTCGCATCATTTATGAAGAGAACACCTTTCCAGTGTGCCAAACGCCAGCGAATGTGAGCATTTGCCCACTCAAGTCGGTTACGACGACGAACTGGAGTCAGGTCGAGACCCCGATGAGGACGACGAGCATGCAGATGAGCTTCCCTGAGACGGTTTCTGACAGTTTGTGCAGATATTCTTTGGTTATGCAAACCGATTGTTTCAGCAGCTGTCCGAGTGGCTGGTCTCAGACGATCTTGGAGGTGAACATGCTGGATGTGGAGGTCCTGGGCTGGTGTGGTTACACGTGGTCTGCGGTTGTGAGGCTGGTTGGATGTACTGCCAAATTCTCTGAAATGCCTTTGGAGACGGCTTATGGTAGAGAAATGAACATTCAATACACGAGCAACAGCTCTGGTTGACATTCCTGCTGTCAGCATGCCAACTGCACGCTCCCTCAAATCTTGCGACATCTGTGGCATTGTGCTGTGTGATAAAACTGCACCTTTCAGAGTGGCCTTTTATTGTGGGCAGTCTAAGGCACACCTGTGCACTAATCATGGTGTCTAATCAGCATCTTGATATGGCACACCTGTGAGGTGGGATGGATTATCTCAGCAAAGGAGAAGTGCTCACTATCACAGATTTCGACTGGTTTGTGAACAATATTTGAGGGAAATGGTGATATTGTGTATGTGGAAAAAGTTTTAGATCTTTGAGTTCATCTCATACAAAATGGGAGCAAAACCAAAAGTGTTGCGTTTATATTTTTGTTGAGTGTATATATGTTTGTGTGTAAATTATTTGCAGAATTTATATGGAGTTCTTTCCAACTGGATTTCTGGTGGCACGTTCATTAGTTTGTTCATTAGTTATGTCTGTTATTGTGTTCCTTTCCATTTTACATTGTGTTGTTGTTTTTCTGATACCATCATTGACAGCTGAAGATCTCTCGCGTTTCTATACCTCCATTTCGCTAACACTAGCATGTGTAGCATACAGTCCCGGCGCCATGAGGGGGCATTCGGGGGCGACGCCCCCTCACGTCATCAACCCCGCCCCCTCGGATGTGAGAGTTATCAAAAAATAAAATGAAAAAAGAAAGAAAAAGAAATACTTGAAAATATAGCAAACTATTAGTTATTCAATAATATCACATATTTAACAAATAAACCAAATTAATTAACTAAAGTAATTAATTTTAAAACAAACGGATATGGCATGTGTCTGTGTTCAAGCGATTTGATAGGATGAGGGTTGCGCTTGTCAGTGCGGCAGAGGGCAAGGATCCTGAGTCCTGCGATTATGGCAAGGTGGATGAATTAAAGCATGCTCGATTTATTCAAGCAGTGTCAGAGCTGGAGTTCCTGGGATTCGTCAAGTCCAATTAGACTGGGCATACACTGTACGATATTTTCAATCGTTGTACTTGGCTCCAGCTCAAACTGTGCGACAAAACCGCAGGGGTTAAAAGTTCAGAGCGAACGATTCATGTTCTCACACTGTACGACCTGATGCTCTGATGCGATCTGACTGCTCACATTGTACGTTCAAAAACCACACGTTGGAAGCTTTTTTTTCTTTAAAAACAAAAATTATTTCATGCCTATCAGCGCGCACAGTGAGTGAAATCCGGTGGGGGGAGACTGAACGTATATGCGCGCGCACACACACAGCAGACAGCAACATGATTCATGAGAGGATGGTAAAAAAAAACAAACATTCATAACAGGTGTTGCTATTTACACTGTTGTATAAATAAACTACATTTCACACAGAACAGCTGTGCAAGGTGTAGCAACTTACTCCCTCATCTGTCGTAAATCCTGTTGTTGTCTGCTGTGTGTGTGTGTGTGTGCGCGTGCATATACGTTCAGTCTCCCCCACCTGATTCCACTCTCTACGCGCCCTGATAGGTATGATCTTTAATATATTAGGTTATTGCGAGGGAACACGATAAAAAAAACACAAGACTTTACATGAGATCACTGTTTGCTCTCTCCGGTGTTTGCTCATGGACAGTGCACGAGGTAATCAGCGCGTAGACGCTTGTAGCGCTGCTTCAACAGCGCGGAACCCTCATAAGCCACGGCAACCGACCAAAATATCAAACAGGTTTGATTTTCATCCGACCATACGATTCCCGATCGGGAGGTGGTCGTTAGATGTTAAACGCAGCTCGTTACTCCATGTAGACTGCACGATGCAGGACGCACGATTAAGCTGAAACTCGGCGCTATCCAAAAAATTCTCGCACGAGTGAATAATCGGCTGAAAAAGGGCCAAAACTCGCACAGTGTAAGCCCGCCTTTAGTGCGAGAACTCTTTCTCAACATTAAAAAGAGTGTTCAGTGATCACAGACGCAGCATGCTGCATGAACGAAAGGCGAACTTAATAAGGCTGGCATCTGAGAATGACCTAAGCAGGAAATTCAACGGAGAGTGGCGAGATGTCCTTCTCAGAAGATTCAACGCGGCATCCAACCGAAGGCTTCAACTCTTCTGAGGTAGGCTAGCATCCAGTTTCCACACAGAATTTTATGTAAGATATGGACTTTTATGGTAAGATAAAAGTTATGTATTGTTGTAAATATATCTACATGAAAGGTTTATCTTTGACCCGTTGTGTGACTGTCATGCCCAATTGCGCTGTGTTTGCGCTTGTGATGGAGGGCTGTATGTGGGGTTAATCTACTGTCTCGTGTCGTTTCTCAGATCAGTTGTTGGTTTGGTTTTGTGGTATGCAGGAGATCACTTGACCGAGGGTCTATACGTTCAAATAATAATTAAAAAAATACTGTCATCACTCTTTACTCTTACTCAGTCAGTCTCTTACAACGGTGTAGCCTAAATACACAAGCTTTCCAGGAGCGCACCCAATTCATTACGCACGCTCAGAGGCACGTCCCCTCGGTGCGCACTTTTTGGGGGGGGGGGGGGGGGCGACCCCGCTCCCTGTGATAAACTCATCGCCCCCTTAATATTTTTTTTCTGGCGCTGGGCCTGAGTCCCCTTGAGTCATAGCATCTTGTCACAATTTTTACAAGTTCTCCATCCCCCTCAGAAAAGGTGACTTTTGATCATATCGCAGATAAAAAGACTGATAATCCTTCATTTGAATACTACGGAAGAAAGCTATCGTGGTGCCCAAGAAAATTCTTTTTTGACTTGAACTTCAAAGGGATTACACTTTTAACTGCAGGATTTTGTCACATTATCGCAGTTAGCAGTCAAGACTCCTGCCATGTGGAAATACGTTGCCATGGTGATATGCACTGTTTCTCACAGATTACAACAATCACTCCTAAAACTAATAAAAAGTGATTTTTTAACATGATTACTCATATGCGCATCTAAGGTGCTAAAACATAAAGAGGTCACTGCAGCAGCCGAGAAACAACAACCATATTTTCTGTTTTTAATCTCTTATTTATTCTTGGTTTTATTTATTTAATTATTTTATTTATCCTGTAGCACTTTGAGATTTTTTATTAACGAAAGGTGCATTATAAATGAACTCAACTCTCTCAACTCAACCTTTATTTCAAAAGCACATTTAAAACCACAGCAGTTGACCAAAGTGCTGTACATAAATAAAAAATAGGCACCAAGTTACCCCAATCGTAATTAAATAAATTAAAAATAATAAGAAAATTACAACAGGCAATAAAACAAATAAAAGACAAAGTTAAAAAAGAGTAAAAAGTAGTAGGACATAATTTAACTTAAATTAACTTTAACTTATTTACATAATTTACATGGTGCCAAATCACAACAAAGCCACCTCATTATTATTATTATTATTATTATTATTATTATTATTATATAATAAGAGAATTGAATAACGGATGTGAATAAAGTAATTCAGAAAGTAACGTATTAGCATATTAATTATGAGATGGCACAAATATAAATATGTTATTCTGTTCTAGCAAAGCACAGACAAAATTATGTTAGAAACAAATTAAAAATATGAAAAGCTCAATTTCTATAAAGCATTATGTCAATAGGTAATGAGAAGACGAGCGAGGGTATTTGTGTGTGTGTCTCAGTTATGAGCATGTTAAAGTGACCTGACTGGACAGGACAGAGGAATGTACGGGCTGTTCAGACTGACATAACACAACAGAGGAATGTAAATACCATCTGCATGACCACTGGGAAGCACGCACTGTCCTCCACACAAAAACACAACCTCCACTGTCACCATCTCCTTTGGCATATCCTTTACTTCAGTCTTCCTCCTCCCTCACTTTCACCTCCTGCTCTCATTCACCTCTAAACAGAACACTCCATTAAAAGGCTGCAGCAGCAAGCTGGCCCAGTAAAGGTGATGTGGGAATTTGGGCCACTGCAGTGATTGCTAAACCCCTTGTTTGAACAATGGGGTTCGCTGAGCCTCCTGCCCCAAAATGTCAGCGTGACAGCAATTACACAAGCATCACTGGAAGTGGCTCTTCTGATCACGTGGCAGGTTTCACAGCCCACAGCTTGGATCTACACCCCCAGCTCCCGCACTTGTTTTCTTCACATCCGACGCTCCGTGCCTCAGGCAAATTCTCAAGGGAACGCTTCACATGCGCGCACACACGAGCGCACGCCCGCACACTCACTCACACACTTTCATGTTTTGTTTACATCTCTGGCTTGGCTTTCAGGACAGTAACAGTTGTTGTCAGTGAGGCCAAGTCAAACCTTGTCATGCTCGCAATCGGTGATAAATCACATCAGTACTATGTGAGTCACAGCAGGCAAGGGAATGGCTTTCAGGAGTACACTGTGGAACAGTCAGAGGCCATAAATAATCATTTTTACCCAAGGACATCAAATATGGCCTTCCTGGACTAGCTAGCTGCTAACCGCTTTGTTTGTGTAAATATAACCTCTTTGTCATATACTATGTAAAAACTTTTTTTACATAGTATTTATGCAAATCATATCATTAGCCAGGTAAAATGTCACTAATTAAGCTCTTATGTGTTCTGTCATAGTGTTTTTTCTCAAATACAGCCACCAAAATAATTAATTTAGCCATGTAGCTTATGCCCTCTGTTTCACTCTTTGCAGACCTTTCTTTTGAGGTGGTGAAAAAAAATTGTTGGGTTGTCATCTGAAGTGCAAACCTGATCTTTGCAATATTTGCTAATACATATTGTTTGCACCATGAGTTCCCAGTGCCTGGGTCTGCCTCCTGCCTGTTGGGAAACATGCCGGTTGCAAAATAGGAAATGTGCAGCACGTCAACGCGTGTTGCATGTTTGGAGGGGGTGCCAAATGAGGTGGCAAAGAAACCCAAGGCTGAGCTGTAGACCTGCAACTAATCATGGACCTGGACTGAATCAAGAATTTAACAACCTACGAAAGTGCATTTTAGTTGTTTGCAATCTAACATTATCATACCAGAGGCCTCTAGCGGAGGGAATACATGCAGCCTGAACAACATACAGATCTGCAGTGATTTGAGACGTCCTGTTCATGACAGGCTGTAATGCCCTTTGCTGCAGGCTACAGATTAGCTGTCATCTTTCTCCTGTAGAAATCATTTCCCTGCCACTTCCACAGTTTCTCTTTTATGTGAAACTGAACAAAATAGGACTGCGCCAGATGTCGCCACAAATTCAAAGTCATCAATGCAAGGCAACACCAACATATTCCATGTCAACCGCCAAACATCGAACATCTCATATAATTGGCTCTGGTGTTTTATATGGGCTGCTCCCTGGCTTACTGTCTATCTGACAGGACAAAAGTCACAGCATTTTCTATTTCTGATTCACCTGTACAAGCTGCCCTGAAACAATCAGCCACAAGTGGCTACATACAGCCATACAGCATCCTGTCCCTCCCCCTGGCTGTGACTGGACACAATATAAATAGTTACATTAACAACATGGCACAATTTTGCTTCACATACCGTCACTACCAGAGCTAACTGAACATGTTTCTGCCAAGTAGCAACCTACGGTGCTGAAAAATGAAGCCAAAGCAGAACTGACAAATCTTGCATTTAACGAGTGGCCGTTTGAAGCTGCCTTTCAATAGTAAATTCACCCTCAAATGAAGCAAATGTTAAAATCTCTAAATTTACGGCAGAAATGAACATGCTGAAGGATTTTGGTCTCGATAGTGAGTTTCTCCATTTCTCCATCCATTACAAGCATGTTGGTGGTGGTGGTGTCAGTTTCATATAACTCATCAGTTTAAGCCATTTTTAGCCATAAAGTTATGAATAATGAAAGGCGTGGTCACTTTGAGTGACAGCTACTATGTGCCACCCTCTAGCAGAGTTGGTTAGCATCTGTATATTCAATCATGTTCATCTTTTCTGAGCATTTTATTACCAGTATCTGCGATATTGTGGATTGCTGTGTGGTTAATTGTACTAACCGTGGAAGAAGTTTGTGCTTCAGTATTTTTGCTGAATGAAATTTCTTTATTATTCCATTTGCATGTTAGCACTGATTAGCAGGTATCGAGAGCTTAGTGACATCATCTCCACTGGTACTCTACAGTTACTAAGGGAATATGCTGGTCATAATTTGTAATTATGACCAGCATAAAATACCCGCACCCAAGCCATCTGTTATGACAACCACTTCCATGTCCACAAAAAAAAAATGTTTTAATAAAAAACCCAACCATGATTACCCTGGTAGCTTTAGCTCATTTGGTTTCATTCATCCCTCCCAGGTCTTGCCCACATGCCACCTCTTGACCCATTTATGGGTTGGCTGGTAGTTAGGCAGAGTCAGGGACATTTGAGCTTCAAAGCAGTTCTTCAGAAAACTTATGGGTGACGTCAGGAGAGGTCTGTCCAGAATACACATACACATCATTAGCAACAAGAACAGATTTGATGGCAGTTACCAAACTCATCCACACACTTCTAGTTATAACACATGTCAACAGAATCAACATAATATCTCCATATGAACAGCCGCTAAATACAGCACAGAAAACTTTAAGCTTCAATGTGGCTCTGTTGCACTTTCATCATTCCAGCGCGTGACTAGCTGAGATCAGCTTCAATCTTGTGCCCCTACTGGCATCTTATTACTATAAAACTACTCAGTTCTCAACAGCTATATACTGCACATAGATTTAAAATCTTCACAGGATTCTTCTTTGGTGTTTTGAAGGATACTGGCACCTTAAGCTCCTCAAAGAGAAATGCTCACATGTTGCGTATGAAAGGCAGCTTGTGTCAATCCGGTCTTACGAGACGCCAAAAAGATCAGAGCCTGGCCCATATCTCCAAAGGCCAGACGTTCACTTATCATTGCTTATCAGTGATGCCATGACATCTATCCCCCCACCCACACACACACACACACACACACACACACCCACACCGCCACCACCACTTCATAAGGACTTATGAGAGTGTTTTTTTTTAATACTGCCAAATCAAATCAGAGTATCAGAGGAAGGATTTAACTGATTGCACTAAAATGCATCACACAGCCAAGCACAGCACATAAATCAAGCACACAGTAGGCTGCTGTTTGCCTGTCAAACGATGTGTAAACTAAAGCCTGAGAACATGCTGGCAGCTTTACACGCATCATATCACTGTTAAGTCAGCTCCACACATGTTGCCTCTAAGCGGTGATTTAGTGTTGTGTCAGGGTGCCCCCGTTCGTTAAAAACCAACCTTTTGAAAAATAAAGCTGGACTCAGCATTTCTACTTGGCACGTTTATGCTGCTATGAGCAGCTTTCATAGATGTAGCTGCACTGCTTCACATCTTACATTTGTTCTGAGCTCATGAATGAAAAGTTGGCCATGTGATTCCTGAGGCAAAGGAGGAAAATTTCACACATGGAAAGGGGCGGTGACTAAGCGGCTAAGTGCGCTTGCTTCCCGTACAGAATAGGCATGTGAATCTCATCACTGACAACAATTCTATATGCACCTCGATACACTACCAGCGATACATTAATGAAACATGACAATACTGATGATACGGTGCAATAGGATTCACCCCTGTTCCCAATTCGATGCATTTTGATATGTATTTGATGGCGATTCAATTCCTCACAATGCAATACAATGCGAATTGGTGCAATACGATGCGATTCAACATAATGTAAAGAAATTAGACCAAAAATTTAAATAGAAAATAAGAAGCTGCAATTTAGTACTATGGTATTCTTCTTCTCCTTCTTCTGATTCTACTCGAGGCAGACAATTTGTTTTACTCCTTATAAGCAGCAAATTTATCAGATTCAACATTAAGGAACAGGAATCGGTTCCCTCATATACTCAACAAAAATATAAACGCAACACTTTTGGTTTTGCTCCCATTTTGTGAGGTGGGATGGATTATCTCAGCAAAGGAGAAGTGCTCACTATCACAGATTTAGACTGGTTTGTGAACAATATTTGAGGGAAATGGTGATATTGTGTATGTGGAAAAAGTTTTAGATCTTTGAGTTCATCTCATACAAAATGGGAGCAAAACCAAAAGTGTTGCGTTTATATTTTTGTTGAGTGTATGTGGAGACTGTTTCATCACACTGTCAGAACTTAAACAGTACAGTAAACAGTAAAACAACGTCACTCACTATGAGTGACTTAAAGCGAGTCACTCAACACTTTCAAAGTATCTCAAAAGTAATTTGAGATACTTTTCTCACCAGTTTTGCTGAAGCTCGGTTTACAATCTGCCTCAGAGGAATCCAAGGGGAGCAGCGGTGGCTGTATTGATACCGTGATTTCTCTTCGAGTCCCTAAATTTGTCGTACTGCCAGTGTAAAGTTTAGCAGCACGGCATTCTTTACAAAAGACCTGCGTCTTGTCAAGTTTCTCATCTTTATTTACAAGCCAAAGCATCTCCAAATGCCTGATTTGCATCAAAAATGCTCCAACTGCTTACTGCTGTTCTCACGGACCTCCATGTTGAAATAGATTTGTTGTGGTAGAAATGTGCTTTCTGGCTTCCGTCCATGTTCAAAACAAAACGCGAAGCAGTGATGGTGCATTCACTGTCCGTCAGAAAAAAATTGATGCAAGCGAGCAATGGATGACAATTTCACCAGTCAATAGAATCGATGCACACTGAATGAATCGATACACTCGCATTCTGAACGGTTGTATCTAGATACTGATTGGTATTGATTAATCTCCACATGCCTACTACAGAAGGCTCCTGTTTTCAAGGCCACCTCTGCCCATTCTCCATGTAACGTTGGGTTGCGTCAGGAAGGGCATCTGGCGTCAAACTCGTTCCAAATCAACATGCAGATCCCGTTTGGACCTGCTGTGGTGACCCCGAGTGAAACAAGGGAAAAGCTGAAAGGACTTACAAGAGTAGACAAGCAGAACTGATTAGCTAGGTGTTGCAACAGTTCTCTTGCACAAGGCTTTCATTTGTCATTCACTGGTTTTCCAAATCCTGTCATGCCCAGCATTTTTTTAAGGAACACTGTGTCAGCAGAATATGAAAATAGCTCCTCTACAAAGAAAAACGTTCATTTCTCATTCACATCCGTCTCATGTTCATCAATGAAGCTTCTACTCACGGTGAAGGCTGAGAGAGATGTTGATGGTACGGATGTTAGTAACACTTTTGAGGTCAAGAATGTTGGCGCATTTCAGCTGGGTGGCAGCCGGGGTGTCACCCACATCTATCCAGCAGACAGTCTCCTCGGCGTAGATGAAATCCATCGCCATGGCCTGTTTGGTAGCGATGGAGGGTAACCGAGATGTGGAACCACTCAGGGAGGTGCAGCGGATGTCCTGGAGGTTGGCGATCAACAACATCGGCAGACGATCCACTGGGACTGGAAGGAGGGTCGGAGTAATAAGGAGTGAAATATAGCCAAAGACACGAGAAACAAAAAGAGAAAGGGAAGGAAAGAATGAGAATTAAAGATAAATGGGTCATGAGTGAATATGAGCAAATAGGACTCTCTGAATATGAGATGAGATGAGATGAGATATACTTTATTGATCTCACAGTGGAGAAATTATGTTTACACTCCAGTTACCTCAGACAGCAATTAGTCCACAATTATTACTTGTTTACCGTAATAATGGCACACATCAGAATTAAAGACAACACATACATATTTGACATTGTTTATGTGCACTAAGTTTGAAAAAGTCCGTTATCTGACTTGAGGCAAGTGGGTGAAGGCCACACAGCAACCCTGAGATGCGCCACCGTCAGCTTGGGGGGAAGAACGGGGGCTGCAGCTAAAACTGCACTGCCCCCGCCGAAGGGGAAAAGGATGACGTTAGCAGGCGCCGGAGAGGGGGGTGTTGATGGGGGATAGGAGGCAGGTGGGGAGAGGGTATGGAGCATGCTTCAGTCCTGTGAAAAGCAGTTTATTGTATTTGTGAGTTGAGATAAGAAACAGCCAATGTTCCCCAGGCCGAAAAAAAAAATTCCTCTGGAGGAAAACAGTCTGGTAATTTGACCTTCAGGCTTGATAAGCCTGTAATGTTATGGTTTGAGCAGTGAAAAACACTTTTTAACAGGTCCACTTGCACAACCAAATCCCAATTATGAATTAAGAATATTCCCAATTATGAATTAAGAATATTCACTGGCCTCTGAGATCTTCATAGCAGATGTTCATACCACTACTCTGATCTCCTGAAGGTTTCTTCCTATAATCAAAAACTGCTGAAGGAGTTTTTCCTAACTACTGTTTCTTTATTTAAGGATCCCCATTAGTCTTTACCAAAGTAGAGACTATTCTTCCTGGGGTCCATTCTCAAATAAAAATATTATAATTACATCAAAGTATTACAATTTATACAACTCACAAGCACCAACTGTACAATTCACAGAAAATACACAAGTAACAGTTATTTCTTCACAAAACAAACACCAACACTACATTCACTACATTAGGAGAACTGTCTTGTTGAGTATACATTTCTTAAGACTTGCTTTAAAAACTATATGATTTCGTATTAACCTCACATCCAGAGGCAACTGATTCCAATATAAGATTGATCGATATATAAATGTATTTTTTTAGAGCATTAGTTTTTGGCAGCGGCAAAACAAAAATAGAACTAGTAGCTTGTCTTGTGTTAAACTCATGCCTGTTACCAGTGAGTTGAAGTTTAGAGAACAGGGTAAAAGGTTTGTGTGTGGTCCAAATCTTTTGCAAAGAAACCACAGAAGAACAGGCCAGTCTCTCCATCACTGTCATCCATGACAGTCTTTGATGTAGGATGTTAACACTGGTTCGAAAAGGACAGCCTAGAGCGAGTCTTGCTGTTGACAAGAGCAGAACAAGTACCTCAGCAGGATAGCAAGTTGAGCCACCAATATCTAGACCTGGGTCTGATTCCTGGTCATGCTATTTGCTAGAGTCTTTGGACAAGACACTTTATCTGCATTCTTTCAGTCCATCCAACTGTTAAGTGGGAACTGGCCTTGGATAAGGAATTAATTTGCGTTGGACCGTCAATTCATCCAGAGGGAGTTGTAGACTCTCATTTGCTTCATGCTACAGAATCCAGGAATGATTGCCAGAATCAATGGGTCTCATGACTCATATAGGACTTACTTAGTACTTAGTAGCACTGTCTCCAGCGGCCTTGCTCACGGGGTGGATAAGTTCTAATCCTTAGCCTTGAGGTAACTTGTGTTATGATTTGACGTTGCCTCAATAAATTGAACTGAGCTGAGTGAAAGACAGATGAGGAGAAAGCGAAACAGAGTCGATGCTGATGTGCAACCCATTTCAAAAGTGACAAAGAGTATAAATCAAATGATGCACTTTACACACACACAAAAAAATTTGTTTGTGCTCAAATAACAGAGCAGGAAACCATTTCCAACAGAGAAACAAATGAATCTGAATACAGTTCTTGGTTCAGTGAGGACTGGTGTTCCTTTTGTGTGTGTGTGTGTGTGTGTTTTCACCATTTTTGGCTTTGCAGGAGCGATTGTCTGGTTGCAGCAGGTAGCCCTCCACACAGCTGCAGGTGTACGAGCCCTGCTTATTTGTGCACGTCTGACTGCACGTCCCATACACGTTACACTCGTTGAAATCTATCAACAGATGAACACAACAGCATGCTGTGACTCAAAAGTGTGGACAGAGATTGTAGAGAATCCAAAGACGGCAGGCTCTACTCAACTGTGGCACTGTGACAGAAAATGTCATATGACAGCATAGACAGAATATCAGAATGTGTGTTATTAACTTATACTGAACCGAAGGACTTGAGAAAGATCTTTATGTTGGCATACTGCCTTGTGGAAAAACATTATCTGGGTCACAGTGGAAAAGTTGTTTCGACTCGCCCACTCACCTTTACACGTCTTGCCATCTGCAGCAACCTCGTAGCCACTGTCACAGTAGCACTTAGGCCCATCGTGAGTCACGGCGCAGTGAAACTGGCACCCATGGGAGGCACAGGCAGGTGCGTCTTCTACACAGGAGAAAAACAGACACACAGAGAACATTACACAGTGAAAGTAGAAATTCATTAAACAATGAATCAGGCAATACAAAGATCTGCAGATTGTAGCACCCCATCACACAGATCAGATAAGTCTGCATTGCATTTGGATCTGACAGCTCAGGTCAGATTCTTGGTGCATTTTGTGATGTTTAACTCCATGTAGCTTTAAAGCCCATGGGGGGGGGCTGTAGCACTGTAGCAAGAAATACACTGAGAAATGTACACTCTCTTCGCCACGCACAGTCACTGTTGCCCACGACTCCCTCTCTCTGCTCGGGCCAGTTTTAAACCAGCTGCAATAAAACACACCACTGCTTCCTCCAAAAAAGCGAGAGAAAAAAAAAGTTTGACATGAAGTGTGTTTACAGGGATGTGACATCAAGTTACAGCCATCATACATGTGAGAGAGAGAGAGAGAGAGAGAGAGAGAGAGAGAGAGAGAGAGAGAGAGAGAGAGAGAGAGAGAGAGAGAGAGAGAGAGAGTGAGCAGATACACGCACAGAAAAGCCCACACTAACCTGTAAATCAAATAGAGTGAGAGATTAAGGTGATATCTGAAGTCCCCCCCACACACACATACACAGAGAAAAAGACATGAAAAAGACACACCACACTCCACCCACATGCCCTACTGAGCGCAATGTCATTACTATGGCAACCAATGTGGATTACAGCTAATAACGCTTCCTACAGGGACACGCAAATCAGATCATGTTACTTACTTGGACAGTCAGATTTGAATCAACTATGCAATAAATCTGCTTTGAACTGGCAATCTGAATTTGAAATTGGGTTTGACCTTTCAAGGTCATCCAAGGTTCAAGATTATCTTACCAATAGAAAGGTGATATATAACTTCATGCTCGTGTTTAGTAGTAACTTCTGTATCTTCAGCCACTTCTTCATATTAGGCATTTTAAACATCAACATTATAATGGGCCAAAATTTGACTTTGGCCTAAAGTCTCGGCCCCACCGAATAATAAAGCCATGAATAATGAGCCACGTATGGATTTGCCAGAAATTTCAGTGATTATCTGAATAATGACCCATGTATAAATCTATCATGTATCCGCTACGAAGAGGCCTCTATATGCCTCTAAGTACCGTACATGTGCCAGGTATCAGCCTCTAATCAGCCATGACCGACCTGTCATTTGAGCCCTGTCCAGCCTCAAATGGCTAGTGTTGCTGTGTATGATCCAGGTAGCGCCATGTAACGCGACGTTGGTGCACGTTTAGGCATGGGTTTGGTCCAACCCTCCCACACTTGTTCCTTTAAAGTGTGGGTTTTCAATTCACAGCATCCATTCAAGATGTTGTCACATTTTTTAAACACAGTTCAAATAAAGACGCTCCTGTCACAGTCCAGCTGGTGTGACAATCCATGCATCAGGCTGCTGTTCACCTGTGTTATAGTCATTAAATGCAGAAGTTCTGCATGTGCACCCAGCTCTCTGTGACCAAAAAAAAAAAACCCAAAAAAAAAACAAAACCAAGACACCACACTGAGGTGGCCGCTTTAATTATATACACCTGCACCTGTGTTGATCACTTACACCCCCCCCCTTCCAAAAAAAAACAATCAACAAACACAGAACCCATCCATAACCAGACCAGCTAGAACTGAACCACGGTTCCTGGACAGTTGCCTCTGCACTTCTTCTCGCTGTCTTTATTTCTTCTGTGGCTTTACAGTCATTTTGACACCGTGATCCAACTTTTAACTTTGTGTTCGTCTGTCATTGTCAGCAAAATCGCTCTTTTGCATGCTCGCGTTCTGCGTAAATGCTTGTCTTGAGTGCGAGTCATTGTGCCAGTGCGCACACAGCAGAGCTCGTCTGATCCATTATAACAAGATGTTAAATCTATCATAAACATACTTTTACAGCTGCTTACTTGTATAAAGAAGGAATAAACTGTTTTACCAAGATATTATGAGAAAAACATTATAAATAATTACCTTTTAGGCTGTTCCAAATACCTTCTCCACCTCATGGAGCACACGGGAGAGAGAGGAAAAAAGCGTCCAGATGAAACAATCTTCTGTGATTCCAGAAGCGATTAGAGGTGTTTTCAACATTCAAACTATGACAGAAAATGATTAATCTGCTACAAAATAATTATTTTACATACAGTGTCCGGCGCACAAAGCAGGTGAGATTGTCACGATGAAGTGCGCGAGAGGGCGGAGCCAAAATAGCCTGTCCAAAATAGCCTGTTCTGTCCTTGTAGCTGCCAGCTGCTCGGATAATGGGCTTCTAATGGCCCAGTCACACAGCACTTAATGAAGGGTGACGAAGCCCTGACGAAGAAAAAAAAAACAATTCGTCAGAAAACGTTGACGAAGGAGCCGACGAATTCCAATCACCGAATATCCAACAAATCATGAGCGCGAAACGAACAAAGGATAAACGCTTTGAACGACAGCTGCAACCGAAGCTTCGACGCTTTGAATGACAGCTAAAAACAGCGATCACTCACCAGCCCGGTAGGTGGCGGTAAATGGTACCGTCCGCCATTGAATACGAATGAAGAAGAAGAAGACCGACTAAGGCCACGCCCACACAAAGGTGAAAAGTTTGAAACGTCCGTACATAGCTGATGAAACGTTATTAACGCTATATTTACTGTATGAAAACGTTTAGGTCGTCGAGGCATTGTTACGTATTCGTTAATTACTCGTTCAGCTGTCGTCATGTTCGTTCAACCGACGTGAACGAAGAGTGATCGAAAGGCTAACGTTACAAAAACTAACCAAACGATAACAAACCGTCACAAACGACGGCGAAACGAAATACGGACGAATTGAGGTTTTCGGTGGTGTTCGTTGAAGATTTTCGACAGTTTAAAAATTCTGACGAAGTGGCCGCTGCCAGAACGAAGCTGACGAGGGTTAAACGATTCAATTCAATTCAATTTTTTTTTTATATAGCGCCAAATCACAACAAACAGTTGCCCCAAGGCGCTTTATATTGTAAGGCAAGGCCATACAATAATTATGTAAAACCCCAACGGTCAAAACGACCCCCTGTGAGCAAGCACTTGGCTACAGTGGGAAGGAAAAACTCCCTTTTAACAGGAAGAAACCTCCAGCAGAACCAGGCTCAGGGAGGGGCAGTCTTCTGCTGGGACTGGTTGGGGCTGAGGGAGAGAACCAGGAAAAAGACATGCTGTGGAGGGGAGCAGAGATCGATCACTAATGATTAAATGCAGAGTGGTGCATACAGAGCAAAAAGAGAAAGAAACAGTGCATCATGGAAACCCCCCAGCAGTCTACGTCTATAGCAGCATAACTAAGGGATGGTTCAGGGTCACCTGATCCAGCCCTAACTATAAGCTTTAGCAAAAAGGAAAGTTTTAAGCCTAATCTTAAAAGTAGAGAGGGTGTCTGTCTCCCTGATCTGAATTGGGAGCTGGTTCCACAGGAGAGGAGCCTGAAAGCTGAAGGCTCTGCCTCCCATTCTACTCTTACAAACCCTAGGAACTACAAGTAAGCCTGCAGTCTGAGAGCGAAGCGCTCTATTGGGGTGATATGGTACTATGAGGTCCCTAAGATAAGATGGGACCTGATTATTCAAAACCTTATAAGTAAGAAGAAGAATTTTAAATTCTATTCTAGAATTAACAGGAAGCCAATGAAGAGAGGCCACTATGGGTGAGATATGCTCTCTCCTTCTAGTCCCCGTTAGTACTCTAGCTGCAGCATTTTGAATTAACTGAAGGCTTTTAAGGGAACTTTTAGGACAACCTGATAATAATGAATTACAATAGTCCAGCCTAGAGGAAATAAATGCATGAATTAGTTTTTCAGCATCACTGTGAGACAAGACCTTTCTAATTTTAGAGATATTGCGTAAATGCAAAAAAGCAGTCCTACATATTTGTTTAATATGCGCTTTGAATGACATATCCTGATCAAAAATGACTCGAAGATTTCTCACAGTATTACTAGAGGTCAGGGTAATGCCATCCAGAGTAAGGATCTGGTTAGACACCATGTTTCTAAGATTTGTGGGGCCAAGTACAATAACTTCAGTTTTATCTGAGTTTAAAAGCAGGAAATTAGAGGTCATCCATGTCTTTATGTCTGTAAGACAATCCTGCAGTTTAGCTAATTGGTGTGTGTCCTCTGGCTTCATGGATAGATAAAGCTGGGTATCGTCTGCGTAACAATGAAAATTTAAGCAATACCGTCTAATAATACTGCCTAAGGGAAGCATGTATAAAGTGAATAAGCACGATGCCAACGAAAGTCCAGATTTCTTGTTTCGTCAGGGCTTCGTCACCCTTCGTTAAGTGCCGTGTGACTGGGCCATAAAAGCTTCATCCTCACCACAAACATTCCTCTAAAATCCTCGTTAGCCGAATATTCTGCCTCTAAAGCCCCTTTCACACCAGGGCTGCTTCGAGTTGCTTCGTGTGGCGTCGTGTCTGCGTCAGGTGCGCACAGCAGGGGAGAGAGAGGAGGTGAGGACGCAGCCTGCAGGTTCTCTGCACAGAGAAATCAGAGTGCACAGTTTGGCTGCAGCCAGACTGTGAGCGAGTAGCTGCAGCAGCATTTTTTTTCTGTGTTCTTTTTGAGTGTTAGTTTTACTGCATTGAGTACACGGTATAAGAACAATCCTGCATGATTTATACTGCGGGAACAGTGGAACACAGCAGGAATCATAAATTGGCGTAGGGTAACGTTGTATCCTGAGGGTGTGGCTTCCAGTCACGTTGAGTACCGTCGCGTTGCTCTGACTTGCACTGAAACCGCACAGGACGCAAAAAAAAAATTAAACATGTTTAATATTTGGCGTCCGATTTGCTTTGTCCTTTGCGCCCCTCGCGCTGTTCCGACATTGAGCTACATCTTCTCGGTACTGGGTTGCTTCCACGTGACGCCACACGACGCAACTCAAAGTGGGCCTGGTGTGAAAGTGGCTTAAGAGCTTCTCAGAGCCACTATTCTCCAACATTTGTTGAATAACTGGACTTGTACCCACCCCCCCCCCCCCCCCCCCCAAAAAAAAATGCTACGTGGCTCATTATTCGTCGTTCATTATTCGGTGGGACCAGGGCTTAAGACCTTTACTTTCAAGCTTTTTTTTTCTCAAAATCCAATGACTTTGTCCTCGGTGTCTCTTATTCACTCCACCAAGTTTATTCTAAACTGGATTAAAACTCCTTGATATATTATGTTTAACCTCAGACAGACACATACGACAAAAAACAAGAGCTAAATCTGATCAATAATAAGAAGTCAGTACAGTGGTCACAGAGCCACAGACAATTAATTGTGTGTACATTAAAAAACAACAACAACAAAACACTTCAGTTTGACAGGTTCTCATTACAAAGAATACTGAACTATGAAGAAAGTACACGCACAGTGACACAAAATCTCCCTTGGAGCTTTAATGTGACATTTCCACAGCTGTCATCCTCAAACAAATGTGGAAAGCACCTGAAACCAGTCCAACCTTGTAAATGACAAAAGATTAATCAATTAACAAGCCCATTGCTGCTTATACATTTGAGTTATGTTCACAATGAGATGCCAATATTACTTGCTTGAATGGAAGGTGCTGTCCTGACCATCCAACCCAATCTCACGCCAGTGTGTGATGGCATCATGAAAAGTGATTAACTTGAACATACAGGGTGTCACTGATATTAACCTGCCTGCCTGTTGCACCTCCTCCGGTGCACTTGGGGTCAACTGCAGAATCTTCGACAGGCGCCATCTTTCACTGATGTTTTGCCCTCCTAGCCTTTTACAGTTTGTGATGCCATCATGAAATGTGCTACATTTTTTGTAATGTATCACAAAATTATTTTGTGATGTTATCATGAACTTTAGGGTGACACGGGGGGAGGGGGGCATGGTTAGTAAACTTGACTGCATCACAAAAATGTGACGCATTTCGTGATGGTATCACGAAAAAAGTGTTGAGACTGGGCTGGACCATCAGATTCAATTTGAGATTCAATACCTTTCTCAAGGACACCTTGAAACACAGGCAGGGGGTGCTCTCAGCAAACCCTCAATCACCCAATAAAACCAAAACTGTCAAAAAAAAAAAAAAAAAAACCTGGTTCCAACACTGACACGCCACAGACATAAAGAAATAAGCCGAACTGAATGTCATTTAACATGTCAAATGGGTACCGGCTGTGGCTGGGGAAGCATCCTGCGATGGACTACAACCCCTCTAGGGGGAGTCATAGACGCTCATCCGATTCACGCTACTGGCACAAAGTGTCTCAGGGCCTATACCAGACTTATTTCTTCTTCTACTAAAAAGCATTACTACTCAAATCATTTACAAAATGTTAAGACCCTGATAACAAAGCTGCATTTACCCCAGCATCCAACAAACACCTGGGAATGGTCACTGCACATATAGTAAGCAGCAGTGGGGAGCAGAGATGGGACCGGTGAAGGGCCCTCATTATATAAAGCCTGTAGCACTCTGAGCCACAATGGACCTTTTGTTGTGGCTCCACTGAAAAGAAGAGTCCCCCAGCAAACACTGTGGGCCATATCGAATCCATTTACTGAGCTTCACACTGTGCCAGACCACAGGCAGTTAAAGCACTACAGTACGCAGAAAAAAGTCCCATCGCCAACACTCAGACGCACTGCTAATGTTGAGGTAAGGATGGGCAACGTGACCAAAAGTAATACTGGAATAGTTGACAGCATTAACTTTACATCAATGTGATCCTATAAACTCTAAATTAAGCTACTGTCCAGTCACTTACTGTGTTAAATAAAATCCTACAAATTCAAAAAAATACTATCAAATGTATGATCTCCGAGAGAAAATACTGATGATTTTAGACTTACTTCCTCCTCTTTTCTAAACACATTTTGAAGGCTTGTGTACTAAAGCCCAAAATGACCAATCAATCAATGTTTTAAAAAACAACGACAATAAAATAACAGCTGCACATTCTTTTGCAGATCTGCTCCAAGAAACTGAAAGGATTTTATTCCAATGGTAAAAATCAGTTCCTTAATAAAACACCTCACAATCCCACAAAAACCAACATTTATGTTTGTTTTCCCGGGCTCTATCCCTTTTATCCAAATCTGCTCTGAAGGATAACAGAACATATGCAGCTTTTTTAGTCATTCTCACAAATATTGCCTCATTAGTGTATCCAGGAATGTCAGAGAGTTTGTCAGAACCCCCCCCCCCACCCCCACCAAAAAACTAAAAAACAAAAACACCCCTTTATCTGGAAGCACCCCAAATTGTCAAGGAATGTGTTTCGAGTCAGTCCCAAACTTCTCACCAATGTTATAAAAATCAGTTCTGTTTTTCAGCATTCCTGCTTTAATGGGCAGAAATAACCTCATTGGTAGAGATAAATAATATTGCTAAATAACACAAGGAAAAATGTTTTTTTGGAGGGAAAAGCTTGATGTCATCTTTGTAAGTTAGTAAAGAGAGAGTTTCTTAAGTGTAACCCTGCTGTAACCTCAAATAACAAAGGACAGGAAAACAGATATAGAAAATGTGAAGGAAGAACAAAAAAAAGACAAGGATTGAGGAACAGAGACTAAAAGAGAAGTAGGCGGGAGGGGGAACAAACACGGGTGAGAGAGGCAAATTAAGGCCAAACATCCCTCAAGGATATGGTGCGTTTAGTTTCACTGAAATAGCAGCATGTTTGAGGTTTGACCAGGGGTTAATGAACGAAACAAACAAATCACACAGTGACACAATGGAGACTTTCAGCCCTAAACAAGCATGCCAGAAGCTATTTAACTTACGAGTGCATGGATGGAAAGTGAACTGTCAATTTCACTAAACATGTTGAAAGGGCAGTAGGAAAAGCATATGAAAAAAGGATACAAAGCCAGTCTGTTTAAATTATTTATGTTTATTGGACCATGTTTTCTATAAGCTTGACCTCCAAACAAACTACTAGAAAAGCTAATCAATTCTAGATAGCGGGCCAAGTAATATTCAGTTTGCAGACTAACAATAAATGGTATCATCTTGTAAAAAGTAAAAGAACAGATAATAAGGATGAACTGATTTGTTTGTAGTGAACTTTGACGCATCAGATCAATCCCAAAAGTAACTTTGATTTGCAGATGTTATGTATCAGCAGGGAGAAACATGATGCCCGTGGGCAAATAAAAGCCAAAACATACAAGAACATACAAGAACCTTAATTGGAATAAGGAGGAACAGAAAATGAATGATTGATTGGATAGAGCGTGTAGCTGGGGATGGTGCCAAAACTTGTCACTGGTATTGCAAATTAGTGATGCCTAAGTCAAAACGCTATGAAACACTGAAAACGGCAAAAATTCAAACATGGTTACGGAGTGTACATGAAAATGAAGACATCATGTCCTGTGCTGCCACCCATTAAACAATGACACTTGCTGGGCCATTCATGAATTTGCATCCACATCAAATTATGAATTTCAAGTTTAAAGGCTAGTTATGCATAGTCTGCACACAAAAACAAAGGGTAAAGGGAGTACTAGAGTGAGAAGCAGCACTATGAGAGACAATGAGAAGCACAACGTGACAATAAGCAACAAAGACACACACACAGAGACACACACACAAAGGAAGCAAAGCAGTGCCTTTGGACTACACGAGTCAACATTTGTTTCCTTTGCAATCCTATGGTTGAACGTGCATAACTGGGTCATGTGAGCTGAGTGAGGTAGGGTTCGGGTCAACATCAAACAATGGTTACACAACACATCTATCACCATCAAATGATTTCCTAACTCTAACTCATCTGTCCAATAATGTGCTTGAAAGAGAAGCACACTGAAAGATAAACATGTAACACCACTTTGTTTCTACATTGCTCTGCCACAAAAGGAAAGCCACAAGTTAAGCGTACAAACAGTCTACTCCAGTGTGACACTTTATAGACATTCCTACCTTTGTGCTCACACCGTCTGGCGATGAGTCCACACATGCCTTTTACTTTCCCTGCAGCTGTCAGGAGTTTTCCCACAGAGCTCCATCATACTACCTGACTCCGACAAAAGTCACATTACTCAACACCATCTGATCATCTTGCATTAACTTTGATATAGTGTATTATCAATCTAATTATCAACCAAAACTCTTGAGAATACCCATCTCAGCTACATTTAGCAGATGACTGTCATAAGTTAAATAATCAGGTGCCACGACAATTTAGCAGCACCAATCTGTGAAATTGCGTTGTGATTATTTTCTTGGTGCATCCCATCACATACAACAGAAAATTCTGCATTGCTGAATAAATTGGCTACAGTGAGCAGTGCTGGCATGGTAAATGAGAGTTGAGGGAAATAATCATGTGTATATTAGGGTAATTGGGTGCCTGCTGCAGGAAGGCTCAGCATTTGGCAGTTGTTTGCAGGCACTGCAGTCAAAGGGGCAAAGTAGCTGTATGCAAATAGAAATAGGGTAGCACACTGAGTAATGAGCAAACACGAGCTGTCACCGTCCCAAACAGAGGCATCATGCTGCCCAGACCCTTAACTCTACACTACACACTGGGTTTACTGAGTTAACACACTCATAACATGCTGTTTTTTCTGCATAGAAGGAGGGCAAAGATGGGCAGTAATCCAAATCTTGTCATCCAAGACAACCCCGACTCAGTCAGGGCAGCAGCCACTGGAGAATAAAGATGGAAATGTGGCATTTCCACAGGCTGTATCAGCCTATGAGCGATTCTCATCCCGCAGTCACTGAGACATGAAGGACACAGACAAACCAGGCCAGCGAATGCATAAACAACAGTATCAGCATTCAAGATTCCCTTTAAGATGGAGCTTTAAAAAGTACAGTCATGACCCCATTTTGTTCTCCCCTATCAATCCGACGCATCTGAAGAGAGCAGGTCAAAGCTCTTGCCCAAAGAAACTAAATGACCAACTAAAGCACTAATACAAGACTCAATACAAGACAACTTTCACCAATACAACTAACCAACCAAACAAATGTCACGACTGTCCATACAGGCTGCATTAAATGACAAAGGAATGTTGACTGAAAACCTTGAGATCCACTGTGTGGACATGAAAAGCTGTTTCCTCTGATATGTAAATACTACGGGTGTAGAAATTCACCAGTGCAAATTAAAATAAGCAAGATGACTACATAGATTCATCGACCCCTGGATTGATCTAAATGCACTATATTGGTCCAGTTTTCAAACTCTTGGAAATGTTCAAAGGTCAGCACAAGGCTGTTTAGGTACTTGTTAAATGTTAAGTTTTACTTCTGTGCTGCTGCACATATATATAAATGGACTGCATTTATATAGTGCTTTTCTATCTGCATCAGACGCTCAAAGCGCTTTACAAATAATTCCTCACATTCACCCCGATGTGAGGGTGTTGCCATACAAGGCGCTCGCTACACACCGGGAGCAATAGGGGATTAAAGACCTTGCCCAAGGGCCCTTAGCGATTTTCCAGTCAGGCTGGGATTTGAACCAAGGATCTTCTGGTCTCAAGCCCAACACCTTAACCACTAGACCATCAAAGAAAGGTGATGTTTTGGGGGGGTCTTTTTCAAGAGTCAAATAAGTAAGTCCATCCTCCGGGGAGGATCCTCCACAAACAGAAATGCACCACCCACCTCTCTAACATGATAACTATTAATGTCATCTTCAGTCACACAGAATTTAAGTAGCGGCTGAAACTGTTGCCAAATTATTACAGAACTACATACATAGGTGCGTGAGCATGGTGGGTCCTCAGTGCAGGGGCTATTCCACAGAGCACCGTTCCTTCCCATTTCATTCCGAATATCAAATCGAGGCACGTCCTGAAGCATCACAATAACTTTTTGATCCATGTTTGCCAATCTCGAACAAACTTGGTATACATAGTAGTAGTTACAGCCATCTTCAGCACCAGTTTTGAAATTGAGGTGAAATTTTTGAGCTGTTCAAAAATTTCAGCCCGATTTACCAAATCATCGCTAGTGTGAGGTAACTTCCAGGTGTTCATAGTCTTAACTAGGGGTGGGTATTGATAAGATTTTATTGATATAGATGGCATTATCAATTCCGCTTATCGACCCGATTATTTATCAATTCCGTTATTAATACCTCTTTTGAATTTTCTGTGTACTAAAAGTAGGCATTACAGATTTTCAATGTCAACAACATTTCATTGAGTAAATAAATATGATATTGGTCACTGGATCCTTGATCTCTGGACATAAATAAAAATAAATAAAATCTGTAAATGGTCACTGGATCGTTGATCTCTGGACATCAATAAGCAAAAAGGCTATTGATGTCGGTGGATCTAATCATTTCTTATCGATGATGACCATGATAAACTGGTTTTTGATACCCAACCCTAGTGTTAACAGCTACAAGCATGTTTAAATTACTTTAAATGGGTTATTGCAAGTGAGTACAGCTTGAAACATGTTTGCTCCATAGGGGTAAAAATTTGAAGCAGAAGCAGTGTTTGTTGCCGCTCTGACTGAGGACGCAGCACCTTACTTTATAAGCACTTTATAAGACAGCCTGTTCGGAGGCAAGCTGGAGTAAGCCATTTCATCCTGTTTCTGCACTTTTTTTTGGATCATGGGCGATCATAATAGAACGGTGCCCTGTGGAACAGTAGTATAACAAGGGCAATTATGAGGCTGCTCCTGTAAACCAGGGGTGCCCAAGCTTTTGGCTTGCAAGCTACTTTTAAAATGACCAAGTCAAAATGATCTACCTATATTACAAATGCTAAACATATATTGGCTCATCACTTAAAGTTAGTGAGCTTAGCAAAACGTAGTCCCAGAGTAACACTGACTTAACATTTTAGTTGTTAAAATTATTATTATTATTATTATTATTATATGTAGTATTACTGGAACTTAGGAGTATGAATTTAATAATATGAAAAGTGTCTTCAAAAGTGGACTTTTAATCTCAAGATGTTGTGGGGGGCGCTCCCCTTCTGTCTGGATTCACCCCTGGTTTGCCGTCTGAGCAGGAAGAAAGGATAATGTGTGTATTTATGCAGAACGTACAACTTCATTGACGGGTAAGAAGATTTTATCAGCGCTGTTTATGTCATGCCATCCTCAGAAAGAGACTTTAGGTATGTTGGGGGGGTAGCCTTAGTATTTGTTGTTAACGTGTCACAGGTTTTCAGCTGCTTTTAGTTTAACCACAGCGAGGATACTCACAAAGCAGGACAGAGTTTTAAAGAAAAGAAAAGTGTAAAAATGCCTCTGTAAAGCTCAGCGCAGGTGTACTGTTGTCACCACGCTTTGAGACACACCGAGACAACGACAACTCGGAGCTGCAAAAAAACAGCAGATGAACAGCCCACAGCAAAAAACGCTACAAGTGGCGAAGTGGGCTGTTCGGCCGAACTCGCGACCCCCTGGCTACAGGCCAGTTTTAATGCCACGCAATCTAGCCACACCATCTTTGCGATCAACTGGTTGATCGAGATCGACGTATTGAGCACCCCTGCTGTAAACGCTCAAAACACCTGAGAAGTAGATCAAGATCTGGCTGGACCTTTTGACATGTTTCACTGACGTGTAGGGTTGCCAACCGTCCCTTGAAAAACGGAATCGTCCCTTATTTGGAAATAAAAGTGTGCGTTCCGTATTGACCTGAAACGGGATGCAGTTTGTCCCGTTTTTCTGTTAGAATCAAAAAGTCTGTAAAATGTCATTGGAATTGACTGGCGCTTTATATGGAAACTTACGGTAAATTTGATCCCAGCCTCTCTCCTGCTCTTCACCAATGAGCTGACAGACACGAGTTGACGATACAGAATCACTCTTATCTCATTGGTCGAGGGACATCTGCTCGCAAGAAGATCCCGGACGAGAATCATGAGCCGACGACAGTCGTCGGACGACCATAGCAGCATGGCTGATACCGACACAGACACCGACACTGGTATTGCAGATACGCCTACGAACAGCAATGTCTGTAACGTCGTTACTCCTCTGTTGTGGCTGGCGTGCCTGGCTGGCTTTTGTGTCTTTTGTTTCTGTCTTTTGGTTTTCCTCCCAGGTGGTGTGCATTTGGGACTGAGTGGCTGTGTAGCTGAGTTTATCAGGACCTCACCCTGATCACCTGAGGCTGATCACCTGCGGCTCGTCAGGACTCACAGCTGTGGTGCATCTACATGGATTGGAACATGGTGGCATTTAAGACTGGAGTACACAGTGTGTATTTGCCAGAGACTCAACTTTATGACCAGACGGGTGAGATCGTCGTCTCGAGAGCCATCTCATCATCAGTGGATGCAGAGAACGTCCAGGTTTGATGCATGGTCTGTGAAAGAGGAGGGGGTGAGGTCTCACGCTCGTCAGCACACTTCCTGAGGTACGTTAGATTTTGTGACTAACATTTATACAGTCAGTAAATGTGGTGTCCCTCACACCTTATTATATTGAGCTGTATGTTGGTCGTTTAAATCAGCTTCCACTGCAGTGGAGTTTTGTGAACAGGGTGTTCTATGCCTGCAGGGTGGGAAGCTGATTTGCAATTAAGCCAGGAAGTGTTTGCTGTTTGTACACCTTTTAGTGGTCTCTCTGTGTGTTGAGTGTGGACTCACATAATGATTTCTTCTTTCACAGACTCGGTTTGTCGCGGCCACCTGGGGGGGTGTCGGCGGGGTCCTTGGGTCCGAACTGGTTCTGGCTCCGGACCGTTTTGTGCTGCTGGGAGCACACCGCAAATCCGCCACGCCAGACCGCACACTTATTTGTTTGTATTTTTTCACATCACTGTTATGTTTATTAAACTCTGTTATCCTTTGTACCGTGCTCTGCTTATTTTATACTGGGTCCTTCAAACGCTGGTCGGTTCTCCGGGCTGCGTCCGACACATAACATCCTCCTCGAAAAAACAAAACAAAAAAGAAAGCAAAAATACATGGGCAAATGGGAAAAGGTGCGAGACAACAGCTATAAGTATTGTAAGTATTGTTTACTTTTTCAGACTTTTACTGTTACATTGTTTTGGATTATATTTTTTTTGTTAATTTATACACTTTTATAACAATAACACGACAGAGAAAGATTTATTTTTAAAGACATTTTTTATATACTTTGAAGCAGGACAGGATGCTCATATTGAAATTGTAAGTGAAAATTTATTTTGCACTAAAAATAAATTGCTAAATAATAATTTGTTTTCCGCATGTTCATATCATAACATATGCATGTGTGCATCTACTTAAATTCAGGATCAAGTCAATAGTCAAATGGTTAAAAATCGTTTCACACACACGCTGGGAAGGGTGAAGGCAATGGTCAGTTGTCCGGTCAATGGAAATAGAGACTGGAATGGACGTCACGTGACTAGCAGCGTGCCGCACGGCGGCCATTACTGAGGGTGGAGAGAGACCTTGATCCTGTTAAACAGAAGTGATATGTGGAGAAAAAAGGCAGCCAGTGCTTCACCATCAACTGCACGAACCACAAAAACAAATTCTCCAATACTAAAATGAACTGTACAAGAGCCTTAATGTAATTATGTAAAACAAATGTCTATTTTAAAGTCGTTATGCCGCAATTTAATGTCAATATACTGAGACTATAACTCAACGCCATAAGTTCTTTTCATTAAGCTGCGTTCACATGCGGAAACAAAAATGTTTAAATATATTTATGTCTATATATATACTTGCAGCTGTTGTTTAATATGATATGCACATGGTGGTCACAGGAGGCATTTAAATTTTAACAGTGTGGTTGGAGGGGATGGAGGAGGTACTTTTTACCCTGACTGAGGGTCAAAAGTCATAAATTCTGAATGGCTTTATATCTACTTGTAATAAAATGTTAGTAAAAATCATATATATGTTGTTGTCATTAAAACACTAGCAGTAATATTACAGTGGAAAAAGCAGCAAGGTAAATGAGCACAATGGCAAGGCATACTTCAGATTTATATTTTAATACATAAGGATTTTTTTATCCAGACATGTATGGGTTCGTTAGACCTTTTAATTAGCATGAATACAACTTACAAGGCTTCATTTATAAAAATCCATCGAGAATTATGATTACAGGAAAAAAAGAAATCACAGTAAATGAACAGAATGGAATATTTTCCACAAATTTGCACACTTTACATAAAACATTTTTTTCTACCTAGACATGTATGGGTCCATTAGAAAGAGCAATGAAATGGCTTTAAAACAAGCCTACTTTTATTAAAATCTGTTAACAAATAGCGACAACAGAGCGAGAAAAGCAGCACGGTTTGTTGTAATTTCCCCAAATTTCTGCATTTTACATAAAAGTTTTTTTTTTTTAACCCACACATGCATAGGTGCATTGGAAAGAGCTTTCAAAGGGCTTTGAAACAAGCCTACATTTATTAAAATCCATTAAGAAATAGTGACGCTAGTGCAAAAAAAGCGGTCAGTTTATTATTGATGAGCTGCACATTTCACCCTTAGTAATGGCGCCTTCCTGTCCTGAGTGACGCTAATAGATAGAGGCGTGCATGTCCATTCCAGTCTATATTTCCATGGGCCGGTCAGCCCTGCCAGTGAGGTGTCCCTTATTTATTTTTCAGAGAGTTGGCAACCCTACTGACGTGCCATCATCTCTGCTGCAGAACAGGCATGACTAGTACAAAAAAAAAAAAAGCAAAAGTCCAAACATAAATAAATACGAGGGCTGTCCATAAAGTATAGGTCCTTTTATTTTTTTCAAAAACTATATGGATTTCATTCATATGTTTTTACGTCAGACATGCTTGAATCCTCGTGCGCATGCGTGAGTTTTTCCACGCCTGTCGGTGATGTCATTCGCCTGTGAGCACTCCTTGTGGGAGGAGTTGTCCAGCCCCTCGTCGGAATTCCTTTGTTTGAGAAGTTGCTGAGAGACTGGCGCTTTGTTTGATCAAAAGTTTTTCTAAACCTGTGAGACACATCGAAGTGGACACGGTTCGAAAAATTAAGCTGGTTTTCGGTGAAAATTTTAACGGCTGATGAGAGATTTTGAGGTGATACTGTCGCTTTAAGGACTTCCCACGGAGCGAGATGTCGTGCAGCACTCCCAGGCGCCGTTGTCAGCCTGTTTCAAGCTGAAAACCACATTTCAGGCTCTATTGATCCAGGACGTCGTGAGAGAACAGAGAAGTTTCAGAAGAAGTCGGTTTCAGCATTTTATCTGGATATTCCACTGTTAAAGGAGATTTTTTTAATGAAAGACGTGCGGGCCGGATTGCAGCGTCGGCTCGCAGCCGCCGCGACGCTCCGCCACAGGAAAAACACCTCCGTTGGAAGCCTTAAGGACAAGTTGGAACATGTCCAGCTGTTAAACAATTTCTCATATACTCACTCCACTGAAAGCCATCAAAAGCCGCCTGGATTTTACAAATGGTTATCAACACGGAGGTGTTTTTCCTGTGCCGCCGCACCGCGCCGGCTGCGTCCCGACGCGCGGACCCGTCCGCACGGACCCGTCCGCACGGACCCGTCCGCACGGACCCGTCCGCACGTCTTTCATTAAAAAAAATCTCCTTTAACAGTGGAATACCCAGATAAAATGCTGAAACCGACTTCTTCTGAAACTTCTCTGTTCTGTCACGATGTCCTCGATCAATAGAGCCTGAAATGTGGAGGTTTTCAGCTTGAAACAGGCTGACGATGGCACCTGGGACCGCTGCACGACGTCTCGCTCTGTGGGAAGTCCTTAAAGCGATAGTATCACCTCAAAATCTCTCATCAGCCGTTAAAATTTTCACCGAAAACCAGCTTAATTTTTCGAACCGTGTCCACTTCGATGTCTCACAGGTTTAGAAAAAATTTTGATCAAACAAAGCACCAGTCTCTCAGCAACTTCTCAGACAAAGGAATTCCGACGAGGGGCTGGACGACTCCTCCCACAAGGAGTGCTCACAGGCGAATGACATCACCGACAGGCGTGGAAAAACTCACGCATGCGCACGAGGGTTCAAGCATGTCTGACATAAAAACATATGAATGAAATCCATATAGTTTTTGAAAAAAATAAAAAGGACCTATACTTTATGGACTGCCCTCGTAAATAAAAGCACTTGAATTCCAGCACATAGAAATTAATCTTCTGATTCTGAGTCTTAAAAAAAAAAGAAGAGAGAGAGAGAAAAAAAAGCTGGTTTCTTCTTCTGGGGTTCTTCTGTGCTGCACTTTCTGTTACTGTATGTGGTGTTGCCCCCAGTGGAATGCAAAAGGAGAGCAGATGCAGAGACAACGTACTACAGCACAGTAAAGACCTGAAGAAGATCCCTAGTTTTTTATGAAATATGTATTTGAAGGTAAGCAATGTCACTTTTGTTCACACTTATTATAATTTATTATCAAAAATAAATGTCTACATTAAACAAAGAACGATGGAAAATGGGCACAATTCATGGTAATTTTCCAGGACAAAAACAATTTTCATTAAACAATCATAAGGAAAATATAAGCTTTAAGTGATGCCTCTAGTGCTTTTCTGAAAAAATTAAAATGTACAAAATTATTTAAATTGATTGCTTTTGCTGCAAGCAACCTAAAAATACGAGGTCTGTTAGAAAAGTATCAGACCTTTTTATTTTTTGCAAAAACTATATGGATTTGAATCATGTGCGCTTGCATCAGCCAAGCTTGAACCTTCGTGCGCATGCGTGAGTTTTTTCACGCCTGTCGGTTGCGTCATTCGCCTGTGGGCAGGCTTTGAGTGAGCACTGGTCCACCCCTCTCGTCAGATTTTCTTTGTCAGGAAAATGTCTGAAGGGCTGGAGCAGCGCTGCATCACATTTTTCAAGAAACTGTGTGAGACAGCCAGGAGCAAACCATTCGGAAAATTCAGATGGCTTTCGGTAAAAATCCTATGGGCATGACACAGATTAAGGAGCATTACAACCGGAATAAAGACGTCCCACAGCGGCTGAGGGCGCGTCGTGCTTCTAGCGGCCATCGACAGGCTGAAATGACCAGATCATTTCCAAAGTGAAGGCTGTGTTGATCCGGGACGTCGTGTGACTACCAGAGAAATGGCAGAAAAGGTGGACATCAGCCATTTTTCGTCAGATTCCACTGTTATAGGAGAGTTTGTAATGAAAGATGTGCGGAGGCATTCGCGCGTCGGGACGAAGCTGCAATGGTGTTAGGACTTCCACCATTCAGAAGATTCAGACGGCTTTCGGTGGCTTTTTAGTCGAGTGAGTATCCGGGAAATTGTGGAGCGCTGGGCATGTCACAACATGTCCCGTGAGACTTCCAACACGGACTTGCTTTTGTTCTCCGCCATTGCGGCTGCGTCCCGACGCGCGAATGCCTCCGCACGTCTTTCATTACAAAATCTCATGTAACAGTGGAATCTGACGAAAAATGGCTGATGTCCACCTTTTCTGCCATTTCTCTGTTAGTCACACGATGTCCCGGATCAACACAGCCTTCACTTTGGAAATGATCTGGTCATTTCAGCCTGTCGATGGCCACTCGAAGCGCGGCGTGCCCTCAACCGCTGTGGGCCGTCTTTAATCCAGTTGTAATGCTCCTTAATCTGTGTGATGCCCATAGGATTTTCACCGAAAGCCATCTGAATTTTCCGAATGGTGTCCACCTGGCTGTCTCACACAGTTTCTTGAAAAATTTGATGCAGCGCTGCTCCAGCCGTTCAGACATTTTCCTGACAATGAAAATCCGACGAGAGGGGTGGACCAGTGCTCACTCAAAACCTGCCCACAGGCGAATGACGCAACCGACAGGCGTGAAAAAACTCACGCATGCGCATGAAGGTTCAAGCTTGGCTGATGCAAACGCACATGATTCAAATCCATATAGTTTTTGCAAAAGATAAAAGGGTACGATACTTTCCTAACAGACCTCGTATGACTCAAAGGTCATAAGAAATACTGATTCAGATGCTTACCACCTTAGTGGCAGCAGTATTGAAAAGAAATAAATACTTAATTAAAAATCTAAAAACAAGAATTTTAATCAAGTCTGATTTTAAAGGCACACGTTCAACTGTAAAAAGGTACAAACTGAAATTGCACATGTTCAAAATGTGACATTCAAATTGCTAAACATAAAATGACTAAAATTTAGATTTAAAAATATCTACTGAAAAATATTTCATTAGAGGGCTAGTAGAATGATGCACCAGGAGCCACCATGGGAAAGCCACCATATTAGATTCAAACAAAACTACACCGACATTAAAACACCATCATTCAGTACTGATATTCTCTCATATTAGACCTAAATGCTATATACGTACCTGTGCTTTGTGACTACTGCATTTAAGAAAATTAACAATCCTTTGATGGTGAGTTCAACCAAGCGAGAAATGTTAGATGATCACAAGCAAATCACAACCACCACGTCCCACCAGTGTGTCCTCTGCATTACCTGTGTCAATTTAACTGCATTCTCCACTTGCTTGATGAGCCTGTGCTCCTCAGAAAAGGAGGATGCTGTCCCTAACAAGCTAATCAGCACCATCTTACTGGTTTGTCTGTAGTGCTTTCGACTTGCTGCTACCATGTGAAGTGACGTCACAGCAGAAATTGATGTAGGGACTATTTGAACCAATTCTAGTGACTACTGGTAATGGAATACGTACCAAGTGGATCAAATTTTCAAAAGGTGGGAAAACTATCCTCTTCACAACGTTTGTATTAAAAAAATGTTACCTCTCTGGGAACCATCACCTTATCGTGTTGGAAAGGTTTGTGTGTCCCTATGAACCTGAGAGCTGTGTTGTCTGGAGCCTTCATGCTCCTGGTAGGGTTTCCCATGGCAAATTGGTCTCAGGCAAGGGGTCAGACTAAGAATGGTACACAAAAGACCATGAACAAACGAGGCAGAGGAAACATGACCTGGCCCGGAGGAAGCCCAGGGCCCACGTCGGGAGCCAGGCATGGATGGAGGGCCCATCAGCGAGCTTGTTTCAGCCCAAAAAGGCAACATGGACTTTCCATCTTCACCCTGTGGGCTCACCACCCACTAGGGGAACCGCTGGGGTTTGGACCTCGACGGACCAGACCCTGGCAGCAGAAGCTAGCTCTGGGGGTGTGGAACATCAGCTCGCTGTGGAGGAAGGAGACAGAGATGGTACAGGAGGTGGCCACCAGTTAGAGCGGGTGGGCTTTCGACTCCACACACAACCTCCGCTCTGGAACCTTATTCTTCTCTGGGCCAGAGTGTGAGATGCTGAGATGGTGTGGGGATATTCACAAACCCCTGCCTGAGCACCACTGGGCTGGAGTTTACCCCAGTAGACGAGAGGTTCGCCTCCCTGTGCCTTCAGGTTGCGGGGGGAAAATTCTGACTGTTGTTTGTGTGTATGCACTGAACAGGAGTTCGGCGTATTCAGCCTTGTTGGAGTCGCTGGTAGGAGTACTGTATGGGGCTCCAGTGGGGAAATTGATTGCTCTGCTGGGAAACTTGATGTGGGCAATGACAGAGACTCCTGGAGAGGCATGACTGGGATCTGAACCGCTCGGGTTCAGATCCCAGTCACCAGTCAGAGCAGTTCACCCTGATCTAAACCCGAGCGGATGTTTGTCATTGGACTTCTGTGCTAGTCATGGACTGTCTGTAATGAACACCATGTTTGAACACAGGGATGTTCACAAGTGTACATGGTACCAGAGCACCCTAGACTGAAGTTCGATGATCGATTTTGTGATTGTATCATCTGATCTGAGGCCGCATGTTCTGGACACTTGGGTGAAGAGAGGGGCAGAGGTGTCAACTGATCACCATCTGGTAGTGAGTTGAATCAGCGGATGGAGGAGGACTTTGGACAGACCTGGTAAGCCCAAATGGATAGTGAACTGGGAACGTCTGAAGAAGCCCACTGTCTGAGAGATTTTCAACTCACACCTCTGGTGGAGTTTTTCTGGCATCCCTGTGGAGGTTGGGGGCATTGAACCAGAAAGGGCAATATTCAAAGCTTCCATTTCTGAAGCTGCAGCAGGGAGCTGTGAACTGAAGGTCTTAGGTGCCTCAAGGAGCGGTAACCCTCAAACACTGTGGTGCATACCGGTGGTCAGGTAAGCCGTCCAACTGAAGAAGGAGTCTCGGAGGACTCAGGAAGCAGTTGCAAGGTACTGACAGGTCCGTAGGGCAGCAGCCTCTGTCGTGGGGAAGGCAAAGTAGTGGGTGTGGGAGGAGTTCGGAGTAACCATGAAGAAGGACTGGACCAGGTCTGCACCAAGGTGCCACACGGCACCTTGGGGGAGGAAAATGGGAAACCATCCAAGCTGTATACAGTAAGGCTGGGACCTCAACTGAAGAGGTAATGGGGCGCTGGAAGGAGCACTTTGAGGACCTCCTGCATCAGAGTGGAGTGCCCTATGTAGAAGAGTTAGAACCGGAAGCTGGTGATGGGGGATCACTGTCAATTTCCCTGGTGGAAGTCACTGAGGTAGCCAAACAACTCTGCAGTTGTTGAGATCCATCAGAAATGCTAAAGGCTCTGGGTGAGGAGGGACTGCCGTGGATAAGACGTCTCTTCTACATTGCATGGAGGTCTGGGATAGTGCCAAAGGAGAGGCAAATTGGGGTGTTGGTCCCCATATTTAAAAAAGTGTGTGCCAACTACAGGGGTCTCACACTACTCAGCCTCCCTGGTAAAGCCTACTCTAGGGTGTTGGAAAGGAGGGTTTGGCCGATAGTCAAAATTTAGATTGAAAAGGAAGAATCAATCAATCAATCAACTTTTTTTCTTGTATAGCGCCAAATCACAACAAACAGTTGCCCCAAGGCGCTCCACATTGCAAGGCAAGGCCATACAATAATTATGAAACACAGTCTACGTCTAAAGCAACATAACCAAGGGATGGTCCAGGGTCACCCGATCCAGCCCTAACTATAAGCCTTAGCGAAAAGGAAAGTTTTAAGCCTAATCTTAAAAGTAGAGAGGGTATCTGTCTCCCTGATCTGAATTGGGAGCTGGTTCCACAGGAGAGGAGCCTGAAAGCTGAAGGCTCTGCCTCCCATTCTACTCTTACAAACCCTAGGAACTACAAGTAAGCCCGCAGTCTGAGAGCGAAGCGCTCTAATGGGGTAATATGGTACTATGAGGTCCCTAAGATAAGATGGGACCTGATTATTCAAAACCTTATAAGTAAGAAGAAGAATTTTAAATTCTATTCTAGCATTAACAGGAAGCCAATGAAGGGAGGCCAACACGGGTGAGATATGCTCTCTCCTGCTAGTCCCCGTCAGTACTCTAGCTGCAGCATTCTGAACCAACTGAAGGCTTTTTAGGGAACTTTTAGGACAACCTGATAATAATGAATTACAATAGTCCAGCCTAGAGGAAACAAATGCATGAATTAGTTTTTCAGCATCACTCTGAGACAAGACCTTTCTGATTTTAGAGATATTGCGTAAATGCAAAAAGGCAGTCCTACATATTTGTTTAATATGCGCTTTGAATGACATATCCTGATCAAAAATAACTCCAAGATTTCTCACAGTATTACTAGAGATCAGGGAAATGCCATCCAGAGTAACGATCTGGTTAGACACCATGCTTCTAAGATTTGTGGGGCCAAGTACAATAACTTCAGTTTTATCTGAGTTTAAAAGCAGGAAATTAGAGGTCATCCATGTCTTTATGTCTGTAAGACAATCCTGCAGTTTAGCTAATTGGTGCGTATCCTCTGGCTTCATGGATAGATAAAGCTGGGTATCATCTGCGTAACAATGAAAATTTAAGCAATACCGTCTAATAATACTGCCCAAGGGAAGCATGTATAAAGTGAATAAAATTGGTCCTAGCACAGAACCTTGTGGAACTCCATAATTAACTTTAGTCTGTGAAGAAGATTCCCCATTTACATGAACAAACTGTAATCTATTAGACAAATATGATTCAAACCACCGCAGCGCAATGCCTTTAATACCTATGACATGCTCTAATCTCTGTAATAAAATTTTATGGTCAACAGTATCAAAAGCAGCACTGAGGTCCAACAGAACAAGCACAGAGATAAGTCCACTGTCCGAAGCCATAAGAAGATCATTTGTAACCTTCACTAATGCTGTTTCTGTACTATGATGAATTCTAAAACCTGACTGAAACTCTTCAAATAGACCATTCCTCTGCAGGTGATCAGTTAGCTGTTTTACAACTACCCTCTCAAGAATCTTTGAGAGAAAAGGAAGGTTGGAGATTGGCCTATAATTAGCTAAGATAGCTGGGTCAAGTGATGGCTTTTTAAGTAATGGTTTAATTACTGCCACCTTAAAGGCCTGTGGTACATAACCAACTAACAAAGATAGATTGATCATATTTAAGATTGAAGCATTAAATAATGGTAGGACTTCCTTGAGCAGCCTGACAGGAATGGGGTCTAATAAGCATGTTGATGGTTTGGATGAAGTAACTAATGAAAATAACTCAGACAGAACAATCGGAGAGAAAGAGTCTAACCAAATACCGGCATCACTGAAAGCAGCCAAAGATAACGATACATCTTTGGGATGGTTATGAGTAATTTTTTCTCTAATAGTCAAAATTTTGTTAGCAAAGAAAGTCATGAAGTCATTACTAGTTAAAGTTAATGGAATACTCAGCTCAATAGAGCTCTGACTCTTTGTCAGCCTGGCTACAGTGCTGAAAAGAAACCTGGGGTTGTTCTTATTTTCTTCAATTAGTGATGAGTAGAAAGATGTCCTAGCTTCACGAAGGGCTTTCTTATAGAGCAACAAACTCTTTTTCCAGGCTAAGTGAAGATCTTCTAAATTAGTGAGACGCCATTTCCTCTCCAACTTACGGGTTATCTGCTTTAAGCTACGAGTTTGTGAGTTATACCACGGAGTCAGACACTTCTGATTTAAAGCTCTCTTTTTCAGAGGAGCTACAGCATCCAAAGTTGTCTTCAATGAGGATGTAAAACTATTGACAAGATACTCTAACTCCCTTACAGAGTTTAGGTAGCTACTCTGCTCTGTGTTGGTATATGACATTAGAGAACATAAAGAAGGAATCATATCCTTAAACCTAGTTACAGCGCTTCTGAAAGACTTCTAGTGTAATGAAACTTATTCCCCACTGCAGGGTAGTCCATCAGGGTAAATGTAAATGTTATTAAAAAATGATCAGACAAAAGGGAGTTTTCAGGGAATACTGTTAAGTCTTCTATTTCCATACCATAAGTCAGAACAAGATCTAAAATATGATTAAAGTGGTGGGTGGACTCATTTACTTTTTGAGCAAAGCCGATAGAGTCTAATAATAGATTAAATGCAGTGTTGAGGCTGTCATTCTCAGCATCTGTGTGGATGTTAAAATCGCCCACTATAATTATCTTATCTGAGCTAAGCACTAAGTCAGACAAAAGGTCTGAAAATTCACAGAGAAACTCACAGTAACGACCAGGTGGACGATAGATAATAACAAATAAAACTGGTTTTTGGGACTTCCAATTTGGATGGACAAGACTAAGATACAAGCTTTCAAATGAATTAAAGCTCTGTCTAGGTTTTTGATTAATTAATAAGCTGGAATGGAAGATTGCTGCTAATCCTCCACCCCGGCCCGTGCTACGAGCATTCTGACAGTTAGTGTGACTCGGGGGTGTTGACTCATTTAAACTAACATATTCATCCTGCTGTAACCAAGTTTCTGTTAGGCAGAATAAATCAATACGTTGATCAATTATTATATCATTTACCAACAGGGACTTAGAAGAAAGAGACCTAATGTTTAATAGACCACATTTAACTGTTTTAGTCTGTGGTGCAATTGAAGGTGCTATATTATTTTTTCTTTTTGAATTTTTATGCTTAAATAGATTTTTGCTAGTTATTGGTGGTCTGGGAGCAGGCACCGTCTCTATGGGGATGGGGCAACGAGGGGATGGCAGGGGGAGAGAAGCTGCAGAGAGGTGTATAAGACCACAGCTCTGCCTCCTGGTCCCAACGCTAGACAGTCACAGTTTGGAGGATCCCAAAAAATTGGCCAGATTTCTAGAAATGAGAGCTGCTCCCTCTAAAGTGGGATGGATGCCGTCTCTCCTAACAAGACCAGGTTTTCCCCAGAAGCTTTGCCAATTATCAATGAAGCCCACCTCATTTTTTGGACACCACTCAGACAGCCAGCAATTCAAGGAGAACATGCGGCTAAACATGTCACTCCCGGTCTGATTGGGGAGGGGCCCAGAGAAAACAACAGAGTCCGACATTGTTTTTGCAAAGTTACACACCGATTCAATGTTAATTTTAGTGACCTCCGATTGGCGTAACCGAGTGTCATTACTGCCGACGTGAATTACAATCTTACCAAATTTACGCTTAGCCTTAGCCAGCAATTTCAAATGTCCTTCGATGTCGCCTGCTCTGGCCCCCGGAAGACAATTGACAATGGTTGCTGGTGTCGCTAACTTCACATTTCTCAAAACAGAGTCGCCAATAACCAGAGTTTGATCCTCGGCGAGTGTATCGTCGAGTGGGGAAAAACGGTTAGAGATGTGAACGGGTTGACGGTGTACACGGGGCTTCTGTTTAGGGCTACGCTTCCTCCTCACAGTCACCCAGTCAGCCTGCCTTCCCGACTGCACGGGGTCTGCCAGGGGGGAACTAACGGCGGCTAAGCTACCTTGGTCCGCACCGACTACAGGGGCCTGGCTAGCTGTAGAATTTTCCACGGTGCGGAGCCGAGCCTCCAATTCGCCCAGCCTGGCCTCCAAAGCTACGAATAAGCTGCACTTATTACATGTACCGTTACTGCTAAAAGAGGCCGAGGAATAACTAAACATTTCACACCCAGAGCAGAAAAGTGCAGGAGAGACAGGAGAAGCCGCCATGCTAAAACGGCTAAGAGCTAGTAGCTATGCTAAGCTAGCGGATTCCCAAACAGGGAATCCGACACTAGACAGGCTGTGGAGCAGCACAGGTAACGCACAACAACAGTGCTAAAAAATAAAATAAAAATAAAAATCCACTGGACAGGCTGTGGAGCAGCACAGGCAACGCACGACAACAGTGCTAAAACAAAATAAAAATCCACTAGACAGGCTGTGGAGCAGCACAGGTAACGCACAACAACAGTGCTAAAATAAAATAAAAATCAACTAGACAGGCTGTGGAGCAGCACAGGTAACGCACGACAACAGTGCTAAAATAAAATAAAAATCCACTAGACAGGCTGTGGAGCAGCACAGGTAACGCACAACAACAGTGCTAAAAAATAAAATAAAATAAAAATAAAAATCCACTGGACAGGCTGTGGAGCAGCACAGGTAACGCACAACAACAGTGCTAAAAAATAAAATAAAAATCCACTAGACAGGCTGTGGAGCAGCACAGGTAACGCACGACAACAGTGCTAAAACAAATAAAAATCCACTAGACAGGCTGTGGAGCAGCACAGGTAACGCACGACAACAGTGCTAAAACAAAATAAAAATCCACTAGACAGGCTGTGGAGCAGCACAGGTAACGCACAACAACAGTGCTAAAACAAAATAAAAATCCACTAGACAGGCTGTGGAGCAGCACAGGTAACGCACGACAACAGTGCTAAAACAAAATAAAAATCCACTAGACAGGCTGTGGAGCAGCACAGGTAACGCACAACAACAGTGCTAAAACAAAATAAAAATCCACTGGACAGGCTGTGGAGCAGCACAGGTAACGCACAACAACAGTGCTAAAAAATAAAATAAAAATAAAAATCCACTGGACAGGCTGTGGAGCAGCACAGGCAACGCACGACAACAGTGCTAAAACAAAATAAAAATCCACTAGACAGGCTGTGGAGCAGCACAGGTAACGCACGACAACAGCGCTAAATAAAAATCCACTGGACAGGCTGTGGAGCAGCACAGGTAATGCACGACAACAGCGCCCAAAAAAATAAAATCAAAATCAAAATCCACTGGACAGGCTGTGGAGCAGCACAGGTAACACACGACAACAGTGGTAAAAAATAAAATCAAAATCCACTGGACAGGCTGTGGAGCAGCACAGGTAACGCACGACAACAGTGCTAAAAAATAAAATAAAAATCCACTGGACAGGCTGTGGAGCAGCACAGGTAATGCACGACAACAGTGCTAAAAAAAAATAAATAAATAAATAAATAAAATAAAATAATAAAATAAAAATCCACTGGACAGGCTGCGGAGCAGCACAGGTAACACACGACAACAGTGGTAAAAAATAAAATAAAAATCCACTAGACAGGCTGTGGAGCAGCACAGGTAACACACGACAACAGTGCCAAAAAAAATAAAATCAAAATCAAAATCCACTGGACAGGCTGTGGAGCAGCACAGGCAACGCACGACAACAGTGCTAAAACAAAATAAAAATCCACTAGACAGGCTGTGGAGCAGCACAGGTAACGCACGACAACAGTGCTAAAATAAAATAAAAATCCACTAGACAGGCTGTGGAGCAGCACAGGTAACACACGACAACAGTGCTAAAAAATAAAATAAAATAAAAATCCACTGGACAGGCTGTGGAGCAGCACAGGTAACACACGACAACAGTGCTAAAAAATAAAATAAAATAAAAATAAAAATCCACTGGACAGGCTGTGGAGCAGCACAGGCAACGCACGACAACAGTGCTAAAACAAAATAAAAATCCACTAGACAGGCTGTGGAGCAGCACAGGTAACGCACGACAACAGCGCTAAATAAAAATCCACTGGACAGGCTGTGGAGCAGCACAGGTAACGCACGACAACAGTGCTAAAAAAAAATAAATAAATAAAAAAAAAAAAAAAAATAAAATAAAATAAAATAATAAAATAAAAATCCACTGTACAGGCTGTGGAGCAGCACAGGTAACACACGACAACAGTGGTAAAAAATAAAATAAAAATCCACTGAACAGGCTGTGGAGCAGCACAGGTAACGCACGACAACAGTGGTAAAAAATAAAATAAAAATCCACTGAACAGGCTGTGGAGCAGCACAGGTAACGCACGACAACAGTGGTAAAAAATAAAATAAAAATCCACTGAACAGGCTGTGGAGCAGCACAGGTAACGCACGACAACAGTGGTAAAAAATAAAATAAAAATCCACTGAACAGGCTGTGGAGCAGCACAGGTAACGCACGACAACAGTGGTAAAAAATAAAATAAAAATCCACTGAACAGGCTGTAGAGCAGCACAGGTAACGCACGACAACAGTGCTAAAAATAAAATAAAAATCCACTGTACAGGCTGTGGAGCAGCACAGGTAACACACGACAACAGTGGTAAAAAATAAAATAAAAATCCACTGAACAGGCTGTGGAGCAGCACAGGTAACACACGACAACAGTGGTAAAAATAAAATAAAAATCCACTGAACAGGCTGTGGAGCAGCACAGGTAACGCACGACAACAGTGGTAAAAAATAAAATAAAAATCCACTGAACAGGCTGTGGAGCAGCACAGGTAACACACGACAACAGTGGTAAAAAATAAAATAAAAATCCACTGAACAGGCTGTAGAGCAGCACAGGTAACACACGACAACAGTGGTAAAAAATAAAATAAAAATCCACTGAACAGGCTGTAGAGCAGCACAGGTAACGCACGACAACAGTGCTAAAAATAAAATAAAAATCCACTGGACAGGCTGTGGAGCAGCACAGGTAACGCACGACAACAGTGCTAAAATAAAATAAAAATCCACTAGGCAGGCTGTGGAGCAGCACGACAACAGTGCTAAAAAATAAAATAAAAATAAAAACGAAAGCGTTAGCAAGCTAGTTAGCTTGCCAACGCTGATGAAGGTTAGCTGATAAAAGAGCTCCGTCGCGATGCTTCGACCGTTAGAGGTCTTCTTTAGGCGTTGGAGCACGGTGAAAAAGTAAAAAAAAAAAAAGTAAAAAAGTCTTGAAAAAGACTGTTAATTCAAAGAACTCAAACAGCTCAGTTCAAACAGCTAACAGATACAGCAGAACACCCAGAATGCAGGTTCTGTCCTGGCCGTGGAACAACTGACCAGCTCTTGACTCTCACAGGGATCCTGAAGGGGGACTGGGAGTTTGCCCATCCAGTCTACATGTGTTTTGAGGACTTGGAGAAAGCATATGATCGGGTACCCCAGGAGATACTATGGGAGGTACTGCAGGAGTATGGAGTGAGAGGGTCCTTTCTAAGGGCCATCCAATCTCTGTACTCACAAAGCAAGAGCTGTGTTCGGGTACTCTGCAGTAAGTCGGACACATTTCCAGTGGAGGTTGGCCTTCGCCAGGGCTGTGCCTTCTCACCAATCCTGTTTGCAATATTCAGACTACTCTGGGTAGAGAATGAGGTCTTGCCCTGAGTGAAGGAGTCCAAGTACCTCAGGGTCTTGTTTGAGAGTGAGGGGACAATGGAGCGTGAGATTGGCTGGAGAATCGGCACAGCAGGAACAGTGTTGCATTCGCACTTCCATACTCTTGTGACCTAAAGGGAGTTGAGCCAAAAGGTAAAACGCTCCATCTACCAGTCAATCTTTGTTCCTACTCTCACCTATGGTCATGAGGGTTGGGTCATGACCGAAAGAACTAGATCATGGGTACATGCAGCTGAAATAGGTATGCTCAACAGGGTGGCTGGTGTCTCTATTAGAGATAGGGTGAGAAACTCAGTCATTTGTGAGGAGCTTGGAGTAAAGCAGCTGTTCCTTCACCTTGAAAGAAGCCAGGTGAGGTGGTGTGCATCTGGTGTGAATGCCTCCCTAGGTGGAGAGTCCTGGGGAAAACCCAGGACTAGGTGGAGAGATGAAGAGCCACTTTTTTTAAGGATCAGGCGAGTACTTTGGCACCCCCGTGGCCAGTGCCTTCAAGACCCCAATGTTTTTTCATTTGCATTTGATAGAATAGGGCCTATATTTGTTGATAACATTGAAATGTGGTTGGGGTCTTGATGGAGCAGAGGGTTATGGGCGTTTAAATACAGCCAATTTTGCAAAATAACCAGACTTTGAGCTCCCCCTATATTCAGTGCCTTCGATCCTCCAACCAAATATATATAAGATGAAAGAGTTTGCCTCCCTATGTCATTTGATAGTTAAACTACCTTGGGGACTTGATAGCACTGAATGTTACACCACCTGAAAGATGGGAATTTAATAAAATATCAGTTTTTGCGTATTTTTGCCTTGAACTTTGATGACCCCTGGCAAGGTCACCGTTTGGTTTTCGGTTGAAAAATTTTGGGAAAGTTCGTTTCTTGGTAGGTTTCATCTCTGAGCCAAGTTACTTTGAAATCCGAGTCGCCTTGAATCACACCCTAATGTAAACCTGCCTGAACTTTAAAAATATTGTATGTTAATGCCTCAGTATCCTCCAGTCAGAGGTGGTTAATGCCGCCAGTTTGGGGTCCCCTACGTGAGCTGTTGCCCCGCGATCTGATCTGAGAAAAGCGTCTGAAGATGAGGATAAGGATCAAAAATGTTATAGTATATCACTAAAAATTTTAAGCAACTAACTTTAAACTTGAGATATGGCCCATTAAAGTTTTGGCGTCATCAACGCCAAAACTAAGTGCTCTTCTTTTTTCTCTACTTTCAGTGCTTTGAAAAATCACTTAAAATATCTATAGAAGACAATACATTCACATTACATGCAACTGAGGGCAGATTTTAAATATTTTCTCTACATTAATAAAGAATATGAGTCTTGCTGGCCAGTCATGGCTGAATATTGCTACAAAATTATAGTAAAGTAAGTCCCTTCAGTGTCGCACTTGTTCTCATTTGAGGTTGCCACAGCAGATCCGAGGTGGATCTGCATGTTGATTTGGCACAGCTTTTACGACTGACGCACTTTCTAATGCAAGTCCATATTGGAGAATGGGTGTTTTTTGTTGGGGGGTGGGGTGAACCTTCTGCACTGATAACAAGTCACCTTAACCTCCTTGCCACACCAACTTACTACAAATTCTTAGTAATTGAATATATTCAAGATTTTAGCAGCTACCGAATACCATACCATAGCAGCTATAAGTTTGTTATTTGACATATTGAAAAGTTTCTGACTATTTTAAAGGTCAAAAGTGCATTTTCTGAACACATTTTGTAGAAAATGTACCTCTCAGTTCAACTAAATTAGATAAATACATTAAGAATCTGTTTTTATGTACAATCTGCTATCCATGAGGAGCAATTTGTGTTTCATGTTGATATTCAAACTTGAATCCCTTCTACCAAGAATAGGCCTCCCCAAACTCAGCCTGTTTGGTATTCTTTTTGGCTATCATTAGACATATTTTTTGGCCTTGCCACACACTACGAAAAGCATGTGGAATTTGATTTCAGAGCAATAAAATCCCAGCCTGACCTACCTTGCTGAAGTCCCCTTTCTAACCTCCCATCAACAAATTTGGCAGAATTACTTTGAGATACTAAGTGACAGAGTGTGCTTTCAGACATCAGTGCCCAGGTAAACATACACAACCCAGCAGTATGTACAACCAAACACAGGGATGCTTGTGAAGGGCTGAACTTTTCCCTGAACGGGGGAAACACAAACAGCCAAAACGTTCCAGGCACACTGCGCGTGTGTTTGTGCTTGCATGTTGGTGGGGTTGAAGTATTTCTGCAATAACGTGAGTGAAAGTGTGTGCACACGTGTGAGTGCATTAATGTTGAGGTGCATGTGTCTTGGCCAAGGCCTTATGGACAACAGCTGGGCTTGTGTCCTCAAAGATAAGCAGTACATGTTCTAACAAGATGACATCATCAGTGTGCTGTGCAAACGCGAGTCGAGCACTGGCGACCAGTGTGTCAGAATCAAAGAAATCAAACACCCACGCTGTCCAACTGTCCAGAACATTTCACTAACCCAGTAGTCGCCCTGCTCTTCTGTAACCATCATTTTGCTTTTTTTAATCCAGTGAAACTCTTAAAACAGATACATCGAGTTAGTGTGATTTTTCCTCCCATTTATTCTGATTTACAGTACTATGCACCTTCAAGTTTCTGTATAAATGCTGTGCTGCTGTTTTTTTTCATGAGTATGCCAGTAAGTCCAAATGTTTATTTTTATCCTCTGTCAACCCGTTTGTTTGTTTGTTTGTTTGTTTGTGAACAGCCTGTAACCTACAATTTTTCATATATCATTGGCAAGAATTTATTAAATTTTCAAGGTCATAGGTCAAATTCAGGAAAAATCTTGGAAAATCCCTATGTGAACTGTGAACTCCAGCAATTTGGCTGTCTGTTTCAGCAAGGAAAGGTTTACTGGTACTGGGCTGGCATCCTGGATGACGCTGTGATCTCTGTGGTATAAATGCATTGCTGACTACAGCAGTCGGAGTGCCTGGGTTTGGGAGTGCCCTGGATCGAGACTAATATCTAGGCTTTCAATGACTTAACTTCATCACAAGTGTATCATTATGCTGTATTAAACTGTACAGAGATTCAATTATCTCAGCGATGACATTCTCGTATCTTGGTCATCGGACTTTAAGAACATCTGAGAAGAGCTTCTGGAGTCATGCGTTCACTGAACACGGGTGTTATGCAATGCAGATCTTTACAGGAGAATGAAAGGTTAGGTTTTTAGGGTCATGGGGTCTCATGTACAAAGTCTGTGTACGCACTAAAACCTGGCATACGTCCGACTCCACGCTCACGTTCAGATGTATCATAAGTGAAATGATTGTGGAAATGTGTGGTGCGTCACGCAAAAATACTGGCTGGTGTACGCATGTTTCTATAGCTATTGTGCTATCTCTGACACATGGATGTGATGCTGGAAACTGTTAATAGTGGGAAAACAAGAAGTCATCAGATTGACGTGCACACCAGAGACACACTGATGAACAATTAACACACCCATATGTTTGCAATTATATGGGTGGATATAAAAGCATGTGCAGCGTGATGCATAAAATGGCACCAACAGTGGCTGCGTTAACGTCAGAGGACCTTCTTACAAATGACGATAACTGGATCACAAACCGATTTCTATTACCAAGGTCACTGTTACTGGAGTTGCGCACAGAACTGCAGCTAACCCAGAGTGCAATACGGCGACGGGGTTGTCTGTGCTCACACAGTTGCTGCCCACGATGGGCTTCCTGGCGGCAGGGGTATTCCTGCAGGAGCTTCAGACTTCAGACAACTTTATTGATCCCAAAAAAGGGGCAATTACGTTTACACTCCAATTACCTCAGACAAGATACAGCAATTAATCCACAATTATTACTTGTTTACCGTAATAATGGCACACATCAAAATGAAAGACAACACATATACATTTGATATTGTTTATGTGCACTGAACTTGAAGTAGTCCGTCTTCCGAATTGGGTCAAAGTGGGTGAAGGCCGCAGCAGGAGGGGCCCACGCCGCCCAGCCTGGGGGTTGAAGGCTGCAGAAGTAAAAAAAACGCGCTGCCTTCGAGGTAGCAAGGAGAAAGCCAGAGTGGGGGGAGTGGAGAGACATGGGGGGAGATGGAGGGAGGGAGACATGCGTCGTGTGCAGATGAGTTAAATTTCTGTCAATTTCTGTCTGTGTGTGTGTAAAGTCTGACAGTTTCTGTCCGTGTGTGTGTAAAGTCTGATGTTGCTAGGCAACAGCAGGCTGGGGGGGGGGGGGCGAATTTCTTCACCAAGGCTGTAGATCCTTCTGAGGGAAGAGCAGGGCATTTGGCCTTCAGGAGCCGATAAGGCTGCCATATTGATGTTTGGCGGAGAGATACAGAATTCTATTTACTGCACCCCTGACCATCGAGAGTCCAAATTTATGAAGAATATTCTCTGGTCCTCAGCAGTACAATTCCTTTGCAATGCAGTGATTTGCTCCGAGATTGAATCCATTTTGCATTTGAGTTCAAGAGTTCACGCAGTCTGAGATTACACAGCATTGCCCAACTCATTATTCTGGAAGCAGCCGTCTTGCTAATATTCCTGTGGGTCAGGGCAGCGCACAAACCAATCAGCTCCAAACCTCCCATCGTAAAAGCGAATACGAATGAATCCTCAACGTCTTCCACAGAGAGTGGAGCCACATGTCACACTCCATTCTCTCAGCCGTCGAGAGCAAAGCCCGCTGGGTAGGTTCCATCAGGACACGGAGGGTCCCCAAACCCTGATCTCCTTGTCAAAAACAAATGGTGTCAATGGTGTTGAGAGACCAGCTGATCAATTCCATAGTTAATCCAAATCATAATTTGAAGAATTCAGAGTCTGGTGAAGCTGGGACTTTGAAGGTCAGAGCAGAGATAGAGAGAAGAAAGGAGGAGAGGAGAGGGGAGGAATGTGACCATCCTTGCCGGAGTCCAAGCTGTTTAAGCCGGCTGACTCATCGGTCAGGAGCGTGCCAGTCAACCTTGAGCCGAGCCATGCCAGCTGTGCGGAACACAATCATCTGAATGCCATCCAGGTACATCACATTCCAACATTACAGTGCATTTTACAGCGGGAGCCGGTTTCCCTAATGTAATCGGCGCTATTAATTGCACATATAAAGGTGCCATCACATGACAAATTAGTTTTTTGTTAATAGGAAACTTTTTTATTCCATCATTGTTCAAATCATATGTGATGTGCAAATGCACGTCAGGTTGGAGGCTGGCACAGCGCGTGATGGGGGGCTGGTTGGTGGTTAAATAGTTTGTCTATGTAACTGTTCCAAATGATAACCAGCACATTTGAGCATGTGCGCATTCAAATATGTTTTTTATTATTATTATTATTAATATGTTTTCTTTTTCTTGATGGTGGAACTAGAGAGCATCTTAACAAGCCCCCGACTGTGTTCAGTGTTTGCCAATAAAAGCGTGTAATGTTCATGTCACACACTGTCAGCCACCGTGCACCTAATAACTTTTTACTTCAGTGTGTGCGTGTAGCTTAGTTCAGCGTTTACACACATGGACGCTTTCATTTAATTTTCGTTTAACATTGCGGCAAGCTGCAGGAAAGAACAGCAATCAAGTCACAGCATTCATTGTTTTTGCACATTATCTCCAAAAGTTCTTCAATTTTTACACACAATAACATGTTTCACCTTGTAGACTTCCCACTGACAAAGGTTAATTCTTCACATTACTGTATGTATTTGCCTGCCCATCAATCCAAAACATAAAGATATTTATTTTACAGTGACTGAGAAATCCTCATAGTGCTAAGGAGATGAGCCCAGGCAAAATGAGTTTTCCTTGAGCAGTGACAAAAAAACAAACAAACAAACAAACAAAAAAAAATCAAACCAATTATCAAACTACTGACAGTTATTTTTCTGTTGAGTAAATAACTGATCAGTTTGAGTTGCAGTACAAAAAGTTATTGGTGTCAATATTAAAACAAAACTATAGTTTAAACAGTGACTAAAAGAATAAAAAAATAAAAGTCTGCCATTAATTAATCATAAATAAAACTAATCACTGCAGGTTCTGTCATATTCAGCAGAGTTCAGTTAATCATTTAAAATTTCCAAAAGAGATGAGGTGATGCAACATTACAGGTATTGTTTGAGAACTTTACAAACAAAATCTTGTGCCAGGACTTTGGTCCACTGAGACCTCAGTGTTGACTGACTATATTTGTTCAACTGAGTTCCAGGAAAGCGTATTGATAAGGAACACTAAACTCTTCAATGTCAATAAGAAGGAAGCAAAAACATAAATGAAACAGACACATAAGAGTAGCAAAAGAATCGGTCCTTTAGAGAATCAGTCCTTTGTCTGCTGCAACAAAGACAGACACTATGGACACAATATGTACCGTCTCTCATTCTTCTATCATGTCTAATTAATAAAAGAGGATTTGATGGAATTCTTCAGCAGCCGCATTGGAGCTGAAAGCTTGTGTTCCCACAGGGATTGGACCAACAGCCTTGCAGCTCAAATGGTTGATAAATTAATGACTTTTTCCCGAAGAAAGACGAATTCCATTGTAAAGCAGGTCTACTCATTAAAGGACCTAATAGAGGAGATTATTGGGGACAGATTGTAGTTTTTGGACAGGAAGACAATGACATGAGGTTTCTGTTTGGAATGGTGGGTGGCAGCAGCTCGTTTTGACCCATAAGAGAGGACAACACTGTGACAGAGGAAATAAAGAGACAAGACAATGGCATTTTGTGTTTATTACCTCTGCAGTGAGGGCCCTCATCCCAGCCGTCAGAACAGTCAGAGTTCCCATCACACAACTTGCTCATATGAATGCACACGTCAAGGTCCAGGCAGCCGTGCTCGTTAACAGGACACTGGTTCACTCTGTTGTGTAAGCCTGAAAAAAGAAAAGAAAACCATATCTGAAGATGTACAGCAGGAAAAAGATGATATTTTGTTGATGCACACATCAAGAAACACAATCTTGGAAGACAGACATTCATCCAGCAGCATTAACTAATGTATGAACAACATTTTTTGTGACTGGCTGTTGCATAAAGCTGAGATGAAGAAGGTATTCATTTCTTAAGGTAAAAAAAAAAAAAAATCTAAATCGAGATGGATTCTGACATGTTAGAATGTGGCCACTGAGAATTTTCACTTTTGTCTTGTTCCTGGGTTAAAACCATAATTTCCAATCAAAAGAGAAAAGAGTGGTCTTGACCTCCAAACTTTGGTTTTGTGGTCAGGACAATGAATTTGCAAATTAACCAGTTTTCGCATTCACTGAGTGGTCACTACTAATTTCTGGAAAAGTTAAGTCCATTTGTCAGAGTTGTGGTCATCATATTTTCTTTTTGTGATCATGTCAAAAGGGTTCAAACATCATTTCAAACATAATTCAATGTTGACAAAGCAATTATATTTATGAAAACCTTCCTCATTTGTACAGATTGAGCAAGAACTTTAAAGAACAGGAGAGTAATTTACTGAGGTTTGAAGAATCACCTTTGTTCATGAATATTTCACTCTTTAATCAAAGAAAATTAAACAACCTTGTGGAACATTCCGGAAATGTGTAGAATACCAAAGAATGTTCTAGAATCTTAGAGAAAACCCACAAGAATCTCATGGAACTTTCTAGAAAATACCAGAAATCTGTAGGACAGCGAAAAATTTTCTAGAATCTTCTGGAATTTTCCATAATGGTTGACAAACAAGTTCAGGAATATTCTTGAGAGATCAAGAAGATTCCAGAATGCCATCATGAAAGACTGAGAAAGTTCTGGGGTGTTACATGACAAATATTTAAACAGGGGTTCATAGGCCAGCATTCAGTCAAGCTCGGACTACCTGAGAAGATACACCAGAAGAAGAGAGATGGCATCAAGAGGCTGCAATCATTCTCCAGATAAATTCTGTTACATCTGTGGCCAGTTCATCAAGAAAAGAGCAAACAAGTTTTCTGTGACCGCATCCAGCAAAATGTGTGAAGCCTACAAAGCTTATTTTGGAATGCCAGTTGGAGACCAAGATAAGAACTGGGCACCTCACTGAGCTTGTGAATATTGCAAAAAAACACTCGTTGTTGTGACATTTCAGGACTGTTCAGTGCAATTGGAATTGCATGTAATCCAAATGAGTGGAGACTCTTCATTGTGCTGTGCTACTGCACAATGGGAACAAGTATCAATCACTTCCTTTGGCTCATTCAGTGCATCTCAAGGAGGATTACAACAGTGTCAAATATCTGCTGGAAGCTTTGAACTATGATGAGTATGGATGGGATGTCATTGGGGACTTCAAAATGGTGGCATTTTTGATGGGACTCTAGGGAGGTTTCACCAAGTTTCCCTGTTTTCTCTGCCTTTTGGGCAGTAGAGACAGGGCAGCACATTAGCATCGGAAGCAACGGCCTGAAAGGACTGAATTCTCAGTTGGAAGCCGTAACATTAAACATGAGCCATTGGTGGATCCTCACAAGGTTTTGTTCCCTCCTCTGCCCATCAAACTGGGTCTCATGAAAGAATTTGTCACAGTGCTTGACAAAGAGTCTGCAGCATTCAAGTATCTTCAAGACTTTTTCCCAAAGCTGTCAGAGGCAAAAGTGAAAGCTGGTGTTTTCACTGGACCACAAGTCAAGAAAATCATAGAGTGCCCTGAATTTCCAAAGAAACTGACGGCAAAGGAACAGGAGGCATGGAAAAGTTTTGTTGATGTTCTCCATGGGTTTCTGGGCAACCACAAGGCTGACAATTATGTGGAACTGGTTGAGACTTTGGTGAGAAACTATGGCCAAATGGGCTGTAGGATGTCACTGAAGGTCCACATTCTGGATGCTCAACTTGACAACTTCAAGGACAACATGGGGGCACACACCAGAAGAACATGGGGAGCGCTTCCACCAAGACATAATGGACTTTGAACCCAGATATCAGGGATCTTACAATGAAAACATGATGGGGAACTACATTTGGGGTTTGATAACGGAAAGTGATTCGTTGCACCTTCACAAATCAAGGAAAACTGTTAATTTTTAACTTTGTAAAATTGTTTTCAAATGTTTGAAAATAAACTTTGCTGCAGTTATGTTCCGTATTTTAGTTTTATTGTGAAAAAGTCACAAAATTGTCAAAAATACCTGTTTTGAGGGGATAAAATTGCTGTGCAGCCCCCCAAAAAAATCAAAGTTTGGCATAAAAAAAGGGGCTTTTTCTATTGTTTTGCAATAAATGTAGTTGGAAAAAGACACTTATTTGCCAGGAACAAAAATCATGTTACACAGTGAATTATCATGATAAAAGTATGTCTCCCAATGATGTGGCATTATTATATTTGGGCCAACATGATACTATTCCATCCAAGAGTATTGGAATAAGAAGGCCAATTCATGAACATGAGTAATCTGGCATTTACATCAAGATGTCTTAAGGAACATAGAAGAACATAGTAGGGATGTTCCAATTCGACTGAAGTGACCAGAATCAGGTCCAATCAAAGTGGGGTTTTTTAATTGATCTTACTGGATAAATTTAACCTGAGTCAGTAGTTAAATGTGCATTTCCTCTCGCTTTGTTTCATATGTACTGTGCCAGAGAAGCGAACATGCAGTCAACAGTGCTGCCAAGTTCACAACAGAGCTGTGGTGCCCTTTTTAAAAGCACATTAACACTGTCTTTCACATGGAATATGCAACAAGTGTATTTTATTCCCATTGATCATCTACAGGGCATGTCAGTCTCACTCCATTTCATAAGCATGGTGCCAGCAGAAGCGCTTTGTCAATCAGTGCTGCACTCTCCTTTGCTTCAAATACACAAGTCTCTTTCTGACAGATGGCGCATGTGATTTTATCTTCCTACTGGCCAGTCAGGTAGTTCATTCCATATAAATAAGTACATTTTTCTCATCATGGTGGCTGGTTTCCTCCTGCTAACAAAGGTAGTACAGGTGCAAAGCCAGAGGGACAAGGGGTCTGAAGGAGCCGCCTTAGAGTAATAGCCCACTTTTGAAGACATTTTTTACAAACAACAACAACAATAATAACAATAATAATAATAATAATAATAATGTATTATAAAAACTAAAAAGTTGTTAAATCACTATTACTCTGAAATGTCCTACATAGTTCTACTACTACAATACTGCACTAAGTAGAATTCATATGTCATACAAAAATGTGTTTATTTAATTTGACTGACAGACAGACAGACAGACAGACAGATATTTCCTCCCAAAATAGCCCCTCTGTTTTCTATATGCCTGATACCATCAGATTTCAGAAGCTCAGCAGGTAGGTCCTGATTAGTACTGGGATGGGACACCTCTTAGGAAGACCAGAGACTGTGTGTGTTTCACCAGGTAAGATGAGTTGCGTCAGGAAGGGCATCTGGTGTTAACTTTATGCTAAATTCCAAAGCGGATCTGTACTGACTCTGATGTGGTGTCCCTGGGCAATGGGTGCTGAAAGACAAACAACTCTGTTTTTTTCGCGCCATCAAAAACATGCTCATTAAGGTCTGTTCCTTTCTCTGCCTCTCACCATAAATATAATCTATAGCAATATGGTGCACCCAGAAAGTATTCACAGTGCTTCACTTTTTCTACATTTTATGTAGAAAAAGTGATTTCATCCAAAGAGGATGAAATTCATTTTTGTCCTCAAAATTCCACACACAATACCCCATAAGGACAATGTGGGAAAATAAGGTTTTTTGAGATTTTTGCAAATTTATGAAAAAAAAAAACAAACAAACTAAGAAATCACGTGACCATAAATATTCACAGCCTTTGCCATGAAGCTCAAAATTGAGCTCAGGTGCATCCTGTTTCCACTGATCATCTTTGAGATGTTTCTACAGCTTAACTGGAGTCCACCTGGGGTAAATTCAGTTGATTGGACATGATTTGGAAAGGCACACACCTGTCTACATATAAGGCCCCACAGTTGACAGTGCATTAAAATTCAGTAAGGTATATCTTCTATTATACATTCCAAATCTAGGGTGGAACTCTACTAGAGTATACACCTAAATAAGGTACACCTAAATATCTAAAAAAAAAAAGAGAGAGACACAGCAGAGCCACTTAGGTGGCTGGGCTTGAGAACCAGGGATGGTAGGTTGAAAAGCTTTTTATCACATGGGATGTCAGAGCACAAACCAAGCATGAAGTCAAAGGAATTGTCTGTAGACCTCAGAGAAGGGTACAGAAACATTTCTGCTGCTCTGAAGGTCCCAATGAGCACAGCAGCCTCCTTCATCCATAACTGGAAGAAGTTCCAATCCACCAGGACTCTTCCTAAAGCTGGCTGCCTGTCTAAACTGAGCGATCGGGGAAATAGGGCTTTAGTCAGGGAAGTGACCAAGAACCTGATGGGCACTCTGTCAGAGCTCCAGCATTCCTCTGTGGAGAGAGGAGGACCTTCCAGCAATTCACCAATCAGATCTGTATGGTAGAGTGGCCAGACGGAAGCCACTCTTGAGTAAAAGGCACATGACAGCCCCCCTGGAATTTGTCAAAGGGGAAATGAAGGACTCTCAGATCATGGGAAACAAAATTCTATGGTCTGATGAGACAAAGATTCAACTGTTTGGCGTGAATGCCAGGCATCATATTCTGACGAAACCAGTCACCATCCCTAAAGTGAAGTATGGTGGTGGCAGCATCATGCTGTGGGGATGCTTTTTAGTGGCAGGAACAGGGCGAATAGTCAGGATTAAGGAAAAGATGAACGCAGCAATGTACAGAGACATCCTGGATGAAAACCTGCTCCAGAGTGCTCTTGACCTCAGAATGGGGCGACTGTTCATCTTTCAGCAGGACACTGAACCTACACACACAGCTAAGATATCAAAGGAGTGGCTTCAGGGCAACTCTGTGAATGTCCCTGAGTGCCCCAGCCAGAGCCCAGACCTGAATCTGATTAAAGCTCTCTGGAGAGACGTGAAAATGACTGTGTACCGACGCTCCCCATCCAACTTGATGGAGCTTGAAAGGAATGGGCAAAACTGCCCAAAGATAGGTGGACCAAGCTCGTGGCATCAAATTCAAGAAGACTTAAGGCTGTAATTGCTGCCAAACGTGCATCAACAAAGTATTGGGCAAAGGCTGTGAATAATTATGTGATTACTTTGTGTCAGGGATTTGGCCGGGACAGGGCACTGAGCCCTTGTTTTTGCCCGTTTTGTGGTTTTCCGTCTGCTTCGGCTTTGATTTATCAGTAATTATTTTCATCATGAGTTATTCTGTTATCAATCAATCAATCAACATTTAATCATAAAGCGCTTTACAGCACCGACTGGTGTCCAAAGTGCTTAACATTAAAAACACAAATTCACTAAATAAAACACATATAGAATAAAATTTTAAAACAACACATAAAAAAAAAGAACATGTCACCTCCCCAGTAAGTGTTCAAAAGCCAGTTTAAATAAATAAGTCTTTAACTTAGATTTAAAAAGTAAAAGTGTGAGGTCAGGAATGGTACGTAACTCAAGAGGTAGCTAGTTCCACAGTCTGGGGCCAGCTACCACAAAAGCATGGTCAGCCCAGCGTTTATATCTTGACCTTGGAACATCTAAGTAAAGCTGACCAGATGCCCTTAATGTCCTACTGTAAGTGCGCAAAGTTAAAATTTCAGACAAGTAGGGAGGTGCAAGGCCATAAATAGCTTTAAAAACAAACATTAAAATTTTAAAATCAATTCTAAAACGAACTGGAAGCCAGTGGAGTGAGTACAAGATGGGCGTAATATGCTCACGTCTAAAAGTGTTTGTTAAAAGACGAGCAGCAGCATTCTGCACCATTTGGAGACGTGCAAGAGACGACTGCTTAATGCCTGAATAAAGTGCATTACAATAATCAAGTCTGGAGCTGATGAAAGCATGAATGGCTGTCTCAAGATCACGTCTACTGAGAAAGTGCTTTATTTTAGCCAAAAGACGAAGTTGGAAAAAACTAGCTTTGACAACAGAGTTTATCTGTTGATCAAACCTCAAACAGCTGTCAAATATCACTCCCAAATTCTTGGCAGCTGGTTTTACATAGTTAGCCAAAGCACCACAATTTGGTGTTACCACATTTGGTATGCCAGAGCGCTCAAACACCATGATCTCTGTTTTACCATCATTCAGGTAAACGAAGTTTTGGGACAGCCACTGCTTTACATCATGAATACAATTAAATAATGATGACAAAGCATCACTCCCATTAGTCCTCACAGGCAGATAGATTTGCAGATCATCTGCATAACAATGAAAGGACAGATTGTACTGGGGTATAACTGACCCCAATGGCAGAATGTACAAAGAAAATAGAATCGGCCCCAGGACAGAACCCTGCGGCACTCCACAAGATAGATGAGCAGTTGATGAGGAGAGGTCCCCAATCATGACAGAAAAGCTCCTTTCAGCCAAATATACTCAACAAAAATATAAACACAACACTTTTGGTTTTGCTCCCATTTTGTATGAGATGAACTCAAAGATCTAAAACTTTTTCCACATACACAATATCACCATTTCCCTCAAATATTGTTCACAAACCAGTCTAAATCTGTGATAGTGAGCACTTCTCCTTTGCTGAGATAATCCATCCCACCTCACAGGTGTGCCATATCAAGATGCTGATTAGATACCATGATTAGTGCACAGGTGTGCCTTAGACTGCCCACAATAAAAGGCCACTCTAAAAGGTGCAGTTTTATCACACAGCACAATGCCACAGATGTCGCAAGATTTGAGGGAGTGTGCAATTGGCATGCTGACAGCAGGAATGTCAACCAGAGCTGTTGCTCGTGTATTGAATGTTCATTTCTCTACCATAAGCCATCTCCAAAGGCGTTTCAGAGAATTTGGCAGTACATCCAACCAGCCTCACAACCGCAGACCACGTGTAACCACACCAGCCCAGGACCTCCACATCCAGCATGTTCACCTCCAAGATCGTCCGAGACCAGCCACTCGGACAGCTGCTGAAACAATCGGTTTGCATAACCAAAGAATTTCTGCACAAACTGTCAGAAACCGTCTCAGGGAAGCTCATCTGCATGCTCGTCGTCCTCATCGGGGTCTCGACCTGACTCCAGTTCGTCGTCGTAACCGACTTGAGTGGGCAAATGCTCACATTCGCTGGTGTTTGGCACGTTGGAGAGGTGTTCTCTTCACGGATGAATCCCGTTCACACTGTTCAGAGCAGATGGCAGACAGCGTGTGTGGCGTTGTGTGGGTGAGCGGTTTTCTGATGTCAATGTTGTGGATCGAGTGGCCCATGGTGGCGGTGCGGTTATGGTATGGGCAGGCGTCTGTTATGGATGAAGAACACAGGTGCATTTTATTGATGGCATTTTGAATGCACAGAGATACCGTGACGAGATCCTGAGGCCCATTGTTGTGCCATACATCCAAGAACAATACCTCACGTTGCAGCAGGATAATGCACGGCCCCATGTTGCAAGGATCTGTACACAATTCTTGGAAGCTGAAAATGTCCCAGTTCTTGCATGGCCGGCATACTCACCGGACATGTCATCCATTGAGCATGTTTGGGATGCTCTGGACCGGCGTATACGACAGTGTGTACCAGTTCCTGTCAATATCCAGCAACTTCGCACAGCCATTGAAGAGGAGTGGACCAACATTCCACAGGCCACAATTGACAACCTGATCAACTCTATGCGAAGGAGATGTGTTGCACTGCATGAGGCAAATGGTGGCCACACCAGATACTGACTGGTATCCCCCCCCCCCCCCCCAATAAAACAAAACTGCACCTTTCAGAGTGGCCTTTTATTGTGGGCAGTCTAAGGCACACCTGTGCACTAATCATGGTGTCTAATCAGCATCTTGATATGGCACACCTGTGAGGTGGGATGGATTATCTTAGCAAAGGAGAAGTGCTCACTATCACAGATTTAGACTGGTTTGTGAACAATATTTGAGGGAAATGGTGATATTGTGTATGTGGAAAAAGTTTTAGATCTTTGAGTTCATCTCATACAAAATGGGAGCAAAACCAAAAGTGTTGCGTTTATATTTTTGTTGAGTGTATGATCTAAACCACTTAAGTGTAGTAGTACCCTGAATGCCAATAAAATGTTCTAACCGGGAAACAAGTACTGTGTGATCCACAGTATGTGGAAAAAGTTTTAGATCTTTGAGTTCATCTCATACAAAATGGGAGCAAAACCAAAAGTGTTGCGTTTATATTTTTGTTGAGTGTATGATCTAAACCACTTAAGTGTAGTAGTACCCTGAATGCCAATAAAATGTTCTAACCGGGAAACAAGTACTGTGTGATCCACAGTATCAAAGGCTGCTGTGAGGTCCAACAGAACCAGCACAGCAGGATTCCCTGCATCCACCGACAAAGTGATGTCATTATAAACTTTTAAAAGTGCAGACTCAATGCTGTGTCGCGATCTAAACCCGGATAGGAATTTTTCAAGGATGTGATTGTCTTCTAAAAATGATTGTAACTGTAAAAAGACAACCTTTTCTAAAATCTTAGACAGAAATGGCAGATGAGACACAGGCCTAAAATTGGATAAAACTGACAAGTCCAGGTGAGTTTTTTTAAGAAGAGGTTGAACCACAGCATGTTTAAAAGCAGCTGGAACAGACCCTGATCTAAGACAAGCATTGATAAAAGTTAGGAGACCCGCCCCAACAGTATTAAAAACCTCCTTCAGCACCTTAGCTGTAACAACATCTGGACAACTTGTAGGTTTTATGTGTTTGTTATGTTCTTATCACTTTGTTACTTTTCATACTGTAGCCATTCTCCAGTTCTGTTCTAGTTCTGTTCAGCTGGTTTGTGTTTTCATTGTTTATAATTTAGCTTTCATCTGTATATGTTTTCTGTTGTACTCTTATATCGGGGTTTGATTTCTGTTTATTAGTCTGTTCCTGTTTAATTTTGCTTTTGTATTGATTTCCTGATCAGTTCTAGTTGCTTTTGTACTCATGCTCATGTTTGATTTTGGTTCCTGTTGTTGTTGCATTATATTCTGACCATGATTTCCAATTTAGCTCTGTTCTGTTTTTGCCATTTGTTTCCACTCCGCACCTCCCATCATGTCTTCATTCCTTGTCTCACGCCCAGTTACTTATGTTCACTCCACGTCCTGCATCTGCCATTATGTTTTTCCCTCACTTTGATTCGGTCTGTTTTGTTTCCATTCACTCACGCTCTTGCACCAGCTCAGGTGTCTTTGTCTATTACATCACGCCACTTTGTGCACTCCCTTCCTCACTGTCTTGCCCCATATATACTCTTTGTTTATTAGCCACACCCCCTTTCTAGACCCTTCTCCTTACGTGCACCTTGTTAACACGTGTTTATTTAATCTCCTCCCAGCTACCACCCCTTTGCCAGTTTGTTGTCGCTTTTTCACACATCCCAGCCTTTTGTTCTCAGTCCTGTTTTGCCAAGCCGTGTATCGACTGTTGCTCTGTTTTTCCTCAACCACGTTTTTTGCCTTGTTCTTGATTACTGTGTTTGCTCGTGCCTTGACCCCTGCTGGATCATGACTGCGTTTTTGTCTGACCCCAATTGTACCTCTGCTTCACTGCTTGATCACATGTGCACCGAACCTAAGCCTGAAATAAAGACCATGTTTTTTCCTACTCCAACAACAAGTCTGGAAGTCTGCATTGCGGGCCCACCCGCTATGGATGTCGGGCAGTCGCCCGTCCTGACACTTTGTGTTTCATTTTTAATAAATTTGCAAAAAAACGTTTTTCATGTTGTCATTATGGGGTGTTGTGAGTAGAATTGTTTGGGAAAAAAATGGATTTACTGCATTTTAGAACTGTAACATAAAGAGCTGTGAATATTGTCCGGATGCACAGTCATCCAGCACTGAACCAAAACACAATGTCAACTCAACTAATGACTTCTTCAGCATGAAAAAGTGTAAAGTTCAAGACCAGCTAAAGCCCAGGTTACACATAGACGGTTTTGTCGGCAGGCAGTACGTAGACCGAAGTTCGCAGTAGTTCCGGCTGATTTCGCGGTGGAAAGGGGCGGAGCATTTCGCCGGCGTTTTGAGCGCCGTACTACCCACAAATGCGCGAATAAAACGCCGCTAAATCCGCCGAATAAAGCGGCGTTTTGACGCCGTAGCATCCGGCACACGTCAGGCAACGGGGGTTAATACCCAGTTCTATCCTTTACAATCGCAGGTTAAGACACGCGTGAGAACGGCGGTGTTCTGCTGCCGCCGATAATGCCCTGTGTACCGCTGGATTTATCCAGGCAAATCCTGCGTTACTCCAGGAACTTTTGCATATACGCACCGCCCCCAGAGTATAATAGGCTGAAGCAGCTGTCACTGCAGGGGGAGGGAGCTCATCTCTCAGCTTTTTATTCTCCTTTCCTTTTCCCCTCCTCAACGTGTTGCTCGTCTCCACTACAGGGCTCTCCTCTGCTTCTGAACCAGACCTCTTGGTAAGTCCTTGCCGCTGCCAATTTTCTTTTAGGAGGCATACTGGAGCTTCTCTGCAAAAATATCTGGAGTTGGCCACGAGTGAGAGGCCTGCATGCAGCGCGCTAGCGTTTTTATATTGACCGCCGCCTATCGCCCGTTTGGAATGCCGTTAACCGGGAGGTGGCGTTTAGAACGACGTACTGTCCGCTAGCGCCGCCGTTTTGTCTGCCTCTGTAGCCGGATAAAACGCCCTTGAGGACGCCGATGTGGGCTCTATCGCCGTTTTACACGCCGTTGGTTAGGGATACAACGCCGGCCGCCAATTACGGCGGTGTAAACTGCAGCACTACAGGAAGGGGCGGGATGAAACGGCGAATAAAAAGTATCAAACGCCGTTGTTCGCGTTGTCTCCGTTGTCACGCGAATTCTCCGGGAGCGCTCCCGGAATTATTCGACATGTTGAATAATTTTTTCAATGATTCCCAGTAAAGCCGGAACTAAGCCACGCCCCCTAGTGCCGGCGTTGACAACGGCGTTTGATCCTTAAGACGGCCAAAAACTCTTCCGGGACGCTTCCGGGAGCTCTTACCGTCTATGTGTAAACAAGGCTTAAGTTTTACTTAGGCTTGTTAAGGCTTTTACAAGACTTAAGGCTTAGATCTATTTGAAGAGTTTCAGTCAGGGTTTAGAATTCATCATAGTACAGAAACAGCAATGGTGAAGGTTACAAATGATCTTATGGCCTCAGACAGTGGACTCATCTCTGTGCTTGTTCTGTTAGACCTCAGTGCTGCTTTTGATACTGTTGACCATAAAATTTTATTACAGAGATTAGAGCATGCCATAGGCAGTATTATTAGACAGCATTGCTTAAATTTTAATTGTTACCCAGCTTTATCTATCCATGAAGCCAGAGGACACACACCAATTAGCTAAACTGCAGGATTGTCTTACAGACATAAAGACATGGATGACCTCTAATTTCCTGCTTTTAAACTCAGATAAAACTGAAGTTATTGTACTTGGCCCCACAAATCTTAGAAACATGGTGTCTAACCAGATCCTTACTCTGGATGGCATTACCCTGACCTCTAGTAATACTGTGAGAAATCTTGGAGTCATTTTTGATCAGGATATGTCATTCAATGCGAATATTAAACAAATATGTAGGACTGCTTTTTTGCATTTACGCAATATCTCTAAAATTAGAAAGGTCTTGTGATCAAGGAGTCAGCTGAAAAACAGTGATGCTGAAGAACTAATTCATGCATTTATTTCCTCTAGGCTGGACTATTGTAATTCATTATTATCAGGTTGTCCTAAAAGTTCCCTGAAAAGCCTTCAGTTAATTCAAAATGCTGCAGCTAGACTACTGACAGGGACTAGAAGGAGAGAGCATATCTCACCCATATTGGCTTCTCTTCATTGGCTTCCTGTTAATTCTAGAATAGAATTTAAAATTCTTCTTCTTTCTTATAAGGTTTTGAATAATCAGGTCCAATCTTATCTTAGGGACCTCATAGTACCATATCACCCCAATAGAGCGCTTCGCTGTCAGACTGCAGGCTTACTTGTAGTTCCTAGGGTTTGTAAGAGTAGAATGGGAGGCAGAGCCTTCAGCTTTCAGGCTCCTCTCCTCTGGAACCAGCTCCCAATTCAGATCAGGGAGACAGACACCCTCTCTACTTTAAGATTAGGCTTAAAACTTTCCTTTTTGCTAAAGCTTATAGTTAGGGCTTGATCAGGTGACCCTGAACCATCCCTTAGTTATGCTGCTATAGACTTAGACTGCTGGGGGGTTCCCATGATGCACTGAGTGTTTCTTGCTCTTTTTGCTCTGTATGCAACACTCTGCATTTAATCATTAGTGATTGATCTCTGCTCCCCTCCACAGCATGTCTTTTTTCTGGTTCTCTCCCTCAGCCCCAACCAGTCCCAGCAGAAGACTGCCCCTCCCTGAGCGTGGTTCTGCTGGAGGTTTCTTCCTGTTAAAAGGGAGTTTTTCCTTCACAGTGTCGCCAAGTGCTTGCTCACAGGGGGTCGTTTTGACTGTTGGGGTTTTTCCGTAATTATTGTATGGCTTTGCCTTACAATATAAAGCGCCTTGGGGCAACTGTTTGTTGTGATTTGGCGCTATATAAATAAAATTGATTTGATTTGAAGTTAATCAACGCACTTTAACCGAAGTGAGCATGCATCTCAGCTTCTGAAGAGGAGACTCCAGGAAAAAACTCTTCAAAATTTCTATTTATTAGTAGAGTCCATCAAAATATGGCCATCGGGTATTGCGAAGGCTTTGCATCCGTCCATCCATCTGTCTGTCCGTCCTGGACTTATGCCTGTGCTCAGCATAAATTCAGCCATATTACTGCCAGGGTCTTCAAATTAACAGGGAACATTCTTGAGACACAGACCTTGGACAAGTTCAAAGATGGCTAACCTTGACCTATTTTAAGAGGTGAAAACACCACAATCTGTTTCCTATTTTTATGCTATGAATCATGCAAATCCATTTTTTCTTGGGGGGGGGTGACAGCTAATCAGAGGAGAAAGGCACAGTGACTTGTCTGGCTGCTAATTCAACATGGCGGAATCTTTTCCCAAACCACCGGGGTTATGTGTAAATAAAACATGTTTTTATATATTATTTAAAAGCTAGCGAGAAATAATCACTTCTAAAACTGAAAACACTGTTTTTATAACCTATTTTTGAACCTCTGGAGTGATTTACAAGACATCTCGCGGATATCAGCATACACGTGCATCGCACGCGGTCAAAGGTAAATTCCGGTCTTTTCAAAACCTCATGTATATGCGCATGCACTCCCTGCTGCAGACACCATTAAAAGGTACATGGTCATATAGCCGAGGGTATTTTACCACTGCGTTATATTTACTCTTGTTGCCAAAAGAACAGGGTCATCCATGATTGAAGACACACACTGTCATGACTGTTCAAACACAAAATAGCAGCCCCAAATTGTAGTTTTGAGCATGACATAATTGGATATGCTTTGAAGCGTTGCGTGTCAATATTTACAGTCTCAAATCACAAACAATAGTGTAGCAATGAAATTTCAAATTTGATAGTACAATTTTGCATCTGAACAGTTATAATTTAGTGCCTGTATAAGTGAAGACATTGCAAGTCCAGTTTATTTATTTAGCCCAAAATTACTAGAAATCTGCAGTGGGTTTTATATTCTGAACAAAATATGACAACATATCTGCTTTTTTCTGAGATTTATCTCCTCCATCCCGATTCCAATGCTCAAACTGATAAACTTTATTGTTTTTGTGCCACTATTTGCTCATTTTGAAATGGATGCCTGTAACACATTCCAAAAAAGCTGGGACAGTGGTATGTTTACCACTGTGTTACATCACCTTTCCTTCTATCAACACTCAATAAGCATTTGGGAACTGAAGACACTAATTGTTGAAGCTTTGTAGGTGGGATTCTTTCCCATTCTTGCTTGATGTACGACTTCAGTTGTTCAACAGTCCGGGGTCTCCGTTGTCGTATTTTGTGGTTCATAATGCGCCACACATTTTCAATGGGCGACAGTTCTGGATTGCAGGCAGGCCAGTCTAGTACCCGCACTCTGTTACTACGAAGCCATGCTGTTGTAACACGTGCAGAATGTGGCTTGGCATTGTCTTGCTGAAGTAAGGAGGGACGTCCCTGAAAAAGCCGTTGCTTGGATGGCAGCATGTGTTGCTCAAAAACCTGGACCTACCTTTCAGCATTGTTGGTGCCATCATAGATGTGTAAGGTGCTATGCCATGGGCAGTAACACGCCCCGATACCATCACAGATGCTGGCTTTTGAACTTTGCGCTGGTAACAAGCTGGATGGTCTTTTCCCTCTTTTGTGCGGAGGACACGACGTCCATGATTTCCAAAAACAATTTGAAATATGGACTCATCAGACCACAGCACACTTTTCCACTTTACGTCTGTCCATTTCAAATGAGCTCGGGCCCAGAGAAGGCAGCGGCGTTTCTGGATGTTGTTGATGTATGGCTTTCGCTTTGCATGGCAGAGTTTCAACTTGCACTTGTAGATGTAGCGATAAACTGTCAATCAACTGACAATGGTTTTCATAAGTGTTCCTGAGCCCACGCAGTAAGATCCTTTACACAATGATGTTGGTTTGTAATGCAGTACCGCCTAAGGGATCGAAGGTCACGGGCATTCAATGTTGGTTTTCGGTCTTGTCACTAACGTGTAGACAGTTCTCCATATTCTCTGAATCTTCTGATTATATTACGAACTGTAGATGATGAAATCCCTAAATTCCTTGCAACTGAACATTAAGAAACATTGTTCTTAAACTGCTGGGCTATTTTTTCATGCAGTTGTTCACAAAGTGGTGATCCTCACCCATTCTTTGCTTGTAAACAGCTGAGCCTTTTGGGGATGCTCCTTTTATACCCAATCATGACACTCACGTGTTTCTAATTAGGTGTTCTTTGAACATTCATCAACTTTTCCAGTTTTTTGTTGCCCCTTTCCAACTTTTTTGAAATGTGTTGCAGGCATCCATTTCAAAATGAGCAAATACTTACACAAAAACAACAAAGTTTATCAGTTTGAACATTAACTATCTTGTCTATGTGCTGTATTCAACTGAATATTGTTTGAAGAGGATTTGCAAATCATTGTACTCTTTTTATTTACATTTTACACAACGTCTCAACTTCATTGGAATTGGGGTTGTAATTCTAATCCACACATGCCTGTCTGTGTCCTTGGACAACACACTTAATCTGCATTGTCTCAATTCACCCAGCTGTAAAAAATACATACCAGTCTTTGCTGTGGCACTAAAAGTGAGGCATCACTGTAAACTGCTTTGAACATCTGCAAGAGGGAAAACTGCTGTAGAAATGCAGTCCTTTTTCTTCTTACCCATTCCATGTTTTGTCCAATAAAACTTCACTGGCCAACAAGTTAAAGTCCCTAAAACCTAAATTCCATAAAATGTGCTTTCCAGGAGAACCTGAATACTAATAATTGAGGTGGAAATAAAACCTGTCTGTTAGAAAAGTATCTGACCTTTTTATTTTTTGCAAAAACCATATGGATTTGAATCACGTGTGATTGCATCAGCCAAGCTTGAACCTTCGTGCGCATGCGTGAGTTTTTTCAGGCCTGTCGGTTGCGTCATTCGCCTGTGAGTAGGCTTTGTGTGAGCAGTGGTCCACCCCTCTCGTCGAATTTTTATTGTGAATAAATGTCTGAACGATTTGGAGCTTTGCTGCATCAAATTTTTCCAGAAACTGTGAGAGACCTCCAGGTGGACACCATTCGGAAAATTCAGATGGCTTTCAGGGATGATTTTTAGATGCAGACTAACAAGCAGATCTGATATGATGCAGGTGTTAGTTTTGGGGATGAAAATTTACAGGGTGAGTCCATAATTTTTTCCTCAGAATTGAGTGATTCCATATTTTTTTCCTCTGCTTGGTCTAAAAAAGTAACCGTTACTGACTGCCACAATCTTTTTTTCTTGATTTCTTATAGTGTTTCTTAAAGCCAGAAAGTTGCCATTTGAAATGACTTTAGTTTTGTGTCATGTCTGTGATCTGCTTTTTTTCTACAAAATTAAACAACTGAATGAACATCCTCCGAGGCCGGTGATTCCATAATTTTTGCCAGGGGTTGTATATCTATATATATATATTATATATATAGAGGTATATATATATATATATATATGTGTGTGTGTGTGTGTGTGTGTGTGTGTGTGTGTGTGTGTGTGTGTGTGTGTATTTATTTATTTTGAGGCAGACATGGGTTTGGCCTATGTGGTTAGATGCAGAAGAGAGGAAGAAGAGAAGAAGAAGAAGTAGTAAATCCTACATACACCCTGAGGCCCATTAGTGCCGGTGTTCCAGATTCTGCAGTGTCAAGCAGATGAGACTCTACGACTGCCCTCGGGGCGGATATCCATTTACAGTTGGATGAACTGAGAAATTGTTGATTAAATGTCTTGTCTAAGGACAGAAAGGCAGCAGGAGTGGGATTTAACACTAGATCAAATATTGGCAGGTCGGCTCCTTAACCACTCAGCTACCTGCAATCTGTGTCGACTCTAGTAGATGGAGAAAGACCCAACAAACCTAGAAAAAGAATTCTGATTTTACATCTCACAGTTCTGAAGATATTAGCAAAAGGTACATGTGGTTATTATAATACCACAATGAGGTCAATCACTGTAGTTTTTTTAAGGATCTGAGCAGTGGTGAGGATGTGCTAAGTTTGGTTGCTGCTTGGACTCTGAAGTATCAAAACCACTCATCGTTAAACTGTTGTCGTAGCAATTATCAATTTGTGAAGAGCTGTTTAATTACAATGGTCAGAGAAAACAAAAGGAGTGTATGTCAAAAGTGGTGTGCAGCAACGGAGGCAGAAACTGATTCTTAAATAACTGAAATTTTAGGGCGGATCAACTCCATGTATACGAGGGCTGTCAATAAAGTAACAGTCCTTTTTATTTTTTTCAAAAACTATATGGATTTCATTCATATGTTTTTACTTCAGACATGCTTGAACCCTCGTGCGCATGCGTGAGTTTTTCCACGCCTGTCGGTGACGTCATTCGCCTGTGAGCACTCCTTGTGGGAGGAGTCGTCCAGCCCCTCGTCGGAATTCCTTTGTCTGAGAAGTTGCTGAGAGACTGGCGCGTTGTTTGATCAAACTTTTTTCTAAACCTGTGAGACACATCGAAGTGGACACGGTTCGAAAAATTAAGCTGGTTTTCAGTGAAAATTTTAACGGCTGATGAGAGATTTTGAGGTGATACTGTCGCTTTAAGGACTTTTCACGGTGGGAGACGTCGCACAGTGCTCTCAGGCAGCGTCATCAGCCTGTTCAAGCTGAAAACCTCCACATTTCAGGCTCTATTGATCCAGGACGTCGTGAGAGAACAGAGAAGTTTCAGAAGAAGTCGGTTTCAGCATTTTATCCGGATATTCCACTGTTAAAGGAGATTTTTTTTTAATGAAAGACGTGCAGACGGATCCGCGCGTCGGGACGCAGCCGACGTGGTGCGGCGGCACAGGAAAAACACCTCCGTGTTGATAACCATTTGTAAAATCCAGGCGGCTTTTGATGGCTTTCAATGGAGTGAGTATATGAGAAATTGTTTAACAGGCAGGACATGTTCCAACTTGTCCTTAAGGCTTTCAACGGAGGTGTTTTTCCTGTGCCGCCGCACCGCGTCGGCTGCGTCCCGACGCGCGGACCCGTCCACACGTCTTTCATTAAAAAAAATCTCCTTTAACAGTGGAATATCCGGATAAAATGCTGAAACCGACTTCTTCTGAAACTTCTCTGTTCTCTCACGACGTCCTGGATCAATAGAGCCTGAAATGTGGAGGTTTTCAGCTTGAACAGGCTGATGACGCTGCCTGAGAGCGCTGCGCGACGTCTCCCACCGTGAAAAGTCCTTAAAGCGACAGTATCACCTCAAAATCTCTCATCAGCCGTTAAAATTTTCACTGAAAACCAGCTTAATTTTCGAACCGTGTCCACTTCGATGTGTCTCACAGGTTTAGAAAAAATTTTGATCAAACAACGCGCCAGTCTCTCAGCAACTTCTCAGACAAAGGAATTCCGACGAGGGGCTGGACGACTCCTCCCACAAGGAGTGCTCACAGGCGAATGACGTCACGGACAGGCGTGGAAAAACTCACGCATGCGCACGAGGGTTCAAGCATGTCTGACGTAAAAACATATGAATGAAATCCATATAGTTTTTGAAAAAATAAAAAGGACCGTTACTTTATTGACAGCCCTCGTATATGGTATTTTTGGCTACACACCAGGTCTACGAGCATGCACTGGTGCTGTGCATTACTACATCCACCACCCTACGTTATCTATGTGTCACAGCCATGTGATACTTGGGCATTCCCTTGGCCTCGCCCAGTGTCTGAAGTTCTAAGCACTCATCTCTGTTCATTTGACACAAAGTGATCCCAGCACTATGCAAAATTCCTTCACAGAGACCAAGTACCAAAGACATCCAGATGTTGTGTTAGGTCACCGTCTAACAGTCACACTAACAGTGTAAGCACGAGGACACAAAAGACTTGCATAGTTGTCCTCCTACAAAGACATCTGCATTTCCAAACACCTTTGTCCAGTGACCTCATGACTCCATAAAGTCTTTCCAGATGTCTATCAACTTTATAGGAGGAGCTGACAGAGACATGAATGTCACTGATAAGTAAATCTCTCCAAGCTTAGAAAACCTTTACTACATGCAGACACAGCACTGATGACTGAGTCCAGAAAGTCATTGAAAGCCTGGATCAGAAACAAAATCCCAATGCCCGCAAAGCCCCAGAACACTCACAGACTTGAATGGCGCCACCTGGAAAGTGATTGCATGTAAGAGGTAAAAAGGGTTAAAAAAAAATAGGAATGGGAGATATGACGTTACCTCAATGATATCATGATGATCTTGTGCACTCAAAAAATATTTCTGCCTACTTGTAAGATTCATGTGTATTAAACACACATGACATTTTCATCCGTCTGGGTTGTAAAGGCTTAACATAAACTAATAAACTTAATATGAAGCATATTCATCAGTTAAGAAAATATATATCATGAATGATGTTCACGTTTTGAGACTTATGTTTTACAAGACTTGCATTCACATTTTGTGGGATATTTCATTCCCAGTTTGCAGCAAAAGTATTAACAGTTTGCAGATATTCACAGTTTGTGTAAATTTTCATTAAGGGTTTGTGGATCATTAGTGATTTGCAGCAGATTCAAGATTTGGAGGTCAACATCCAGGAAAGTCAAAAGCCCAGACACTCTTCACACAGCTTCGTGAGTACAGCAACCTGGTGGCACAACATTGGCTACAACATTTAATTTCTTTTTTAATTTTTTTTTCTTTTTTTTTTTTTTTAGGACACCAAGACAAAACATTTCTGAATCCCCTATCATGATGTGAGGTGGCCTGACACCGAAAGCAGTAGGAAGCAAATGCAGACTCTCAGACATGAGGGCTTGAGTAAAAAGGCTTTATCTGGATTTACTTGCAGAAGGTGTGGTACACAGGGAGGCAGTCAGCACAGCAGAGGTAACAAGCAGGTAACAGGCTGAGGCAAGGTAAAAAAACAAGTAAAATTCAAACACCGTGGAGACAAGAAGCACAATAGGCGGAGACAAAGGCAAAGACAAAAAACAAGCAAGGTTCAGGGATTAAGCGAGGCAGAGGTTGGTTAACAAAAGCAAGGTAAAAAATACAAGGCAGAACAGGGCTGAGACGTGAGACTGGAAAGTGCAAAAATACAACAATCTGGCGAGGGACTGCGAGACTGAGGGCTTAAATACTAGCGGAATAATCAGGGTGAGAAATGAGGAACAGTTGTGCAGAAGGAGCTGGAAGGGGGCGTGACTGGGGAAGACAAAGGCAAGTGTAAGAGAGTGCAGTGCGGCAAAAGCAAAAAGTGAACTGGGGCAAGATAACCAAGTGGCAGAAAAACCAACAATGCAAAACGTGACGTGCTTGACAAACCATAATAAACGTGAACAAAACAAAAGGGCAAAACTAAGAACTAAGGTGGTGAGTCAAAAAGTGGAAACCAGAAAACTAATGATTATAACTAAAACTAGAGCAGACCTCATACAGAAAAGTGAATACAATAAAACTGGAAAAACAAACTATTGGTTAAACAGAGAATGCTGAGCAGAAAATCCAACCGGTGACTACATAATGAAACAATGAAAAAGTGACACACAATAAATGATAACAGAAAATAAAACCCAAGACTAACAGAACACAACCTGACAATAAGACACTGAAGATAAAGCAAAACCAGAGAATACATACAGTGGCTTGCAACAGTATTCAGCCCCTTGGTATTTCACACATTGTAATTTGTTTATGACATTTCAAATACAAAAAGTAAACCAGGCTTCTCAATATAAAAATTTCTAAAATTATCTTCCTTAAACTCAAACCGAAAGTAAATTTCTATAACCTGACATAAATTAATTAAAAATATAAAAGCCAACATGATGGGTTGCATAAGTAATGGGCCTCTTTGGTATAATACCTGAATAGAATCAGTTTAATTGCCAGTTTTCTTCAGACAAGTAGGGGATGGATACATGAACATTTCCAAGTCACTGAAAATGTCTCTGACCTTATTTACATCAGTTATGAAGAAATACAAACAGTATGACACTCTATGGTAAATCTGTGTGGAGTAGACAGTTCTGAAAAACTAAGTGACTGTGCAAGAAGGAGAAGAGTGAGGAAAGCCACCAAGACACCTAGACAACTCAGAAGAAGTTATAGGCTCCTGTGGCTGTGATTGGAGAAATTCTGCACAGTGCAAGTTTTGGATTTTATATTTCCAGTTATATGTATCCGTCATGAGGAAGTGGAGCAGAGGATGATTTTCTTAAAAAGAAGACCTGAAAGTTCACCTACAATTTGCCAGAAGGTACATCTGAGATGCAAGCCTAGATTTGATGTTTTATGAAAGAAGACCCTCCTCTATACCACTTCACCATGAAGCTGTATAACTGGTGATACAAAACGCAGAATTTGCACTGTGCACAGTTTCTTCAATCACAGCCACAGAAGCCTTAAACTTTTTATGGGTTGTCTGGGTGTCTTGCTGGCTTTCCTCACTGTTTTCCTTCTTACACAGTCACTCAGTTTTTGAGAACTGTCAACTCCACACAGATTCACCATAGAGTGCCATATTGTTTGTATTTCTTCATAACTGATGTAAATAAAGTTCAAGACATATTTGGGACTGGGAAATATTCATGTATCCATCCCCTGACTTGTCTGAAGAAAACTGGCAATTAAACTGATTATTTACAGGTATTATACCAAAGGGGCTGATTACTTATGCAACCCATCATCTTGGCTTTTATATTTTAATTAGTTTATATCAAGTTGTAGAGATTTGTTTTCATTTGAGTCTAAGGAAGATAATTTTAGAAATTTTTATATTGAGAAGCCTGATTTACTTTTTGTATATGAAATGCCATAAACAAATTAAAATGCGTGAAATACCAAGGGGCTGAATACTTTTGCAAGCCATTGTAACTACTACAGAAAACCATGAATAAACAAATGACTGCAAAACTAAATGATAAACAATGCATGAACTGGTTACTGCAGTATACACAAAGGAAAGCAATAAACAAAAGCAAAAAGAGACTTAAAAGGCAAAGTATGAACATATGGGAAATAAAACTAGAGAACCACAGAGAAAATAAATCCATGAACTAATACCTAAACTCCAAGCCGGGGCCGACCATGACACCCTCTTTATAACAAAAATCTTTTTAAAATGTCACCATAGTTTTAATCAAAATTCATGCTAAAATATTCTTCCTGTATGTCTCGCCTTTCCTAATGCACATCTAAGATGTGGATGGCAAAAAAAGAGAACTTTGGTTAAAAAATGTTTTCATTATTTTGAGACTGGAGTTCACTCATTTGAGGAAACTAATATGCTTGTATGTGCATTCACTAAAATTAAGTGACGCACATCCCTTCCAAGTCTTCTTTATCCACCCAGAAAACTCGTGATAACCACACAGAATATAAAATGCAACACAGTGGCAGAAGTGCCGAAAGAGATGAGAGCTTCCATAATGATCCCCCACAACAGCCTGTGTGGAAAAGGTGTTGAATTCAGAGAAGAGGCAGAACAGTCCTCTCATCTGAGGTCCGTGAGGATGTGAGCAGCCCCCCTGCAGCCTCAGCTTCTGTAAGCTGGTCTGATTCACTTTCAATAAACCACCAAGCTGAGGACTACTGCAGAACCTGCAGCACCAGAAATAAAGTATCAGGCACTTAGATTATGAAAGTATGACAAAAACAGATTTTGCAAAAGGATTGTTTCTGATCAGACACACACTATATATATATATATATATATATATATATATATATATATATATATATAAAATAGCCAAGTGGCCTTTGTGTGCCTGTATTGTATGTGTGCGTGTGTGTGCATGCATGTGTATGGCTTTGATCACAGAGAAACTGGGGAGAGCTGACATTTGCCGTTTGGTATGCTTATGTATTTTGAGTCAAGGATGAACCCTGCGAAAATGGAATGTTGATAGGACTAATATTTTTGGAGAATTTAGCAATATTAGCTAACAACAGTAAACAATGGAGGTTGTGTTGCAATGCGCCATGGAAGTTCTGGATTTTGGGGTTTTAAATGTTGTTATTGTGGTTCATGTTAGTTTAACAGTGTTGTTACTGTTATTGATTCATCGTGTTTTTGTAGTTCAATTGGTTCTGTCAGCTTAGTTAAGTGTCATGTTGCCGTTACCATGAGTGACAAGTGTAGTGCATTTGATATCTTTCACCACTGTCTCTGTTTGTGGGTCCATAAAAATAGAAGCACCTTGCTTGCGGCAGAATGCAGGAAAGACAAAAAGCTCTGTGTGTATAACTTCGATCACGGACAAACTGGAGAGAGCTGACATTTGCCATTTGGTACGCTTATGAATTTTGTGTCATGGGTGAATGCCGCCAAAACAGAACATTGACACTGACGAAACACTGACTAATATTTCTGGATAAACTAAGGACATTAGCGAACAACACTGAACAATGGATGTTCATATTTACATTCTGGACTCACACCATTCCAGCAGGGGACAGTAAATCATCTATATATTAAAAATGTGCGTGTGTGCTTTTATTTAGTAAATTCAATGTAAGTACACAATACAATTGTAAACACGTTAAAAATACATGGCTGACACAAGAAAGGAAACCACATTTCAATTGTGCTCCATTTAAAAATCAAATGACAAAATAGAAGTAATAATAAAATAAATAAATAATAACAGTAATAATAATAATAATACTGATTGTAAGAACAATAATAATAATAGTGTGTGTATGATAACAAGAACATAAACAATTTATAAATACAATAAGACAGTAAATTAACATTAAAATATTATGTAGTTAACAAGAAATAAAAGGGTTTAGTTCTTCTTCTAAAAACTGTTGAGGTTAGGGATAACATTACCTTGTTAATGCTATCAATTGATAACTAGATATCCTCGCTTAGTTAGTCCGGAAAGCATTGATTCAAAGCTTCAAAGCCTGCCTCCTATCACCACCACTTCATGGTCGCACAACACAGCTGATCTCATTACTGCCAACGTTTCCTTTAATTCAACTTTTCCATTCATTTCCTTTTTATTCTTTGCAGATATTCTATCAAAAATTACCCATGTCATATTTCTCCACCCACTCCACCCTGCCTGTGCTCTCCCCTTCAACTCTAACACAGTCGCCACTTTGGACAGTTGACCCAAAGTATTTAAGGGTGATTCTTAGACTACGGCACTTATTATGTCCTTTGATCATATTGTATGAAAAACAGAAAAAAGGGAAAATGTCACACTTTTATAGTTATCTTTACAATGAAAGTGTGTTAAGAAATTTGTTCTAGTAGTCTATGATGACTTTTTCACCTTTTTTCAGCATCATTATATGCAAATATTGCCGTTTTGTGCTTGTCCCACACCCAGACTTTTGATCTTCAATGATAAAAATGAATGGTAAAAAAACATTTTTTCTAATGTTTTAAAATATCTCTGAATAAAATATCAGTAAAATAATCAAAACATAATTGGGGTATTCAATGTCATACAACAGGGTTGGTGGACAAGTGGTTAATGTGCTTGGTTTCAGTTCAGAAGGCTCCGGGTTCAAATCCCACCCCTGCCACATTTCTCCATGTAATGTGGAGTTGCGTCAGGAAGGGCATCCGGCGTAAAACCTGTGCCAATTCAACATGCAGATCCACCTTGGATTTGCTGTGGCGACCCCGAGTGCAAACAAGGGAGCAGCCGATGGGACTTACTTTAGAACGGTTGTGATTTTTTTTTAAACAAAATGTAGTTGTCCCACACTATTGCCGTAATTTCCACCACAACACTGTAATGTCCCTTAACAGTTTGTATGAAAGATTGTTTGGGTAGTTTCTATGGAGATAAACAGTGACATCAGAGCACATGTATATAGCGCAAAATCACAACAAACAGTTGCCACAAGGCGCTTTATATTGTAAGGCAATGGTGTGGTGGAAATTATATTTACAAGGCCAATAGTGCCCATAGTTAAAGAATCACCCTTAAACTTGTCTATTTTCACCGCCTCCACTCCTTGTAACTACATTATTCTACCATGCTCCCCTCATTCACACACATTCTTAGTCTTGTGCCTACTGACTTTCATTTCTCTTCTCTCTAGAGCATATCTCCACCTCTCAAGGTTTGTCTCAACCTGCTCTGTACTCTCACTACACGTCACATTGTCAACTGCAAACACCATACTCCACGGAGACTCCTGTCTGAATTCATCCATCAATCTGTCTATCATCACTACGAACAAGGACTCCTAGATCCTAGATGTAATCCCACCTCCACCTTGAATGACTGATCTAACTTGTAATTCATGTGAGGCCCAAAACATGTATTAACTGACAAAATAGGTGGCTTGGTGGATAGCACAGTTGTCAGGATATGAGTTTTTGCCTTGTTTTGTTTTCACGCTTTGGTTCATTTTATCATGGTTCTGTTGTTTTCTCTGTATCGTCATTTACTTGTTAGGGTGTTTTTCTGCTTGGGTTTATCTGTCCCTGTCTCTCTTGTCTGTCTCTCCTGGTTCTTGGTGGTGGGTGATTCCCTCTCTCTGGCCACACCCCCATTCTGGTGCGTTCCATGTACACCTGCTTCCAATCTGCACCTCATCAACTGGGTGTTTATAAGCTCCTCATTCTGCTCTGCTCCTTCGCCAGATTGATGTGCCGGGTGCCTCTTTCCAGCTTCAGTTCCTTGTGTTTTCTTGCCTTCCTCTCTTTGCCTCATCATGTTTTGACTATCTGCTTGTGTACCTCGACCACGCCTAAACCTGATGGCTTTGTCACTGTTGCTCTTTTTGGACTGCCTCTCTGTGTACCGACTCCCGCATGTGAACCAAGTAAATGTCTTAACTCTACTGAGCTGTGTGCCTGCGTTTTGCATTTGTGTCCAGCCTACTCTGCCTGTAAACCCTGATAACCGTTGCCTCACACCAAGAGGGTCCCTAGTTCAAATAAGACCTGGTCTTTTCTGTGTGGAGTCTGCATGTTCTCCCAGTGTTTGCGTGTGTTCCCTCCAGCTGATCAGACTTCCACTCACTTCCCAAGGCATTCAGATTTGAAGAACTGGAATCTCTTGATTGACTGTGGCTCTGTGAGTGAGTTTGTCTGTACATGCCCTGTGACAGACTGGTGACCTGTCCAGCGGGTACCCTGCCTTTCACCCAGTGACCACCCCCATGACCCTTAACCAGACAAAGTGGGTTCAGAAAATGAATGATTGGATTTTGATTTGCCATTATTCATGCTACCAAATATGAGTTTCTGTTACCAGAAACCATTACACATATTTTTGTTTGCAATTTTCAATAGTGAATTACAATTTCTGGCTCGTCATAATTTATTGCAGATACCATGTGTGGATTACACATTCTGCACAACAAACCTAACTGTGACTCAAACTGGATTCCATATACAGCCCAACAGGGCATTCTCACCATTTAAAATACTTTAGTGATATTTCAATTTGAAATGTGACTTATCAAAATGTAAACACAGATGTCTCAAAAATAATATTGACTTCTCAAATTAATTTGTGATATCTCTCATGTAGCCTGATAAAAGTTAAAACAGCTTACCTTTTTTAATGTACTCTGACTCCCTACTCTGGAGAAGCAGCAGTAGAAAAAATGTTTTGAAAATAAATAAATAAATAAATAAGTAAGAAATGCCAGCAACACATATCAGACAAAAAAAAATATTAGAGTTTCACAGCATAGCAATACCTTGGCATGGGCTGAATAAGAATCATCATCAGAAAACTAAATTAAAAGGACAATATGGAGGATTAAGTAACTTTACAAGAGGCACAATGGAGATGAACCCTGGCCTCTCTGCTCCAGTTTGGGAAGTTGTTGGCAGTCTATTACAATAAGCTCCACTCAAACGAGCAGCGGGTATTTCCTGTGTTATTAGTCGGATCCCAGAGTATTACTGTGCAACCACGTGTGTTATGGTGGTAGGGTCTTTACATAAAGTGTAAAAAGTAAAATAATCAAACAAATAAAAAATACAGGCCTCGACTCCAAGTTATAGCAAATGCAATGAACCGTTATCACCAGTGTTTCATGTTTCACTGTATTCACAGAATTGCAAAACAGCAGCCAGTTTTAGAGTCAGTGCTTTATCAAATACTTTTTGACAATATTCCGTGTTTTAATTAAAGCTACCCTTGATAAACTGAACTTTGAAAAGAAATACCACTGCTATTTACGTCTAAACTGTTTGTGTGGGGAAAAACTGCATAAAGAAAATCCTGACTATGAAATTTCATATTTATTTACATATACTTTGTCCTTTATTTGATTGTTTCTAATTGTTTAGGTTGATCAGTACACTTGGAAAATACATGATTTAACACGGTATACTTCGATTTAAGAGGGTTTTCATACTTACTTGAGGCTTGGGAAGGACTTTTTTTTTTTTTAAATATACGACAAGTTTTAATCCTCAGAATTTATGAGTGTTTTATGCCCCGCGCGGCGCTTGCACCGCGAGGCGGGGCATATAGCATCCGGGTTGTCTGTCCGTCCGTCCTTCCATCTGTTCGTCTGTCCGCCTGTCTGTCCATCCGTCTGTCCGGCCACAATTCATTCGCTGCAACGTAGCTCGGCACCTATTGCTCGCAAAAACTTCATATTTGGTGGGTACATGCCTTGGAGGAGTACTTTGCATGGGTTCGAAGGTCGGTGACCTTGACCTACTTTTCAAGGTCATCAGTGGTCACAACTGTCAAATCCTTCACCGCAACATAGCTTGGCACCTATTGCTCGCAGAAACTTCATATTTGGTGGGTACAAGCCTTGGAGGAGTACTTCGCATGGGTTCGAAGGCCAGTGACCTTAACCTACTTTTGAAGGTAACCAATGGTCACAACTCTCATATCCTTTGCCACAATGTAGCTCGGCATGTTTTGCTCACAGAAACTTCATATTTGGTGGGTATTTGCCTTGGAGGAGTACTTCGCATGGGTTCGAAGGCTGGGGACCGTAACCTACTTTTCAAGGTCACCAATAGTCACAACTGTTAAATCCTTCGCCACAACATTGCTCGGCACCCATTGCTCACAGAAACTTCATATTTGGTAGGTACATGCTTTGGAGGAGTAAATTTTTCTTACCCCATTGCCAGATATTTTTGCTTTTTTTTTTTTTTTTTTTTGCTTATTACAAGACAATTTGGCTAGATTTCAGATTATCTGACTTATTTAGAGAGTGACAGTTTTTACAGTGTGACATCACGGTGCAGCTCTACTTTGATTGACTGTCACCCTGAACACTCAACAACAAAACAGAACAGATTGAAACAGGATGTGACTTTTTAACCTCTTAAAATATCTCAAGGTTAGCCATTTCTGAACCTGTCCAAGGTCTGTGTCCCAAGAATGTTCCCTGTGAATTTGAAGACTGTGGAAGTAATAGGGCTGGACTTGTGCTGAACACAGACAGAAGAACACAAAGTCTTCGTAATACCCGATGGCCATATTTGATGGCCTCGGGTAAAAATAAAAGCCTACCATTAATTAATCCTAAATCAAACTAATCACTGCAGTTTCTGTCATATCCAAGAGAGGGTTCAGTTAATAATTTAAATTTTCCAAAAGAGATAAGGTGATGCAACATTACGGTGCCGTTAGCCAACAGTGGTTAGCACTGGTGCCTCACAGCAAGAAGGTTGTGGGATCGATTCCTGACCTTCCTGATCGATTCCGTGTCTGCGTGGGTTTCCTCCGCGCACTCCGGTTTCCTCCACAATCAAAAAACATGCTTATTTGGGGTCTGCTCCTTTTCTACCCCTGACCAAGGCAGAGTCTACATTTAGAGTTGGTCCCCGGGCACTGTACTATGGCTGCCCACTGCTCCTAGTGGTTAGATTGTGTTTTACTGTAATTAGGATGGGTTAAATGCAGTTTCATTGTATGTATATATGTGCAATGACAATAATGTTTCTATTCTATTCTGTTCAAATCTCGTGAAAGGACTTTGGTCCACTGAGACCTCAGTGTTGACTGACTATCGTATTTTCCGGACTATAAGTCGCACCGGAGTATAAGTCGCACCAGCCACTTTATCCATTATAAAGAAAAATAAACCATAAATAAGTCGCACCGGAGTATAAGTCGCACCAGCCACTTTATCCATTATAAAGAAAAATAAACCATAAATAAGGTCCACTGGACTATAAGTCCCATGGACATACAGGTATGTTAACATGAAAAGTTCAGATGATAATATTGTGACGGCTACCGTTTTCGGATGCATATTTCACCAGTCGCAACTTGTAATCTGCAGAGTATGATTTTCTTTTTGGTGGCATTTTTTCGGGCCTTCTCCGTTGTCTTGTTATGTTATCAGTAACGTTAAAATTTTTATTTTTCTATGGTAGTCAGAAGTCGCAGGAACAGTCACACAAGCCTCGAGTGCCCTCTCGTGAGCTGCATTTTACCTACGGATATGTTTGTATTTTGCGGACCACATTGCGAGCCGAACCATGCAGCACCTACCTGCGCAGCTCATGACCTCCCAGCGGTGTCGATCCAGCTCCTTCCAAGTGCAGACGCTAATCCTCCGCCGTCGCTCAGTGCTCCCATGCAGCTCTCAGCGTCAACTCTGCTCACACTGATATCCAAGGGTTGAAGCTGTCTTGTTAGCCGTCCCGGAATAAACACCATGTTCGTCTGCTTCAAACGCTTTTCACAATCATCGACGCCAGCTCCTTCCAAGTGCACACGCTAATCCTCCACCGTCGCTCACCCGGTGCTCCCATGCAGCTCTCAGCGTCAACTTAAACACTCTGCTCACATTGATATCCAAGGGTTGAAGCTGTTCTGTTCGCCATGCCGGAATAACAGCAAGCACCGTGTTCGTCAGCTTCACACGCTGTGGGTGAGGTGAAGAATACGCATCCAAAGTTCTGTTCTCTGATTGGTTATCGCGACCAGCGTGAACTATAGGATGGCCGTCATACTACAGTGCCCATGATGCATTGCATTTCCTTTTCCGGTGGCCATTTTAAAACATAGATCGACTCTGTCACGTAAAATTGTTTTGTTACAGTAAATTAATTGAGATCCTACCGGTATATTTTTCATTTATAAGTCGCACCGGAGTATAGGTCGCACCCCCGGCCAAAACATGTAAAAAAGTGCGACTTATAGTCCGGAAAATACGGTATATTTGTTCAATTGAGTTCATATTCCAGGAAAGCGTATTGATAAGGAACACTAAACTCTTCAATGTCAATAAGCAGGAAGCAAAAACATAAATGAAACAGACACATAAGAGTAGTAAGGGAATCGGTCCTTTAGACAATCAGTCCTTTGTCTGCTGCAACTAAGACAGACACTATGGACACAATATGTACCGTCTCTTAGTCTTCTATCATCTCTAATTAATAACAGAAGATTGATGGAGTTCTTCAGCAGCTGCATTATGGCTAAAAGCTTGTGATGCCACAGGGATTAAACCAACAGCCTTGCAGCTCAACTGATTGATAAATGAAACACTTTTCCTGATTTTTATGACTTCCTGACTTTTAATAATCTTTTATTTAATTTTTATTTTAATGATTCTTTTATTTGAAGGCCTCGGGTAAAAATCCTTCATGGAATAGCATCTCCCTATATGGCAGATCTAATTAAACTTCACATACTGGCCCGTGATCTGCATTCTCGGAATACATGATTACTGTGAATTCCAAAGGCAAAGAAGAAGTCAACAGGTCACAAACCATTTTTTAAAATCATACACCTTTTCTGTGGAATAGGCTACATGTTGAGATAAAATGGTCCGATTCTATGGAGTTACTTAAATCTAGATGAAAGATGCACCTCTTCTCTTTCTCTTATAATTAACATAGACTTAACTGTATGGAATCATTGCCCTCAATGATTTCCATGACTAGTAGAGACTCAGTCTCTAGGGCTGCCACAAACGGTTATTTTGATAATCGACTAGTCACAGATTATTTTTGTTATTAGTCAACTAATCGGATCATACATAAATTGTGGCTTATCTCACCAGCATGCAACTGTTATTTGTCTTTGAATGTTGCTATTGTTTATTACATCATTTAATTAATTAATTATTTTACTATGTGCTATTGTTGGTAATATTGTTCTAATACATTCATGCCAGTAAAGTGTGCTGAAATTGACAGAGAGAGAGAAAGAGAGTGAGAGAGAGACTGTCCTTCCCAAAGGTTGTATCATATTATCATTGTGGTGAAGTGTGATTGGTCTCATATCAGTCACCAACATGTTCAAGATTGCTTCAGTCAGGATATTTGCTTGCTGAGGTGTGCATGTTGCCGGCTTGGTAATAAAGTCATCCACTGAAGAGGAACATATTTTTTTTAGCACTGTAGTGTAGCTTTATAACACATTAGCGTTATCACATTTCTTATTCAAACATGATATCGCTGTTGTAACGTTACAACACATAACATATGTGTGCTAAGGCTAATGAAATCGTCATTGTTAATGTTAACATTTACAGCTAGCGATATAAGTAAGTAGCTCACTATACATACCAATGTTAGCGGCTAACTAGCCAATTAGCTTACAGAGATGACTGTCCCTCTTTGTCAACATCAGTCACAATGTCTTTTCTTCTTAGATGCTTCTGCATCGCCGTTGTACTGCCGTGGAAGACAAGTTCTGCCTTGCAGATTTTCCAATGCACAATTTTCTCTTTAATTTGATTAAAATGTTCCCAAACTTTTGAGCTTTGTTGCCCGCTAGCCATGATTTTGTTTGGGCATAACTTTTCCGGTGACATCAGGGCTGACCCGGGTTACCGCTACTGCGCATGTACGTCAGGGACACAAAGGCAGCAGAAGATACAGCAGCAGCTTTGAGAGAAAAACAGCGCATAAAAAAATAAACTATGATGTTGATTATTAAATTAGCCACAGATGATTTTGATAGTCAACATAATTGTGATTGGTCGACTATCGTCTACACCTCTCGGATGGCTTTTAAGCCATTGGTCATTGCGATCACAGGAGTTGAAATGTATATTCAAGGATTCAAAGGATTCAAAAGAAGTTTATTGTCATATGCACATAGGAACATGTTCTCTGCACAATGAAATGTGTTTACTGCATTTTACCCATCCTAATTGCCAGTTAGGAGCAGAGGTCGCCTTTTTGGCGCCCGGGAACCAGCTACAGATGTATATCCCTGCCCTAGGTCATGAGCAGGGCTGAGCAAACCTTGACCGGCCTCATGACACACTTAACAAACAACAACACACATAAGCCAGTCCAGTACATGAACACATATAAAAGCACACACAAGGAAAGAATTGGGAAAAGAAAAACCTCCACTGCTGCTGCGTTGAACTCCCGCAGCACCACTGGAGAGCAAAAAAAAAAAAAAAAAAGCCCATAGCACAGAAAAACAGTCATAACAAAAACAAAAAAACACAACAGACGACAGACGACAGCTGAGACTTGGATGTGTCCAGTGTCCAGACAGACAGCCCGGAAAGGCCGCCCTTGAGGCGCCATTAGGCCTTATCGGTCCATCCTGGGGGGGTGGGGGGGGGGGGATCCCAGTCCTGAATCAGTCCACATCTCAGGACTGGGAAGGGAGGGAGGCAGGGAAAGACAAGGAGGCGGGGGAGACGAGGAGCGAGGCTATCAGGAGTGTTCTTCGGGGGGAGGATTTTATCCCAGCGGTCTTGAAGGACAGCTGGTGTTTGGAACCCAAATAGATATCCAGATTAACAGACGCCTGGCAGAGTCCACAGTCTGAAACTTCAGAGTGGCTCCCAATACATCTGAATAGAGAAGAGATGTGGTCTTACAGACGATCAAAGCGGTTTTCCAGTGCAGCCATTCTCCCCGAGATGGATTCCAACGTGCGGTTGACACCTGTCGACTGAGCTGACACTGCCCTTCCAATCGAATCAATCATGTGGGGCAGCCTGGACGGGCCAATTAATGCCGCCTCCACCTTCTTAATTTTCCGGTAAACCAGTGCTGTGGCCCCTCCACATAGCAGAAACCCAGTCACCACAGCTCCAAATAAGTACACATCTTCAACATCCTCCACAGACAACGTGTACAGGCACATGACTTGCCACCTCCGCCAGCTGTCCATCACGTAACCCGCCACATGTGTCCCGGCAGGACAGGTCGGGTCCTCCGCTCCCGAGTGCCTTGTGGAAAAAATAGTATCAATTGCATTCAGAGACCACTTGATCAGATCCATTTTGCCGTTTTCCAGAGGAGCAGGGCTGGCAGCCTCACAGACAAATCACAGACAAAACACGCTACAGTAGCAGGAATGTTGGGGAGGGAGGAGGAGAGAAAAATGCGACCGTCCCGCCCGAGAGCAAAAAGGCAAAAAAAAAAAATATATGGTTGCTGAAAAGCAGCATTTCAGTCTCTCTGTCTCCAACAATTAGTTGTACTTTTGTTTTATTTGTTATTGGAGGTACAGCCAAACCAGATGGTCACCCCACTGAGTCTGGGCTGGTTGATGTTTCTTCCTGTAATCAAAATGCCTCAGGGAGTTTTTCCTTACCACTGCTGCCAATGTTCTTGCTCTAATGGTGGGTAAGGTCAGACCTTACCCACCCAGAGGTTATTGGTGACTGGATGGCGGCCAACTATTTGTCCTTAAATATAGCAAAGACTGAGGTCCTTGTTTGTGCCCCTGACGAGTTTGTTCCCACTGTGGTTGGGAATCTTGGTTCTCTGGCTCTTTTTGTTCGCTCAGCAGTGAGGAACTTGGGTGTTACGTTCGATCACTCCCTCAACTTTGACGCGTATGTTACCCGCCTGGCACAGTCTTGTTTTTTTCCATTTGCGCAATATTGCCCGTCTGCGCAGCATTGTGTCTCGGGCGGAGATGGAGATGATCATTCATGCATTTGTGTCATCACGTTTGGATTACTGTAACTCTCTATTTTTTAGCCTTAGCAAGTCCTCTTTGGACCGCTTGCAAACGGTTCAGAATGCGGCTGCGAGGCTGCTGACGAGATCATCAAAGAGGTCACATATAACCCCAATCCTCTCCTCCTTGCACTGGCTCCCCATCCATTTCAGACTCCAATTTAAAATTCTAGTACTGACTTTTAGAGCTCTGCATGGTCAAATGCCATCTTATATCACCAAGCTATTACACCCATATGTGACAAGTAGGTCTCTGAGGTCTTCGGACCTGGGCCTATTGGTTGTGCCTAGGACAAGACTGAAGACCAGGGGAGACTGTGCTTTCGAGGTGGTGGCACCTAAAATGTGGAATGCATTGCCTTTGGACCTACGCTCCGTGGACTCTGTTGAAACATTTAAAGTGAAGCTAAAGACCCTTTTGTATAGGCTGGCTTTTACCTAGTTTTTATGGTTTTATGTTTCTGCTGTTTTTATTTTCTCTGTTCTTATGTGAAGCACTTTGTGATTTCTATCTTGGAAGGTGCTATATAAATAAACCTTACTTACTTAATTACTTACTTACTTACCTTACTCATGTGGAATACCTTGGGGGGTGCTGTGTAAATAAAGTAGATTGTCAAAAACAAACATTTTTGATGAAGGTCCAGTGCTGAGTTATCATCAACCAGTGTGGGAAATATGCCTCCAGAGTGCACACGGTGAACACAGGCAGCTCATCTTCAACCATTCCCTATGGCATATAAATTATTCAACAATGCTTCTCACTGATGTGCAGACTGCAGTTATGTATCCCAGCAAATGTAACTCTTAAATCAGAGCCACTTGTAACTGTCATATGAATAATAAAATATGCAATACTGCAAAATGTTCTTAGGAGCCAAATGAAGAATGTTTTTCAGCACAGATTCAGGTGCCGTCACTGTGAAAATAGCAACACAACATGTGCAGTTTTACATTTGAAAGGAATAAATTGAAAGCTGTTTTCCAAAATGAAATCAATTTGATCATTCATTCAGCAGTGTGGATAGTTTTTGTTGCTTGGAACACTTAATACTGAAAAAACATAAAAGAAAAGTTCATGTTTGTTGCCAAATTACACAAATTACTGAACTCTAATTATGTACTATTATTCTAACATTTCCAAAATACTTTGTGACCCTTTAAAACCTACAGTGGAAATGCAGATTTCCAGTGTTGGAGGGGGACCCATTTCAACATGAAAATACACATAAAGAAACCTGCCCTTTTAATTAAAACAGCCAATATCTATGAAAGTCTAACACGCTGAGGAGTGACGTGATACAATGCTCAAAGACTATTTTTCATAACAATTGAGATGTTGGTTTAAATTTGTGCGGTCTGGAGGTACAGTGCAGTAATAATAACAGTGTGAGAGTCTGAGAGGACATCAGACAAAGAACCAGAGAAAATTATAACCCTCATACCTATGAGAGAGCAGAGTGAAGACGGCTGTATTATGTCTCTGAAGACTGCATTAACGCTTTAAACGTGATCAGGTACTAGTAACAATACCATACCCCTCCTGTATCCTTACTAAAATCTCAAATTAGATTACGCTTTCTTCTTTGTGCAAACCACATATGAACGAAAGTGATGCTGGAATTCACTGTGCATAAACCATTAAACCATTTTAAACTACAAATAAAATACATTCCGCGGTACTGGAACTCCACAGATTTACACTGAAATATGGCTTTAAACTTAAAACTTTTTTCCCTGAGCTGAGGGTATATTGAGACAATACATCACAACTTTTGTCACCTTCAAGTGATTTCCACAGTTCTTTTGTACAAGGCTCTGGGAGTGAGTGTGAGAAGTGCAAGATCATAAGAGGATCTCTCTTGGTGTGTGTGCTTTCCTCAACTCAACTTTTGGACCCCTGCGCCCCGCAGTTATGCAATGACATTAAATTTGGATTCCCTGTTGATCTTTTGTACTCAACATAAAAGCCTGCTTTTAATACTGCTCTTCGGGGTCCGTGGCAGCCCCTGACTGACTCGCATAAAGCCTGCCATCAGTTTGAATAAATATGTTGGTTGGGGTGACAGGGCGACCCACCAACAGGCTCTTCCCCCACTCTGAAATGTCACTTCTCAGCAGCAGGTGGAATAAGTGCATCCCCGCTCAGCCACTCTACACAATCCATACAGGAGAGAGGATTTGCAAGTGAACATCACCACCCCCTGTGCTCTTGTTTGTACCCCATTCTAGTGACCTGCTCTTCCACATAGCATTATTGGTGGTGCAGAAATAAATTGCCATCTAACACACATGCACACGCACTATGAAGTCTCATCAACTTGGCTTTTGCAAAGTTTTGTAAAACCTTGTAACTGTTATGATGGCCTAAGCAGAGGGTCACCCCTCTGAGTCTGGTCTGCTTGAGGTTTCTTTCTCGATATCACCAGGGGGAGTTTTTCCTTACCACTGTCACCTGTGTGCTTGTTCTAGGTGCTGGTAAGGTTAGACCTTACTTGTGTGATGCGCCTTGTGGCAGCTTTGTTGTGATTTAATGCTGTATAAATGAAATAAACTGAAACTGAATTGAAATCAAACATTCCAGAGTTTTTTTTTGAACAAGTTATGCAAGTAGCATCCTAATTTGTATCATTCACCATAATATGCCCACACTCTAAGCATTAAGTAATGACTTAAGGAAAAAACAAAACAAGAACACTTTATCATAATTAATATGCAAATACAGTTCATATACTATCCAAGCCATACTTGGATAGTATATTAAGTTAGAATTGGGTCCAAAAGTAATTCCATTTGAAGTAACTAACTGCAATGGCAATTCCTTTTTCAAGTAAATGAACCTGGAACTGATTATTCCTGGAAAGTATTGTAAGTGTAATCAACTGCTTTTGAAAAATTATTGTTGGAACAAGGCCTCTTCGGTTACTTTTCAGATATTTTTGGTATATTTGACTAATGAATATTTCCATCAAACTTTCAATGTTGTGGAAACATACCCATCTATTGAAATAATTGTCATGTATGTTGCAGATAATTATGTGTGTGTGTGTGTGTTTCTGTATATTTATCAAGCACATCAAGATGAATAATAAACAGGAATTTCTGTACAATGTGTTGTTGTTACACAATGATGTCAATTTTTAATGCAGTGCCACCTGAGAGATAGAAGGTCACGGGCATTCAGTGTTGGTTTTCAGCCTTGCCGCTTACATGTAGAAAGTTCTCCAGATTCTCTGAATCCTCTGATTATATTATGGACTGTAGATGATGGAATCGCTAAATTCTTTGCAACTGAACGTTGAGAAACATTGTTCTTAAACTATTGGACTATTTTTTTCATGCAGTTATTCACAAAGTGGTGATCCTCATCCCATCTTTGCTTGTGGCTGAGCCTTTTGGGGATGCTGCTTTGATACCCAATCATGACACTCACCTGTTTCCAGTTAACCTGTTCACCTGTGGAATATTCCAAACAGGTGTTCTTTGAGGAAGGATTCATCAACTTTCCCAGTCTTTTGTTGCCCCTGTCCCAGCTTTTTTGAAATGTGTTACAGGCATCCATTTCAAAATGACCAAATATTTGCACAAAAACAAAAACGTTTAGCAGTTTGAACATTAAATATCTTGTCTTTGTGGTGTACTCAATTGAATATAGGTTGAAGAGGATTTGCAAATCATTGTATTGTGTTTTTATTTACATTTCACACAATGTCCCAACTTCATTGGAATTGGGTTTGTACAATCATAATGTAAATGGCCTAAAAAACTGTGCTCCAATCCCACAGACACACATACACACTGACAGACAGATGCAATATGTCTAGCTGCGTACACAATGGCAGGCCATACAATTATTCCTCAACCTAAAATACAATTAAACGGGACCTATCTAAAATGCTTCACAGAGGATTTGCCCAAAATAGGCAGAAAGCAAAGAATGTAGTGAGGAAGAAACAGCAAGCTGAGGTGACAGCAGGGCAAAATGGGAGGAACAGAAAGTACAGAGGACTGGAGTCTCGCTTCTTTTTAGGAAGAGTGAAGGACACAAGAAAGAAAGAGGGAGAGAAGGAGACAGGGCGTGGAGAAGATGACAGAGAAAGAGAAGTGGTGCCTGTGTGGCGTGAGAAAGCCCTGTGCTGTCTGTCTGGTGATCAGTTGGTGAGGCTGAAGACGGCTCAGGGCCACAGACCAGAGGGATTTACAGGGCTTTGCTCCATCCTCTGTGGAAGCAATGTGTCAACCATAGCCCCTGCAGACCATCCTGACCCTGCCCATCGCCCTCTGCGAGTACAGATACATGATTTCAAATTACAGCACTCTCTCCAAATGTCATGTCATAGTCATGCTTTTCCTCAGCTAAAATGCTAATCTGCTCATTTTCACTCAGATCATCCCTACTCCACGTGTATGTACCCCTCCATCCCTCTGCCTCGGCAGTCAACTCTTCTTGGTCGTCTTGGTGAGTCTGCTGAGGCGTGACTGTCAGATGGACCAGACAAAGGATCAGGCTGGCAAGCATCCACAAGGAGCTCAAGGGCAGAAGATGCACTGATAACCTTGTTGTGTGGCCCGTGGCCGCCTCAGGCAGCTGCACACAGATGATAACTCAATCTTCACATCAAATCTCCCAAGCAGCTTGGCCCTGGGCCACAGCATCCACCGTCATTGGCCAGACTGTGTGTGGGCCAACGGACATGACGCAACTGTGTGTTGGGATTTACTAACTCCACAGTGTCACACTGCCCGTGTTATAACAGAGAAATCTGGTCAACGCCTTTGATTCTGTTTCTAGTCTATTACTGCAAACTGTCCTCATGAATGTGATATTTAATGCAATCTAAAGCACACAGTTAGTGGTATTCAGAGGTGGATTGGCCATGGAGAGTACTGGGACTTTTCCAGGTGGGCCGATCAATAAATGGGCTGATGGCTGCCCAGTTTTTTATTTTTTCATGGTAATAAAACAGGCTTTCTGATGATTTGCTTTTATTTATCATTATGGGTTTTCATTTTGGCATTTTGGTGTTGCAGTAGAACAGGAGATGTGAGGCAACGTGCCCCTGCCTGCGTGTGTGTGTGGTTAGAGCGGGAGCACGCAATAAAGGAGCCAGCCATTTTGCTGTGCTAGAACGGTCTTCAGCTGTTCTGTGTTTTAATGCTCAACACGCCTGCTGCAACAAACCCTCACCAGCTCGGTTACATTGGTGGCAGCGGTGGGATTGGTCAAGCAGGTTGTCAACACGTTTGCGTGTACGTACCGAGCGGTTAATTTGCTGTGTTGCTGCGCTAGCTTAGCTACTAACTCGCTACCCAGCGCAGTACTTCAAAAACTGTTGTAGTGGAGGTGCAGACATGTGGCGTGGAGACGTAGACCCACCAAAGCCCTACATGGCATGGACCGCCAAGAACTCGCTTAGCGGAGAGATTAGGGTCAACCTGCCCGCTTCTTTAGCTGATGCACGTCACTTATTCATATAAATTTTCAGCCTTTCAAATAAATGAACCCCTGCCCCCCACTCCCCCTTTTTCCGGCTACGGGTCTAAGAGATTTATGTCTCCACAAACGTTCAAATCAAATATATAATTTACTCACTTCATAGCAAACTGCATAGTGTGGTGTGGTACAATTAAATTTGGTTATCTAAAGTATTGGAAAACAATACCATATTCAAATCCTGATTAACTACTGTATACAATTATAGACTTTTGATGAGGTGCACCCGTGATTATGCAGACCTGGTCCAGGTCCGCATAATCACGGGTACACCTCATCAAAAGTCTATAACTGCTTTATTATATGGTAAACAAGAAAATTGGGCATTTGTCAAACATATTAAAACTGAAAAATCAATCTCAAGTTTCAACTCTTTATTATTACTGTCATACTGCACCAACTGACATCCCATCGATCGACTGGAGATGCCTGTTAAGTCCGTGACAAAGAGTCATCAGGCTTGTTTTCTTATAAAGTTCGCCATTTGCCTGTCTAGCTTCCGCATAAAATTGACCGAGTACTCCGTCAAGCATCCGTCTGTCATAAGTTTCAAAGTTGGGCGCATGCCCCTTTTCAGTGACGTACTTGGCTGCTGACTGTGTATTTCTGCGGGTGTTCTTCGCATCTTTTCGTGTAAAATTCATTTTATGTCAGCGTAGCTAAACCTGTCTTCTGCCATCTTGTCAACAAACTGACAGTCAGAGTAGGCATTGTATCGCATTATCTGATTGGTCGTTATCGATAGAAGGTATCGCTCGATTAGCTAGCACTACGCTGCACGCGAGGTGTACTCGTTTCACACGCGCTGCCTACTTGGCTCCACCAGCGGTCAACTCGGCATGTGGTACAGCTCAGAAAGTGGTGAATGGGCCAATCGGAAGTTGGCAAAATCCCATACCATATAGTAATTACAATAAAACACCTATATACAAATTATTCAATGATGCAGTACACAAATTACAGGTATTTCCTCTTTTGCCATGTTTTATTGGCTATACATTATGTTGAGCTGTAGAAAGTGTTTGTCCATTGTTCATATCATAACCCTATTGTTTTCCATACTTAAGTCAACTAGCCAAAGTTCTGATTGAATCAAGACACTTTTTTTTTTTTTTTTTTTTTTTTTTGCATGTAATCTTGCTCAAACTTACTCCGCACTACTGGGTTGTTAATTTACGATTTGTAATCCCTTAAATAATGGGTGTCTGTCTTTCACAGAGCGGAGGAGAGCTTTATATTTGTTCCATCCAGTGTATGTTTTGTGAGGGACCTGCAGTTGTCTTCCTTGCTGCCAGTGTCCTGAGGTGCTTTCTCCAGCATCATTCTTAAGACCAAGTGGGCAACATAGTGTGTAGTCAGCATTTATTTTATTCAAGGCGTCAGAATAAAAAGGAATATTGTTCAGTATAGTAGTGTTATTAAGGGCTTGTGTGTTTATATGTACTTCAACAGGGCCAAGTTGGCACACTATCTGCAGGAGGATTGTAGTGGTGGGCCAGTCTGGACCAAAAAGTCCAGGGCCAAATTTCTGTCCCAGTCCAGCGCTGGTAGTATTATATTTAAGGGGTCAATGCTGTACAAAAAGTCTATTTTCATTTTACAGAAAAGTGTAGTTAGAGTCTTTTGTTAAACATCCTCAAAGTCCAGAATTATGCTCACATGTAAAAAATAAATAAATAAATAAATAAAAATCCCATGCTATAAGCACTGCGCTCGTAGAGCACAAAACTTCACCAACACTAGTTTCCAATTCCACAAATTTTACCTTGGAAAAAATTTTCAAGGTCAAAGTCCTGTTAGAAATGGCTTTTCATAAGCTAAAATATAATACAAAATATACTTCAAAAGAGCTTTTCAACATTAAAATCAAATATTCACTAAATCCGCAATATGGCTCAGATTTTCAATACAATTTCAATTTATTTTCATTTATATAGTGCCAAAGCACAACAGAGTTCCCTCAAAGCGCTTCACATAAGTAAGGTCTAACCCCACCAACCCCCAGAGCAACAGTGGTAAGGTAAGGAAAAACTCCCTCTGAGGAAGAAACCTCAAGCAGACCAGACTCAAAGGGGTGACCCTCTGCTTGGGCCATGCTACAAACATAAATTACAGAACAATTCACGGACGAATATACAAGAAATGCTATTGGCGCACAGGACAGGAGGATCGCCAACACGAACACAACTCCCATCTCTGGATGGAGCTGCACCTAGAAAAAACAGAATCAGGCATCAGAAAGACAAAAAATACTGTATAATTTGCCAGCATTAAACAACAAGAAAAACAGAGAAATACTAAGGTGATCGCCGGCCACTAGCCCTAAACTTCACTAAAAGACCCAGAATTTAGGTAAAGTTGAGGCTGCAGCCCACTCCAATTACTAATAAATTAATTAAAAGAGAAAAAGCGTAAAACAAAACTGTACCAGTATGCTAGCCAAATGAAAGGGAAAATAAGTCCGTCTTAAGTCTGGACTTGAAAATCTCCACAGAATCTGACTGTTTTATTGACGCAGGGAGATCATTCCACAGAACAGGGGCACGATAAGAGAAAGCTCTGTGACCCGCAGACTTCTTATTCACCTTAGGGACACAAAGTACGAGGTCTGCCTATGCCTATCTCGGCTTTCAGTGCTTACCAGTCGAGTGAGTATAAGAGAACTTGTGAAGAGCTGGACATGTCCCAACTTGTCCTCTAACACTCCGAAACGGAGGTGTTCCTTTGTCTCGCTTCATCAGCGAATCGGTCGTGACGCGTGAAGCCTCCGCGCGGCTTTCCATGACAAATCTCTTGTTAAAAGTGAAATCTGCCGGAAAATGGCTGATGTCCAGCTCTTGTGATAACCAGAGAAAGAGCACACGACGGTCTCGTATCCACAGAGCCATCAGCTTAGAAATGATCCAGTGGTTTGTGCCGCGACGTCGCAGCTCGGAGCGCGGTGCACCGACCGTCCTTAAAGGGGTCCTTAAAGCTGTAGTTAAAGTCCTTATTCTCTGTGAAGCCTGTAACATTTTCACAGAAAGCCAGATAAATTTTTTGAATGGTTTCCAGGTGCCAGTCTCTAACAGCTTCTGAAAAAATTCTGATGGAAAAAAGTCCTTTTCATTTCGCCATTTCCAAACAATAAAAATCCGATGAGGGGGCGGGATCACTCCTTCCACAAGGCGTGCTCACAGGCGAATGACGTCACCGACAGGCGTGGAAAAACTCACGCATGCGCACAAGGGTTCAAGCATGTCTGACGTAAAAACATATGAATGAAATCCATATAGTTTTTGAAAAAAATAAAAAGGACCGTTACTTTATGGACACACCACGTAGTCCTGCACCCTGAGAACGTAAAGCCTGGGTCGGTACGTAAGGTTTAATTAGGTCAGTTAGGTAGGGAGGTGCCAGTCCATGAATAATTTTATAGGTTAGTAGCAGAACCTTAAAATCTGATCTTACTGGGACAGGAAGCCAGTGAAGGGATGCCAAAATGGGTGTAATGTGGTTGTACTTTCTGCTTCGTGTCAAAAGTCTGGCTGCAGCATTTTGAACCAACTGGAGACCCCTAATGCTAGACTGCGGTAAACCAGAAAATAGAACATTGCAGTAGTCCAATCTAGAAGAGATAAATGCATGGATCAGGGTCTCAGCATCAGCTATAGACAGGATGGGATGAATCTTCGCTATACGAGGTCTGTTAGAAAAGTATCCGACCTTTTTATTTTTTTCAAAAACCATATGATTTGAATCACGTGTGATTGCTTCAGCCAAGCTTGAACCTTCGTGCGCATGAGTGAGTTTTTTCACGCCTGTCAGTTGCGTCATTCACCTGTGAGCAGGCTTTGTGTGAGCAGTGGTCCACCCCTCGCGTCGGATTTTTATTGCGAATAAATGTCTGAACGATTTGGAGCTTTGCTGCATCAATTTTTTCCAGAAACTGTGAGAGACCTCCAGGTGGTAACCATTCGGAAAATTCAAATGGCTTTGAGGGATGATTTTATGGGGATTACACAGATTAAGGAGTGCTCCAGCCGGTTTAAAGACCGCCCACAGCGTCTGAGAGCGTGCCGCGCTCCGAACGCCGATCGACAGGCTGACACCCTGCTGAAACAACCAGATTCCAACGTGAAGGCTTTGTTGATCCGGGACGTCGTCTGACTTACACAAAAATGGCAGGAGACGTGGACATCAGTACTTTTTCAGCACATTCCACTGTTACAGGAGTTTTTTTCATGGAAAGAAAAGCGGACGGATGCGCCACCCTGCTGCTCATGGCGCGGCACAAAACTACCTCCGTGTTGGTCTCACAGGACGGCTTTGAGATGGCTTTCAGACGGCTGTCGGTGGGTTTTCAGTCGTGTGACTAACCGAGAAATTGTGGATGAGCCTGGACATGCCAGAACATGTCCTGTGAGGCTTCATTACGGCATTTCTTTGCGCCATGCGGCACCGCCGTGACGTGCGTGTTTGATTAAGATATAATGGAAAATATACATTAAATTGGGTTTTCAATGTTAAATTTAAATGGCCACAAAATCTGTAATCTGGATCCAATCTGGATCAAACTGTGTCAGTTAATAAAGGATAAGCTTTGCTTCTGCTCACCCCCTTTTGGTCACATATGTCACTGTGGAATTGTCTTGTGTATCTTTTTTTTTGTTGTTGTTATTGTTGAGTCTGTGTGCCAAATAAATTCATTCATTCATTCAAAGGATGCCATCCTATATAACACCCTCAAATATGAAAGACATTTGATCTTGTTTGTTAAATGATAGGGATTTTCTTCAATATCTTTGAAGTATTCCACAGTCAAAAATGAATGATTTGCTCAGCTTAAAAAAAAACAACTAAAATACCAATTTGCATGTTTTTTGCAATTTGCAAGGTTTTGTGTTATTAGTTAGCTGAATTATTTAAGTTATTCTTGCTTCTTTATTTTGCCTCCATTCCACTCAGTAACATTCATGCAAATTATTACCTCAATTTTGTTAAGTTTAAAAACATTTTTAAATTTATTTCATTAAAGTCTGAATAAGTTACATGTTGCAGTACGTTTTACAGTCAACCTATGTCCAGCTGTTCAGCTGTTTTATTTCTCTCTCTCTCTCTCTCTCTCTCTCTCTCTCTCGGAAGGTGGTGTGAACATTGTCGTATGTACATAATGTTCTTTTGTCAATTGAGGAATTTTTCCATATTTTGAAGGAGTCTAAATTTGGTGGTATTTTCTATTCTGTTAAGCTGCTGTTACTGTGAAACCCTGGATCTGTTTGCCTGAAGATAATGGCAGTGCAGTACAGTTTGGTGTACTATGTGTGTAATTGGTGTCAAATGGTGAAATCTGTTGCATTGTATTTGATACTGTTCCTTTCCAAAGTGTAAACGAGGCCTAATATAGCTGTAAATGGTTAACATTATCTGTAAAACTGCTGAATTTGAGAAGGACATGAAATGATTATTATGGAATTGTAGTAATTTTCTGACTGTCCATTTGAATGCCTGTGCTGGACTAGGCAGGGAAATCTATTGGCACACCAGCCCCACCAAGATTTTTTTTCACCAGCCGCCACTGGATAGCATGTGCCACCGTGAGTCATCAGTGTTATCAGCCAATGTTGGCGGAACTTCCCATCATCTTACTGAAAGGTTTGGAACATTCTGTTTACGGCTTGCAACACCAAGATGTGAAGGCACTTTTTACGATATAGAATCAATGCTCCTTACTGTCTATTGTAGTGATGTCATTAGGTACGCTCTACTGATCCTTTCATAACATTCTTAAAAAGTTTTTTTTTAAAGGGTCATTTTTGGGTACAAATTCTCATATATGTTTTTAAGGCACACAGTAATTACATTCATTGCAACCCCTTTAATACTTTAAGCCTCTTCAACCTCAGGGCCATGTTTTATTATAAATAACATTCCAGTAGATATTGCCTCATAATGACTTTGCTAAATTAATATGAAAAACTAAAGCAAATAATTCCTTTATGTATGGACTAAATCCAATAAAGACAATACCACCAACAGACAGAGCCGGGAGTGGCTAGTCATTTGCAAACATTAACTATTTTGAGTTATCGGCTCATTCTCTCCTTGAATGGCAGTGGATGACCCAGCATGGGCAAAGAAAGGCACCGAATTTACATTATCCAGACATGTTTTATCCCCTGCTTGGAAGTCCGCCTGCAGACATTTCATGCTGAATCAGGGACTAAAAATGTGTAACAGAAAATTAAGAGCAGACAATTGTTACATAAGCGTTTTGATGTTGAAAGGGATTTCTCCATGACAAGTACATTCTCATGCAGGAGAAAGTTTCATGCTTGCTTTTATTCAGACCATCTGTTCTCATTCGCTGGCAGAACCACAATGAATGTGGCACACGCGAGAATCCTAATTGCTTTCAGAAGCAGGATACAGGCACGGAATCTTTCAACTGAGACATGAAGATTTATTTTAGCAGAATGTCTGAAAAGTAAAGCAACTTTGTTCAGATTATAAGATAGAAAAATACTTTGATGATGGCTTCATAGTGAAATGAAAGACCTTTGATTAAGCTAGTGAATGGTACGCTCAAAACATGTGTGAAATTGTTAACATTTTTTAAATAAACATAAACTGCATAAATTTACCTACAGAGTAAATTTAACCACAATAACCAGGGGGTGCTTGTTGATATATATATACCAGTAGCGTTCAGGAATAATAGTAGTGCTATGTGACTAAAAAGATTAATCCAGGTTTTGAGTATATTTCCTATTGTTACATGGGAAAACAAGATACCACGAGGATTCAGTAGATTCTCACAAATCCAACAAGACCAAGCATTCATGATAGCACACTCTTAAGGCTATGAAATTGGGCTATTAGTAAAAAAAAGTAGAAAAGGGGGGTGTTCACAGTAATAGTATAGCATCTGCTGTTGACGTTACAAACGCAAAACTATTATGTTCAAACTGCTTTTTTAGTAATCCTGGAATCACTAAACTATATTTAGCTGAAAAACCACAGTTTTTCATGATTCCTTCGCATCTGCAAGGGCATAAATTTTGTGGTTTGGAACCAAGATTTTATTCCTGTTAATTAAATCATTTTTTAAAAGTAGTTTACTGTCTTACTGTCTTGTTAGTTTCCAGACGGAGAAACTGATGGATGCAAAGTCCTCACAAGTACCCGATGACTATAGTTGATGGCCTCGGTAAAAATGAACACACACAGGTGAGTTAATGGTGATTTATTAATATTTGTGATGAATTCAAACATTTTATTGAAATGGGTATTCCGACGAAACATAATATTTACACAACATAATACATCCCTCTCAGGCAGAATTTCACGTGGAGGGTTCGGGCACTCTCATGGGTGAATACTGTGTGTGTGTGTGTGTGTGTGTGTATATATATATATATATATATATATATATATATATATATATATATATATAATATATATATATATTATATATATATATATATATATATATAGGGATGAGATTGGCAAATTCGATTTTCAGAGGAAAATAAGCAGGGTCCAGGGGCCGCAGGCCGCGGTGGGTCCAGGAATGGAGCCTGGCCAGGGGGTCATGTAAGCCAAAGCATTTTTGCTGTTTTAAAACATGTAAATTGCACTAAAATGATATTAAACCTACTATAAATGCCAGGTGTTCATATCTATATTCAAAACTGTAAACCCTTACTAAAACCATCTACTGTACATGTGTATTTTGTGACCAAAATATTTTTTCATAACTAGACTTACTTGATTTTCAGCATTCTCCACTTTCAGCATGGCACACTGGTCAACAAACATACATGTACATGTATTCCCTCAAAATGCATGTAGCATGTATATCCATGTTCTATGTCCATTGAACTGTCAGACCATGTAAGGTTTATATTTAGTCGATGTGATCTCCACCTATAACACTGGTCATCACGTGTATTCATGTATATAATATACACACACATACATGTATATATAATTACAATGGTCTAGCACACTACAATAACGTCCAAAATGTCTGTTTACATAATCCACTGACTGTGGTTGTGTGTGTGTGTGTGTGTGTGTGTGTTGTGTGTGTGTGTGTGTGGTGTGTGTGTGTTGTGTGTGTGGTGGTGTGTGGTGCAACACCGAAGAAAGGGTGGGAGAAACGCATATATAACCTTTGTGCTGATTGGTCATAAGCTTTGTAATAACCAATGAAAACGTGCGTAAGTAATAGTTTCGACTGCGCTTCGATACCGTCTCGGTTTTTCTGTTTTGCTGGAGGGAAAACTACCGAATATTGGAAGTTGAAAGACTGCACAGTTACCTCCTTTACACTACATACTCATTGGGCACCTACTTCATACTGGTCACTGTCAGCACAGCGTTACTTCCGCATTTGGCTGACTGACAGACTGATCGAACTTGCTGCGTCGGCGATAACAAACAAAGACCACTAAGTGTTCTGAATAGACGACAATTTTATTAAACAAAAGGGCCTGTCACAGTGGCGTATTCTATCAGACTCCTTAAAATAAATAAAATAAACCCGCTCTCTCTCCTCTATCAGACTCCTTAAAATAAAATAAATAAAACCACTCTTTCGCGCGTGCACGCTCTCCCTCTCTCACATCTCTCATTCTCTCTCTCTGTGTGTCTAATCAGACCTGCGACTCTTAAAATAAACGCGCACTCGCTACATGTCGGTATGTTTATCAAACACCCGGATCGATCATCTATCAAAGCTGAAAGTGCTGTGACTCTTTATAATAACGCGCACTTGCTACATGTCGGTGCGCTTATCAAACACCCTGATTGATCAGTCTGATACAAAGCGGAAAAGAGGTGTGACTCTAATAAGAAGGTATTATTAAGAGTTATTAAATATAAATAATAGATAATAATGTTAATGACTCTGTTATGAGCCGGACCACACCATGCAGCAGAGCGCACTTCCACAAGAGGCAGAGAAATAGCACTGAAACTGGTGCAGCATGGCACACGCGACTGTGTGCACACATTAAAACGCGAACACACGCAGCTGCAAGTATGAACGAACACTGTTAAAGGCTGAGTACACGCGTATTTCGACCGTATTTAAATGAAGCACAACACTGCAATGAGCAGCTCTACGAATACGCCACTGTGACAGCCCCTAAAGGTACTCCTGGCATTAATTTTTTTTTTGCATTCTTACCCCCCCCTAAAATTTGCTCGACGGATTTGGACGTTTCACAAAATCGACCCAGGGACTGTCAAATCTGTGGAAATCCGCGGAAAAATCTCATCCCTGTATATATATATATATATATAGGGAGGGGTCTGAAATTTTCATCTTAGGTGCATGTCCACTGTGAGAGACATAATCTAAAAAAAAAAAAAAAAAAAAAGAAAATCTGGAAATCACAATGTATGATTTTTTAATAATTTATTTGTATGTTACTGCTGCAAATAAGTATTTCAACACTTATCAATGTTAATATTTGGTACAGTAAACTTTGTTTGCAATTACAGAGGTCAAACGTTTCCTGTAGTTCTTGACCAGGTTTGCACACACTGAAACAGGGATTTTGGTCCACTCCTCCATACAGATCTTTTCCAAATCTTTCAGGTTTGGAGTTTCAGCTCCCTCCAAAGTTTTTCTATTGACTTCAGGTCTGGAGACTGGCCAGGCCACTCCAGGACCTTGAAAATGCTTCTACAGAGCCCCTCCTTAGTTGCACTGGCTGTGTGCTTTGGGGTCACTGTCATGCTGGAAGACCCAGCCATGACACATCTTCAATGCTCTTACTGAGGGAGGAGTTCTTTGCCAAAATCTCACAATACATGAGCCCATCCATCCTCCCCTTCAATACGGTGCAGTCGTCCTGTCCCCTTGCAGAAGAGCACCCCAAAGTATGATGTTCCACCCCAAAGTGAGATCTTGCATGGAATCCCAGACTTGAGGGAGAGGGACAGTCATCTTGTGTTTCTTCCACTTTCTAATAAATAATCATAACAGTTGTTGTCTTCTACAAGCTGCTTGCCTGTTGTCCTGTAGTCCATCCCAGCCTTGTGCAGTCTACAGTTTTGTCCCTGGTGTCCTTAGACAGCTCTTTGGTCTTGGCTATGGGGACAGGTTGCAGTGTGATTGATTGAGTGTGTGACAGGCATCTTTTATACATGTACAGTTCAAACAGGTGGCAATTATACGGTAAAGAGTGCAGAATAAGAGGGCTTCTTAAGGAGAAAATTACAGGTCTGTGTGAGCCAGATTCTTGCTGGTTGTAGGTGTTCAATACTTAGTTGCAGCAGTAACATACAACATAATTATTAAAAATCATACATTGGTATTCTGGATTTATTTTTAGATTATGTCTCTCACAGTGGACATGTACCTAAGATTAAATTTCAGACCCCACCATGATTTCTAAGTGGGAGAACTTGCAAAACCGCAGGGTGTTCAAATACTTATTTTCTTCACTATATATATATATATATATATATATATATATACATATACACACACACACGCGCGCGCGCACACACTCCCATCCTGAGGCCATGTGTCATTCCTTTACATAAATTACTACCAATGCATGACAGGCACTTCATATTTACAACATAGGTAATCCCTGCAAAGTAGATGAACTGATTACATTTTAGGGGAGTTATATGCATAAATCTACCTATTAATTAGGATTGGTTTCTATTGTGAACATAATAAAGCAATAAAAATACATGCTTGACACTTAATATTTATAACGTAGGTACCCTTGGGCAGTCAAGGAGTTTAATATATTTTATGGGAGTTCTGAGCATAAATTTGCATATAAATTCATTCATTTTGTAAACCTGCTTACCTCAATCAAAGGTCATGGGGGGCTGGAGCCTATCCCAGCAGTCATAGGGTGAGAGGCAGGGTACACCCTGGACAGGATACCAGTCTACTGCAGGGTCACATTACCAGACAAACACATTCACACATACAGTCAATTTAATGTTTCTAATTAATTTAAGATGCATGTGTTTGGAGGTGGGAGGAAACTGCAGACCCTGCAAGGAACCCAGACAAACATGGAGATATCATACAAACTCCACAGAGAAAGGACCAGGTGGGAAGTGTAACCATTTCTGCAACAGTGCTAACCATGAAGCCACTGTGCCACCCACCTGCATGTACAGTGAGGAAAATAAGTATTTGAACATCCTGCGATTTTGCAAGTTCTCCCACTTAGAAATCATGGAGGGGTCTGAAATTTTCATCTTAGGTGCATGTCCACTGTGAGAGACATAATCTTAAAAAAAAAAAAAATCTGGAAATCACAATGTATGATTTTTTAATAATTTATTTGTATGTTACTGCTGCAAATAAGTATTTGAACACCTGTGAAAATCAATGTTAATATTTGGTACAGTAGCCTTTGTTTGCAATTACAGAAGTCAAACATTTCCTGTAGTTTTTCAGTAGGTTTGCACACACTGCAGCAGGGATTTTGGTCCACTCCTCCATACAGAGCTTTCAGGTTTGGAGTTTCAGGTTCCTCCAAAGATTTTCTATTGAGTTCAGGTCTGGAGACTGGCCAGGCCACTCCAGGACCTTGAAATGCTTCTTACGGAGCCCCTCCTTACTTGCCCTGGCTGTGTGTTTGGGGTCATTGTCATGCTGGAAGACCCAGCCATGACCCATCTTCAATGCTCTTACTGAGGGAAGGAGGTTGTTTGCCAAAATCTTGCAATACATGACCCCATCCATCCTCCCTTCAACACGGTGCAGTCGTCCTGTCCCCTTTGCAGAAGAGCACCCCCAGAGTATGATGTTTCCACCCCCATGCTTCACGGTTGGGATGGTTTTCTTGGGGTTGTTCTCATCCTCTAAACATGGTAAGTGGAGTTGATTCCAAAAAGCTCTATTCTGGTCTCATCTGTCCACATGACCTTCTCCCATGCCTCCTCTGGATCATCCAGATGGTCACTGGTGAACTTCAAACGGGCCTGGACATGTGCTGGCTTGAGCAGGGGGACCTTGCTGCCCTGCAGGATTTTAAACCATGACAGCATCATGTGTTACTAAATTAATCTTTGCGACTGTGGTCCCAGCTCTCTCTCTCAAAACAATATTTCATATACAACTCTGTCCTCTTCCAGATAGCATTCATACTAAACTAGAGGGTATGTAGCGTGCACATAGATATGCCCCCGTCACACTAGAGGCCGAAGGAGCCCGAATGCAGTCCCAATGAAAATTCAACCTCCATTCGGGCAAAGTCAAGGTGCAATTGAAAACCTCTGACAGCATTCTGAGTGCACGCCAAACAGTTGTGCGGCCAGCCCGAATGTAGATCACATGCTCTCTACTTGGTTTTAGTCCCTCTCTACCCAAGATGGACCAACAGACCTGACCATGAGAATGCATGAATGTTAGCTGCACATCTTGTTCCTCGTCTGAATTCTGCACGTACTTCATGAATATTTTTAACGTATTTATATTTATTAAAAGATTGAAAACTTGTGAGGCAGCTATCCAAATGTGAATCAACTTATAATCACAATCACTGATTTAACTGCACAAAGCATTTTGTCATGTTTCATATCACAATGAATTGCTCCACCTCATCTTCTAGATGTTTGGCTGACGCATCAGGGTTGTTTTAGGTGAGTGGCACCAGTTTGGGTTGAGATGATCATAGAGTGTCTTGCTGACAGCATGGTGGGTGGAGTAAATGTGTGTTTTTGTGTGGTGAGGACCTTTGATCTTCACGTTTAGTAGCCATGCTGGAGGAACGTGTACTCGCTCTTCACTATCATACTGTCTGCCGCTGTAATTGCCTGTCGTCCGTCTGGGCTGTAATTATGTGGAGGGAGTAAAGAAAGACTTCTGCCACACTGTTTTGCTGTTCTTTGAGATGCCAGTTGACACCAGGGGTCACTGTCACATGTTGTGGCCTTTTTTATTCAGCAGTTAGTCGAAAGATGTTGCCAGTGCATGTGAATGCGCACATAAATCTGCATGAGTTGTCAGCAGAAGAGTGTCTGGGCAGGTTGCCAGTTGTTGGGCTGTCATAGCTGTCAGACCTCCAGTATGCACCCCACCTCCTGCAGCCCATATGCACTCTGATAGCCATCAGCAAGCTCCTGTCTGCAGGTGGGACCCCATCATTCTCCCCAGCACCGCACTGGCTCGCCTTCGCTGCCTGTCTTCAATTGGCTTCAGACGAGCTATTTTACCACAATTGCGTTCAGGCTTGGATCTCAGGAAGTGGATCATGGAGGGGTCTGAAATTTTCATCTTAGGTGCATGTTACACTTCTCACCTGGTCTTTCTCTGTGGAGTTTGTATGATATATCCATGCTTGTCTGGGTTCCTTGCAGGGTCTGCAGTTTCCTCCCACCTCCAAACACATGCTGCTTCAATGAATTAGAAACATTAAATTGACTGTATGTGTGAATGTTTTTGTCTGGTAATGTGGCCCTGCAGTAGACTGGTATCCTGTACAGGGTGTACCCTGCCTCTCACCCTATTACTGCTGGGATAGGCTCCAGCCCCCCATGACCTTTGATTAAGGTAAGCAGGTTTACAAAATGAATGAATTTATATGCAAATTTATGCTCAGAACTCCCATAAAATATATTAAACTCCTTGACTGCCCAAGGGTACCTACGTTATAAATATTAAGTGTCGAGCATGTATTTTTATTGCTTTATTATGTTCACAAAAGAAACCAATCCTAATTAATAGGTAGATTTATGCATATAACTCCCCTAAAATGTAATCGGTTCATCTACGTACTTTGCAGGGATTACCTATGTTGTAAATATGAAGTGCCTGTCATGCATTGGTAGTAATTTATGTAAAGGAATTAATCACTTCATCTTCATTAATAAGCTCATCTAGTTCCCATGGGGCACACACAACCAGGTCCATGAGTATTTGGGCAACGACTTAAAAAAAATGAACATAAAATATAATACATGTTTGCATCTGTACACCCCCACAACGGCGTTGAAGCAAAACATTCAAAATACGATTATAGCTTAGACTTTTAGCTTCAATTCAGTTTAACTACAATGAATCATTTAGGAATTGCAGCCAATCACAGTCCCTCAGTTTTCAGAAGCCACAAGTAAGTATTGTAAGAACACGTAAGTATTGTTGTTCAGAAAAATCATCACTTTTACAGCCAATTTTCTTTAGAAAAGTCAGGAGATGAATATATGAATATCCCCATGTCACAAAATAAGTTACTGACTTCAGTTATGTCAATCATTAAGAAAAACAAACAGTACGGTGCTGTGTGGTCTTTTTCTTTCATCTGATCCCACAACACCCCTATTCCATTACAATTGCCCACCAGCCAAAAAAGTACAAAAAAAAAAACAATGAAATGGCTTAATCTGGCTTACCTAGCATGGCATACTTGTTTGTTTTATTGCATGCCCTTCTGTCTACTCCTACTGTTCTATGATGCAATGTGACACTGAAATTTCCCCCATTGAGGGATGAATAAAGGCTCTTCTTATCTTATCTTACCTCCTAACAAACTAGTTTATAAAGTGCGGACCTGGCCACCCACCTGAAAACGAAAGAAAAGGAGCTGCGCCCTCGGTCAGAACAGCAGCAAGTGCTGTAGTGCAGTAGATAAGAGAATATTTAGAGCGGAATCCTGCAAATGGTGATACAAAGCATCAAATTCAGCACAAATACTCCTTAGACATTACTCTTTTGAAATAACCGATTAACCAGATGAATTTTCAATAGGCAGCCAGGTAGGGGTCAATTGAAGAATTACACAAGGGTCAAAATTAAAAGATGCTCTAAATCATATTGAAAACTATGTCACATTATTCACTTGATCATAACGATTCCAAAAAGATATAGTTTGGACCATCTGTGACTGAATGTCATGAGGTAAAAGCAGCAAGAATGGTGACAAAGGTCAGTTTCAGTTTGTACAGGGTCAAAAGCTAAAGTTGCCCCAATTTTGGTAAAACGTGATGCAAAATATTACAACCCCTGGCAAAAATTATGGAATCACCGGCCTCGGAGGATGTTCATTCAGTTGTTTAATTTTGTAGAAAAAAAGCAGATCACAGACATGACACAAAACTAAAGTCATTTCAAATGGCAACTTTCTGGCTTTAAGAAACACTATAAGAAATCAGGAAAAAAAATTGTGGCAGTCAGTAACGGTTACTTTTTTAGACCAAGCAGAGGGAAAAAATATGGAATCACTCAATTCTGAGGAAAAAATTATGGAATCATGAAAAACAAAAGAACACTCCAACACATCACTAGTATTTTGTTGCACCACCTCTGGCTTTTATAACAGCTTGCAGTGTCTGAGGCATGGACTTAATGAGTGACAAACAGTACTCTTCATCAATCTGGCTCCAACTTTCTCTGATTGCTGTTGCCAGATCAGCATTGCAGGTTGGAGCCTTGTCATGGACCATTTTCTTCAACTTCCACCAAAGATTTTCAATTAGATTAAGATCCGGACTATTTGCAGGCCATGACATTGACCCTATGTGTCTTTTTGCAAGGAATGTTTTCACAGTTTTTGCTCTATGGCAAGATGCATTATCATCTTGAAAAATGATTTCATCATCCCCACACATCCTTTCAACTGATGGGATAAGAAAAGTGTCCAAAATATCAACGTAAACGTGTGCATTTATTGATGATGTAATGACAGCCATCTCCCCAGTGCCTTTACCTGACATGCAGCCCCATATCATCAATGACTGTGGAAATGTACATGTCAGTCATCTTTATAAATCTCATTGGAACGGCACCAAACAAAAGTTCCAGCATCATCACCTTGCCCAATGCAGATTCGAGATTCATCACTGAATATGACTTTCATCCAGTCATCCACAGTTCACGATTACTTTTCCTTAGCCCATTGTAACCTTGTTTTTTTTCTGTTTAGGTGTTAATGATGGCTTTTGTTTAGCTTTTCTGTATGTAAATCCCACTTCCTTTAGGTGGTTTCTTACAGTTCGGTCACAGATGTTGACTCCAGTTTCCTCCCATTCGTTCCTCATTTGTTTTGTTGTGCATTTTCGATTTTTGAGACATATTGCTTTAAGTTTTCTGTCTTGACGCTTTGATGTCTTCCTTGGTCTACCAGTATGTTTGCCTTTAACAACCTTCCCATGTTGTTTGTATTTGGTCCAGAGTTTAGACACAGCTGACTGTGAACAACCAACATCTTTTGCAACATTGCGTGATGATTTACCCTCTTTTAAGAGTTTGATAATAATCTCCTTTGTTTCAATTGACATTTCTCGTGTTGGAGCCATGATTCATGTCAGTCCACTTGGTGCAACAGCTCTCCAAGGTGTGATCACTCCTTTTTAGATGCAGACTAACGAGCAGATCTGATGTGATGCAGGTGTTAGTTTTGGGGATGAAAATTTACAGGGTGATTCCATAATTTATTCCTCAGAATTGAGTGAGTCCAAGCTGTTATAAAAGCCAGAGGTGGTGCAACAAAATACCAGTGATGTGTTGGAGCGTTCTTTTGTTTTTCATGATTCCATAATTTTTTCCTCAGAATTGAGTGATTCCATATTTTTTTCCCCTCTGCTTGGTCTAAAAAAGTAACCATTACTGACTGCCACAATTTTTTTTTCTTGATTTCTTATAGTGTTTCTTAAAGCCAGAAAGTTGCCATTTGAAATGACTTTAGTTTTGTGTCATGTCTGTGATCTGCTTTTTTCTACAAAATTAAACAACTGAATGAACATCCTCCGAGGCCGGTGATTCCATAATTTTTGCCAGGGGTTGTAGCTGAGTTAACAGAGTTTTAAAAAGGAATAGTTTGGAACATGTGCCATGCTGAGTTATCATGTTATGGGTTGACATATGTGACATGTCATAGAATCCAATGGACATTGAGCTTGTTTGACCTTTACTTTGGAGACCAAGCATTCAACACTGTCAAAACTATTCTATTTATTCATCCTATTAGACAGACAGACAGACAAATAAGTCAACCAAAAACATGAACTCAATAACCCTCCTGTGTCGATGGAGGTGTGGGTACGTCCAACTCTGTTTTTAACCATGTTTCTTTTGATAGATCAGCGACTTCATTCGACCACTTCCTGAAACTACTGTTATAGACTATCTTTACATCACAGCAAATCCTAGAGCTTGGAGAAGGTCACTTGATCAATAATTCTCAAAATTTAGCTGCAGTAGTGGAAATGCATCTCCATGATATATGTAGATCACTTCAGACTCAATTGTCCGTGGGCAGGTGATGTTTTTCATTCATCTTTTAGTTCTAAACTTCCAAGATGATAGCTGATAAGAAATGCAGATATTTGACAATTATAGATAGTTTATTTCGCAATCCAGTTTTATTCATAAACATTTATGCCACAAGTTTTGATTGGCCAGACTTCATGAAGAAATGATTTGGCAGGCTCCCTCTTCTTGACACCCATGTTTTAATTCTTGCAGGTGATTTGAATTGTGTCATGAACCCATCTTTAGACTGTTCCTCTCCTTGCATCCTCACTCAGTCCTCTATGTCTAAATCAATATGTGATTTTATGCTTCAAAATGGGTTTGTGGATCATTAGAGAGTTCTTAACCCACAAATAAGGGCTTATTTTTTGAGGTACACCAATCCTATTCCCATATAGATTCCTTTTTCATTGATAGTTCTTTAATGTCCAGGGTGACTTCATCAGATTATCAATCAATTATCATCTCAGATCATGCTCCTCTTAACCTCAGTATAAAATTTAAAGATCAACCTCATTTTTTCTCTCCATGGAGGTTCAATCCTTTATTACTGACGACAAGTTTAATATTTTCATTTCATCTGCAACTGATGATTTTTTTGGTCCTTAATAAAAATGATTCAGTCTCCTCCTTCTATTTTGGGAACTGCTTGAAGCTTATCTCAGTGGCCAAATTATCTCTTATTTAGGATACCATAACAGAAGCCGAAGGATCGAATTAACTGAACTTTCTACTAAAATTCAGAATATTGATAGACAAAATGTCATCAATCCATTGCAGGGTTTACAGAAACAGCGACAGGTCTGATACAGACTGAACTGGTCTTCTTCACAACATCTGATGCAGAATGTCTTCTAATTCATACTCGAGTGGTTTATTGTGAAAGCCAATTAGCCATGGTGAAAAGCCAATTAGACTTCTGGCAGATCAAGTGAAACATCAGGCTAGTTCTCAACTAATTTGCCAATTAAGGATTCATCTGGCAGTCTCGTTTCAGACCCTGCATCTGTCAATGAGAATTAAAAAAAAATTTACTCCTCTCTTCATGAATCTGAATCATTGCCAGAGGCAGGTGATATGACTTCCCTCCTTCAGAATCTTGACATTTCCACTGTTGACCCACTGATTGTTGATAGGTTTGATGCACCCCTATCCTTAGATGAAATTATGCTTTCAATTAAAAATATGTAGACTAATAAGTTATTAGTAATTAGAAATCCTAATTAACAGACACACTGCAGTTATTGTTACACCATCTCCTGTTATGTTTATAATAAATAATTATATTTATTTACAGTGTCTTGTTTCCTGGTTGAAATGCAGATATGAATGAATGAATAAATCTACCAGACTTAAAAATGTACACATTACTTTTCATGCTATTTTATTTGTCTAAAAATAACTGCCCATGGTTCCTTAGAATGTTAAGAAATCATCTCATCTGAAACAACAGATAAGTTACAGTTTTAATTTAAAACATCAAAGATTTCTAAAGAATCCTTTTTTTTTAACTTAAAACTCTTTTTACATTAATCTTACATTAAAAGTTTTTTAATGTAAGATTTTTTTACTTCAAAATATAGAGTAATCAGAAATTAATCTTGAAGTACAAAATAAAAACATTTGTAAGGATTTTCTTTAGAAAACTGCTGTGTATAAATTAGTAGTTCTGATGTTCCTTTGACAGATTTCTACACTACATGTTTTGGCCTGATGCCTTGTTTCTTTTGGCTTTAAAGTAAGGCTGTAACAAAGAAAGAAAAAAAAAAACTAAGGCTTTACGTCACAAAATTTGTCCCTCAAAATGCAGGAAATGGTGTTTCAGAGGGTTATAAATTAAAAAAATTTCTAGCAGAGAATGTCCCTGGTCTCCCCTACAATACTCATGCCTGCAGTTCTGCCACAGTCCACACCAGAGAATCTTTATGAGCTGCCCCATGGAAATGGCTTGTTATAAGGAACTAATAAGAACTGTACAGTGTGAAACGGTGGACGATTCTCTTTTTTTGCCCACAACAGAAGAGTCCCGGTATTCGACTTTAGTCAGCAGAAACATGAATCAAAATTGGCATCTTTAAATGGCTTGATGGAGGTTGATGAATAAATTGTGGACTCACTGCTTATGAATCAGAACCAGTGGATCCACAATCAACGTAATGAAATGATCATTTTCCCACTGCACACCCTCGCAAACAACGTAATGGCCCAAGGATCTTATGTAATTTCTTTGCGTAGAAAAGATTTCTTTAACTATTAAAGGTTGTTTTTTTTTTTTAGTTTTTTCACAAATGGAATCCTTTCATCGAATACTTCAAGTCATTACCAACTCAGAGTTCAGTTTAACTCCCATTTTTATGATTCCAATACTCAATGGATTATGTTTGTAATTTTGTACTTTTTAAAATTTTATTTATTTAGTTATTTTTTTTACATTTTATTTATTTAGTTATTTTTTCTCTTTTATTCATTTGTCCATTTTGTGAGGGGACACTGTTCATGTTTTTTTATGTTCTGTTGTGAAAAAAGGAAAAACCTGAGAATCTAAAGTTATTCTGATTTGACATTGTCTTTTTTCTCTTCAAAAAAACAAAAAAAAAATAAAAACAAAACAAAACGTATAATGCCACTGGGTTTTTTTAAGATTCATGTCATAAAAAGAATTTTCTTATGCACCACTATAATTTTATTCCTTAGCATTTAGATAAGGGATTCATAACATGATATTGCCAATATGATCAAAATTCATGCTGTCTGTAAACAATTTAGAATTTCAACCCCTGATGGGGGAGAAATTCAGAGAATCAGATGCTATGACCAACATTTGGTAGATTTGGAAGTGATTTACAAGAAATCTTATTAGAGGTGCACCGATCAGGACTTTTTAGGCCGATGACCGATCAAGTACATATTTGGATCATGCCCAAAATAATAATAAATTAATATATAAACAAAAATAAATTTAAGAAATATTACAATTTGAAAACAAATGCACCCGAACGTGATGAGAGCTGCAAATGCGTAATGCTAACCTTTAACATTGAAAATGCCATAGACATGCTAACGCATTAGCATCGCTCCCATTTTTAAGTTATAAAATACATCTATCAACTGTTTCAGAAGACCATAACATAGAAAAGGTAAATAATACTCACAGACGTATGCTCTTTAGGGTTTTAGCGGGGGAAAATTAAGGGAAAGAAAGAAAGTATAAACGAAGCAAAAGGCTCGAAGCATTGCTTCAATCTGCGAACCACTGGTTCGATTGGTTCAAGGTTCAGAGCAAAGCCGTGCTGCAGAAAAGTCGATCACGGACCCGCTGCAGGGTCTGTAATCAATGTAGAGAAATTATCATTTTCCTGACAAACACACCAAGCGCTCCCTGCGCTACTGCCTGCACTGTTGTGATCGGTCCTTTTGATCGGCGCATTTTGCTGATCACCGATCAAACCGATCAAGGCGTGATCGGCCGATAATGATCGGTGGCTGATCGATCGGTGCACCTCTAAATCTTACAGATTTTTAACATAAGATGGGTCACAGGCATGCTCAAAACCTCATGCATGCGCATAAATGCTTCCTCCAGTAATCTGCATGATGGTGATGAAGGAAAACACAATATTCACTATGGAATTTCCCCCCAGATAAGTATGTCCTCCTCATTACAATGAGCTGTAATGTTGTAACATGTTACAAAAATAATACTTCTCAGTTTTGGGAAATGTGAAAGGTTACTGTATAGCTTTAAAAAGCACCTTAAAAGGGGATTAACGGAAAGTTTGGTAAAATCAAGAAAATACCCCTGAATGCTACAGGTTAAACAATTTTTGCCCATTAGATTCCTAAATATGAAAAAAATAAGACCCTTGTTTTAATTATAACTGTCAAAAAATGTGTGCATATCATCAGGAGCAGACTGTGTTGTTATACTGACAGATGAGAATGAAAGCACCACATTTTAATTGGTATGCTTAGAGTGTGCCCCTCTCTGGGGGTACACTGCCAAAGACAAAGGTCTGCGTTGGCCACATGCACTGTACTGATTAACAGGCTGGTCAGACTGTGCATTATCCAACAGCACAGACTGCAGCCAGAAGAGGACGAACAAAGGACAAGAAGGAAGGAAATAAAAGAAAAGAAAAAAGGCTGTGCCTATGAAATCTGCATGAGCAGATTTAATCAAATCCTGTAGTAAGTAATTAACTTGAAGCAGAGATAACATTACAATGTTCGAGACATCATTAATACATAAATTAGGCTCTGGCCGGTGGGGGGTGGGGGAGGCATGTTAAAACAAAGCTCTAGGGGTCAGTTAATTTGAATTCGACATATGCAACACAAAGATAAACTACAAATGATTCAAGAGCAGTGCATGAGCAGATGACATTTTACGGTTTAAAAATTAATTCTAAAAGCATATGATACAAATTCCCAGTTGATTCAGATTTCAGTCATTCCTCTCAACTGAACCAATATTTGTACTGTGTTTAATTCTGTCATTTCACTCTCGCACCAGACGAGAACAGCCGCGTTTACAGCTGGTCAGTATGAAGCAACAAATTCCGGTGATAAAAAATGAAACCAACACAGAAATGCAAAATCATGCAATTCGCTGGATTGCCACTTGAGGCCGGCTCCAAAAGCACCAACATTTAAGTGACAAATTTTACAGCAACATGTTTACAGTCTGCTACAAAAAACAGTTTTGGCATCTACAATATAGTGAGTTTTTGGGTTCATGACAGCTGTGGGGAGGGTGAATTTTGCAACTCATTATTTACACCATTTCAAAGGACATGTCTGATGTTTTTTAACGTCCAAGTTAGTAAGACAACATAAAAGTACTCTGCACACATGGTCTAATAATTAGTTATCTCGGGTGTATTTTATTCCTCTCACTCTAAGCGTCTGCAGGTGCATTTCCGGAAAACGTTTCACTCGGCAATTCTCTGCATTTTTCAGTGTGTGATGCACTTATTAGCAAAACAGAAACATCCCAATGACTGACAGACAGAGGGAAACGAACCTCCTCCGTCCGTAAACGAAGCTTCTGAGCTGCCGTTTGAAAGTAATGGCTCAGTTTTACAGAGAGGAGATGACACGCTTCACCCTGAAACTCTAACTTTTATAGAGTATCGGATTTTGGAGCCTAAAGTGTGGCGCTGCGCAGTTTGTGTGGATGCTGGTTTACTGAAGCTGTGGACATGGACATGGGGACATCTCCATGATGATGGTGTTTTTAACAGACTTCTTGACATGGAGATGGATTTGTTACATTGGAAAAAGTCAGAATACATTATTTCCAGGAGTTAATGGATGTTATTTAATGTGTCACAATCATGAGAGAGGCAAAGCTGCAGCCAGTGATCGTGTGGAGTTTACATTTGGAATTAAATCTATAACACGGTGAGTCTGGCATGCTCAGGATTTTACGCCTTTTGTGTCATGTACTGTGTCATCCAGTGTTTGGTCATGCCTTGGTTGGGGTTCTGTTTCTTTTCTGTGTAGTTCCTGCATTGTTTTATGGTCTGATTGGGGGAGATGTTGGTTTGTGCTGTACAAGGTTTATTAGAAAACTAACCGGCAGTTTTATATATAAAAAAAAAAAAACAATATGGATTTGAATCACGTGCGATTACACCAGACATGCTTGAACCCTCGTGCGCATGCGTGAGTTTTTTCACGTGTGTCAGTGATGTCATCCGCCTGTGGGCAGGCTTTGAGTGAGCACTGGTCCAGCCCTCTCGACTGAAATCCTTTGTCTGAGACGCTGCTGGAGACGGCGCGCATTGCTTTATCAAAATTTATTCAGGACCTGTGAAGGATATCCGAGTGGACACTATTCGAGAAATTCAGCTGGTTCTCGGTGAAAAGTTTAATGGCTGATGAGAGATTGTGGAGTTTCTTTTGCTTTAAGGACAGCTCACAAAGCGGATCGGCACAATCAGAGGTGGCGTCCGTCTGGCTGTTTCGAGCTGAAAACATCCTAATTGAAGGCTCTGTTCACCCAGGACGTGCGGGCAAATTCGCCGAGTCGGTTCCGTGACGACGACGCAAATCCGTCTGCGCCGCGACAGGAAAAACACCTCCGTGTTGAAAACCATTTGTAAAAAGTAAAAAGTGTACACGGTTCTCCCGTTATATATAACATTTGAACGTCCTGCAACTGAAAAATGTGCACGCCCCGTGATCAGCTTTCCGCTGAGCACCAAGCCTAAAATACGTCACTACGTGTAGACTGTATCGGCTTGTGCGCCTGGCGGCCATTGTTTACACTTTGTTTAGCGGCAGAAACTTTGATTAAACACAGCTCTCAGGGACTTGTTTGTCAATATGCCTGACCAGTGTATCGCAGCATATTGCACAAATACAAGGGCGAAAGGTTTTAGCCTTTTCAAGTCCAGGCAGATTGATAGAAAGCCGCGCTGTTGTGTGATGCACGAAATGTCCGGCTGCCGCTCGCTCCGCTTGCACACACGCATTTGCTCCCGACAGCAGACAGTTTCCTCTACCGTCTCCATGTTCTCACCGCTCACAGGAACACATAAATTGTCAACCCCAAATAATATGTTCACAATAATCTTGAAATGGTCAAGGAAATTATGTAGTAAACACGACGCCGGCACGTTCACTGTTGTTTTCGGCGATCTTTTTCGAAACTTTCGCCGTTTATTTCCTATTCTTTCATGAAAATAACATAACTAAACACGGATGAATGCAATGCCAGGCACTCGAAAATGGCAAAAACCTGAAGGTAATGACGGTGGTCTGCAAGTAATAGCTACACTGTCGCTGCTCCGGAACAATAACAAAGGCGGTAAACAGACGCTCTTTGTATTGTTCAAGTCCTGCTGCCACGTGTGTTTTGACCTCTACCTGTTTTTCTCGACCACGCTACTTGCCTGATGATATTCCTGGCCTCTTTGTGTACCGGACAACATTTATTACTTCAGTAAATGTCTTTTTGAACCAGAACTTCTGTGTCCAGTCTCGCATTTGTCTCCAGCCATACCAGCTAAAGTATCTTGACATTTTGCGTTTGTGGCAAGCTTTTTTCTTTTTTTTTCTTTTTTTTTTTTGCTTAGAGTGTGAATTTGGACCTGGAGTGCACGTGTGTGTGTGTGTGTGTGTGTGAAAATTTGTGTGTTTGCGCGTTCTGCTCCTCTCAGCTCACTGCAAAAAGGAATGTCTCCAAGATGTATTTTTTCCCCAGGCAGCAGTTGTATTTTTTTTGATTTTATTGATAACAACACTTACAATTAATCGTGCACAAAGCTGAACCTCGAGCACAGACTGTTACTAACAGGCTGCGTTTATAACTCATGGCCGTGCAGGTGCACAGAAACCTTCTCAGAACTAGCTTATACCGTAACTGCATCAAAATTAACAGTTTTCACTTAAAAACGAGACATCATAAAACAACATCACACTTATGTCAACTTTGTTATTAACCTGTGCCTCAGTTCTTAATGATAACAGCTACATTCCATTGAAGCGCACGCTAGGACACTTCTAGTAGCTACGTCACTTGTTGGAAACACCCGAGTACTCATGAGTACTTTGTTTTTTCAGACGTCTCCGTAGCTGTTTGTTGTGAATGCCATATACTTTAAAACCAGTCACGGAAGTGCACAAAGTAATCCTGGTGGATCATCGGATGGCCACTAACAGCCTAATCTAAAATGTTATGATTTTGGTGCGACATGTCCTTTAAGCCATACAGTTGCGCATATTTAGGGGTCCTCCAATGTGCAGTGAGCAGGTTTGAGGAAGAGAGTGAAGCGACTGGGATGACAATCAGCACCTCCAAATCTGAGACCATGGTCCTCAGTCTGAAAAGGGTGGATTGTCCCCTCTGGATCAGGAGAGAGGTACTGCCCCAAGTGGAGGAGTTTAAGTATCTTGAGATCTTGTTCACGAGTGGGAGTAAACTGAAGTTTGAGATCAATAGACGGATTGGGGCGGAGTCTGATGTTTTACAGACATTGTACTGGACTGTCGTGGTGAAGAAGGAGCTGAGCCAGGAGATGAAGCTGTCAATTTACCAGTCAAGTCATGCTCCTATCCTCACCTATGGTCATGAACTTTGGATAACGACTGAAAGAATAAGGTCACGAAAACAAGACGCAGAATTAAAATTCCGCCGTTGGGTATCTGAGCTTTCACTCTGGGACAGGGTGAGAAGCTCAACTATCTGGGAGGGACGCTGAGTAGAGCCGCTGCTTCTTAATATCGAAAGGAGCCAGCTGAGGTGGTTCGGGCATTTGGTGAGACCTTCCCCTGGTCATCTCCTTAGGGAGGTCTTCCAGCCACGTCCACTTGGAAGAGGCCCTGTGGAAGACCCAGGACATGCTGGAGAGATTATATTTCCCAGATGGCTTGGGAACACCTCGAGATCCTCTGGGAAGAGTTATACAGGACCTGGTTGAGGATAGGGAAGTGTGGGTTGAGATGCCTGGTCTGCTGCAACCGTGACCCTGACCTGGATAAGTGGTACAGTTAGCATTCAGCCACTAAAAGGCCACTAGCAGCTGCCTGCTGACAGGTTGGCAGGTCATTTTTAAGCATTTTATGGCTTCCTGTGCGGTTAACTGTACTAACAGTGAGGCAGAGTTGAGCAACACCAAGATGGCAATATCTAGAGTTGCACCATTTGAGCTTCAAACCTGCCCTTTAGAAAATGTATGGGTGATGACACGGAGGATTTGTTCAGTATATCGAGTCTACGGACCGCATGTCTCTCATAATACTTTCTATGGGGGAAGAAAGCAAGCTGGTGACCTGAAAACAGCTCTAACTCCTGAATGGAAAAGCCAGTTTAAAAAGATCTAAAGTTTTCCATTCCTCTGAGTCATACCAGTAGGATTTTGAATAACCTTCACAGTGATACTCTTCCAAATTCTCCCGTCTCCATCTGTGCTGGCTCCGGCCCATTCATTCAACCAGCATTACTCACATTTAATGGACGGATCAACTAAACAACTGTGGATAAAATTGTATTCTGTCTGCCTTTCATTATGACACTTAAAGGCACCTTGCCTGAACTTGCTCACCTACAAGTATTTTGCGCTACTCAGAGAAAAAGTGCATTAATAGCAGTAACAGATATTTATTCTAAGTGCCTCAGAAGCTTTCATGAATACAGCACAGCCATGAATAGAGATAAAGCAGGAGCCCAGAGATGGAGGAGAGCAGGTAAATGAGCAAAACACATCTTGATGCTCTGCTGAAACGCTGCTCTCCATCTCTCCATGCAGAAGATGAATCACACCGCTGCATTGGCAAATTGCATAAGTGCCACACACACTTCACTCAATTCAACTGCTTAGTAGAAAAAAGTTGAAAATGACTAGTGCCATTTGTTTGAAAATTATGTGGTCATTCTTGTCAATAAATTTTCCTGGTTCCAGCAATCTGTCATTGCTCTTTTTCCCAAAGGCAGACACAGCCGACTGCAGGGGTCCCTTGAATTTCCCTTACCGCAAGTAAAAAGATTGCCTGGTGCCTGCCTATCCATCAACTGTATCACAGCAGTGTCACACCATTAGAGTCCCATCCTATAAGTGAAGCAATTTGAAAAGCAACAGAATTCTTGGGACCTATCATAGACAATTGTACTGTTAATGCATAGCTAATAATATACAAATAATGAGTTTATGAGTTTCAATGGTATGAATATTTCATGAGGTGAAAGATGAAATGTTCCATTCAATCTACGGCTTCGCCTAATTGAATGGTATGTTCCAGCTTTCATCAAATTAAATATTCGTTCATTGAAATAATGAAAAAAAAAATTTGTTATTTGTTTTATGTAACAGCTAAAATAGATCCTTGCCATTTGACAATTTATTAATTTATAAACAACAGAAAAGGGACTTACATTTTGGTGCTTAACAGTCCAACACAAACTTTAAATTGGAGTCCAAAATTACGACAATGTAGTCCGTGATGCTGTGCACTGACTTTGTGCACTTTAAATAAATAAATAAATAAATAATAAAAGACTTTGTGTAGTTCCTCAATCCAGCAAAAAAATCATGTCAGAAATGTGTCCAGACTTTTCATCCTAACAGCTCTTCATGCCTCCAGATGGCTTACGGCATAGTGGATTTGTTTTTTGTGTTAGAATAATTATCAACATCAATTAGCTCCTTCAAATCGTCATCTACCAGCTAAACAAACTCCACTATGTTTAACTAAAATCTGCCCCCCGATAGTGTGAGTATGCACGGTGGTCGGGGCATGCAATACCACATTCATAAGCACCGAAATTGCACACCTAAAAAAGAACTATTGCATGGTCAAAGAAACACAACAGCAAAAGGTAGGACTAATCGATGTCACGTGACATATCCACTCAGCCGTTATATGATATTCAAATAATGATGTATATGAGTGCAATGGTACAAATATTTCATCAGGTGAAAGTTGGAATGTTCCATCAACCCGCTGAGTTGATAGAACTTCCAACTTCATTCAATGGCACAAAAATTTGTGCCATTGAATGAATGAAAAAACATATTATTCATTTATTATTTGTTTTATATAATGGCTAAAATAGATCCTTGTCATTTGATATTGTATTAATTTATAAACAACAGCAAAGGGACTTCCGTTTTGGTGTGCGTCACTGGTGCTTTGACGTCAACAGACCAACACAAACTTTAAATAGGAGCCCAAAATTGTTCTTAGCCAACCTGCAAAAACACTCAGATACTTCAAAAACAATCCTGACGATACAGTCCGTGATGCCGTGCACTGACTTTTTTAACAGATTGCTGTCTGCTTTCCTCACTCCAGCGAAAATTCGAGTCAGAAATTTGTCCAGCTGTTCATACTAACTTCATCCTAACAGGTCTTCATGCCTCCAGACACCTTATGGCATAGTGGATTTGTTTCTTTTGTATTAGAAGAATTAGCACTGTTAATTAGCTGGTTCAAATCATCGTCCGTCAGCAAACCAAACTCCACGATGTTTAGCTAACCATCATCCCCAATAGTGGGTGTGTGTGTGCATGCACTGTGGTCGCAGTGTGCAATGGTACAAAATGGATGAAACCAAATTTGCACAGTAAATGCAACACAACACAACCGAATGAATAATCCATGTAACCCATGTCACATACAAAGTGCCAATCAAATGACAAGGAGTCTACTCAGTCGTTTATACAAATAATGAATATTCATACCAATGAACAAATTAACCAAATTGCACGCTAAATGGAGCACAATGGCAAATGGGACGAATGATCAATATCACGTGACAGACAAACCACCAATCAACTGACAAGGATCTATTCAGGCTTTATATGAAGCAAAATATCTAATGACATATCTGCAAGGTTAAAATACTTAGTAAATCACTAATGGGGCACCGATCTACATTCCCCAAATTAGCAAAACTGTCTGAGCTTTTAAATCTGCAGTGATCAAACCTATTAAGAAAGCTAACCGAGATCTGGGTTCATTGAAAAATTAAAGTGGGGAAAGATTTTCTGCATGCAATGGATTCCAATACCACCACAGTGCTGCTATTGTTAGATCTTAGTGCTACATTTGATGCAGTCAAGCATTGCATATTATTGGCTAGACTTGAGAATTATTTCGGGATTACTGTTCAGGTTCTCTGGTGGGTCACATCATACTTATCTAGTTACTCTCAGTGCATCTTCTATAACAACTTTACTTCAAATCTTGTTTCAGAAAATATGGGGTACCACCAGTGGTGGGCACAACTAACCAAAAAGTTAGCTTTGATACAAGCTAATCAGCTAAAGGAAAAGTTATCTTTTATAATGCTTAACCGATAAACCACCAAAAAAAATTATCGGAAACTACAGATAACCGCAAACTGATAACTTTCACTATTGTCTCCGGTACACTCTCAGCTACTAACAAGTCAATTTTGAGTTTAATCCGCCAACGCTGCTGACAGAATCAAAGGCAATCACAAACCCAAACACAGCCAATGAGTCAGCGCTTCTGTCTTTGTGCACCCTGCCCACTGCTGTAGAGAAGTGTAATTTACCTTGACAAACTACAGTGGTCCAGCCATGAGGCAGACGTCTTAAAAAGCAAAGCAGGTTTGACTTATAAACCAAATTAATCCGGATAGTTTAACTACATTAATGTCAAGTCTGTCATTTGTAGAAAGTGAAAATATAACACATATCTTTTAATTTTAAATTAATGCACTAAGTTTGAAATTTTGAACATATTAACACACACAGATGCCAAACTGCATTATGGGTAAACTGAGCCTCAATTTCAATTAAATTAATTCAATTTATATAGCGCCAAATCACAACAGAGTCATCTCAAGGCGCTTCACACAAAACATTTCAGAAAACAAATAAAATGAATTAAAAGATTATAGAGCATAGTAAAAGAGTAAAAAAGTAAAAAGCATAGTAACATAATATGCTAGCATGTAATATGCCATCCAGTAGATGGGCCAAAATGCATAGAACACTGTCATCTGCTAGATGGCAGTGTGAATGACGCCTGGTTATATCACATGGTTGTTGCTGCCAGGCTGAATCACAACTTAATAAACAGAATTTTCAGTTTTGCAAATGCCTTTTTTCAACAAATGAAAAAAATTTGATATTTTGCAAATACACATTTATTTGTAAAAACCAACACACATGTTAAGTTTGTTGCTTAAATGAATCAACCAATCGGTGATTATAGGCTCAGTTTACCCATAATGCAGTTTGGCATCTGTGTGTGTTAATATGTTCAAAACTTCAGAATTAGTGCATTATTTTAAATTAAAAGATATGTGTTATATTTTCACTTTGTACAAATGACAGAGTTGACATTAATGTAGGGACGCCGAATAGTCCCTGATTATTTATTTATGCTGGATCTGGTTGTTAGAACCCTCAGCAGGTGATCGTTAAGAATCACTCCAATGTCTTTGTCCAGATTCCTTTATTGCAGCTGTCTGGCAACTTATATGTGTGGTTCTAGAATCAACATAAATTAACACAAATGAAATGTAATCATTAACCCAGATACAGAAATGGTGTATATACCTAACAGATAACACTAAGAAATATGGCAAACCCACAACAGCAAAGATGGCAAATAGATAAACAGTCTGTCAGATACATTTCTGTATTCCTACAGCCATGTTCCAAACCAACACTGCCATCTACTGGCCACTGAACGCAACTGGCAGCTGAAACCATGAGGGAAGCTAGCCCTGCTAATGCTAATGGCTGATGCAATTAATGGTCAACACCACACGTGTGCGCTAAACAGCTTAGAAACACAACATCAAAGACATCAATCAAGAATCAAAGGAAGACAAATGTATTCTCTCACTCACTTGCACTGTACGCACTGTTGCCAAATGGCTGGTTAGGCAGATGTTGGCGAGGGTTGCTGTGATTTGCAGCCTCGCTCCATGTTGAGCTCCAGACTACGGCAAATGGTCGAGTAAGAGTAGAGGAGAGCAAGTGCCCAATGACAGTGAGTGAAAGACCCAAATGTCCACTAGAGGGGGACTTTTCCACAGCCGCCCCAGATTTCCCATAAGAAATCTGAACTATAACCGAAAAGGCCCATGTTGATAATAACAATGTTGCAGAATCTGTTAGTCTGGTACAGATGGGAGTTGGATGAGTCAACTAACAGGACAGGAGTAGGTCCGGTTGTCAACCTGTCTGTCAGCTGATCGCACTTTCCCATCTAATCCCGTTGAGACGCTGATGATCTTTCCCACTGGCCACAACAAACAAGGTAATTGCTGATCCATGATCATGACAGTCTTTCCAACATGGAGGCTTGGCTGGTCGGTATGCCACTTCTGGTGGGCCTGAAGGCTGGAGAGGTAGAACTTAATGAAGTGCTTCCAGAAGTGGTCAGCAAGGACTGAACAATGTCGCCATCGTCCGCGACCTAGAAGTTCTGAGTCCGGATATACCACTGGCGGAATGGGCAGCATCTGGGCGTCCCATAGCAAGAAAATTGGGGGTTATGGGCTAGGGTCCGCAATGTCGGTCGATGTGTAGCCCAAAGGTTTAGAATTGAGAATATCTTCAACCTCGATTAGGAGTGTTCTCAGTCCTCCTTTGTCACCAGCTGAGCACCAAGAGCAACCCCCAAGGCTTGCTTGATGGAACGGATTTCCTCGTTCCCAACAACCACCAAAATGGGGAGCATTTGGTGGGTTTGTACTTCCAGTTGTTGGATGCGAGAAGTGCTTGCAGGTCTGGCTGGAGAGCAGCAAAGGCTTCTCGTAGTTCTCATTCGCTTCCCTTGAAATTGGTTCCCTGATTAAAGAGCAGTTCAAATCGTTTGCCTCTCCTGGCTGTGAAAACACCTTAGAGCCATTAGGAAGACATCAGTGTTAAGGCTGGAAGGAGGTGCTATGTGCACAGCACAGGTAGTCATGCATTTGAAGAGGCACTCCCCCAGCGTTTCTCTCACTCCTCCAAACCAATTTGACGGTGTATGGGCCAAAGCAATCTACGCCAGTAGAATAGAAGGCTGGCTTGTACAGGGTAACCTCGAAGGAGGGTAAGTCGTCCATTTGGGTACCGTGGTTTGCTGCGTCACTTTCCGGCATTTCAGGGCAGTTACACTGGTATCGAGTTGGCCTCTTCGCCCACGGGGGATCCAATAATGGCGTCGAAGCTCAGCAAAGACTCGTCAGGCCCAGAATGGAATAACTTTGCATCAAAGTCCTGCATGATCAACTTAGTGATGGGATGTTGGGCGCCAAGGACAATAGGGTGAATGGTGTCTGGACTGAGTTGATTACTGTGCCAAAGGCGACCTCCAACCCAGATGAGATTATCCTTTCATCAAATTCTGGGGCCAGAGGGAGAATGCTGCTGGTTTTAGGACTGGTTTACAGCCTTTCAGGGCATTAAACTCAGTGGGGAAACAATCCAGTTGGATCTGTCGCAAGAGTAAGGTTTGGGCTTGATGATAGTCTTCTGCTGTCAACTCATCCCGAGCCGCCCCATGTAAGGATTGTGCAGTAGCTCCTTTGAGATCCTCAAAGGTAGTGAACTGAGTGGCATCTGGGACAGGGTGTATGTGAGGTACACCTGTGAGGCCAAAAAAGGTAGGATTCCTCAGTTCTTTAATTGGTTCTGCTGCTGGAAGTGGAAGTGTTTGTGGCCACTCAGCTGAACATTGGAGCAGGAAGGGTGGACCACTACTCCAGTGGCTGTGTTCTGTTAGTGAGGAAAGTGGCTTTCCCGCGTGATGTCATCTGCTGGATTACAGCAGACTCTACATAGCACCAGGTGGCATCGACTGTAAGATCCCGGATCTCTGCGACTCTGGTGCCCACAAACACTTTGAAGCGGCATGATTTTGAATTCAACCAGGAGATAACAGTGGTAGAATCAGTCCACAACACGGTCTGTTGGATGGTAAGGGTCAAAGCAGCACATAGTTCCAGACGCGGGATTGGACTGTTGCTTCTTTGGAGCAGTCGTGACCTTGCACGTGAGGAAGGCGACCTCCACCTCACCACTACAACTGACAGTCCTGAGGTATGCCACAGAGCCATATGCTTGCTCAGAGCATCGCAGAACACATGGATTTCACGATAGCTGGTAGAGTATCCAGTCCGAGGCTGGTGTAGCATCTTGGCAGGGTGATGCTTTATGATCAGGCAGATCACTTCCCATTCTCTCCAAGCTTGAAGCAAAGATCTGGTAGAGCAGGATCATCCCACTCACGTTTCTGTCCCACAGAAATCGCACCAGGACTTTGGCTCCCATAGTGTATGGGACAAGAAATCCAAGGGGGTCATACTGACTGGCTAACACTTTATAAACACAGCGCATGGTGATCTTATTCGGTTGGGGAATGCGAGTCTTGTAGGACAGAGTGTCCGCCTGACAATGCCACTGGAGGCCAAGGGCTGATTCCTGCTGGTCCACCTGACCATGAGAGACCCACTTCTCTACCTTATCTGCCTTTGCTTCAGTCGGTAGGTGACTAATAGTGTCAGGGTAGTTACTTGCCCACTGCCTCAGCTCGAAACCACCTTGGGCCAGAAGTGTCTGTAGTTGGTTCACTAATGTTGTGGCATCCTCCACTGTAGCCACACTCCGGAGACAGTTGTCAACGTAGAAACATTTCAACACAGCTAACCTGGCAGCATCTTCTGTTTGAGTGTGATCAAGGATATGTTTCTGGAGTGCATATATGGCACAGCAGGGAACGGTAGCACTCTCCACTCATACACTGTAGGCTGTTCCTCTCGTCAAAGATCTCTCCAGAGAAAGCAGAGAAGTGGCTGATCCTCAGGCAGAAGCTGTACTAGGTGGAACATACTGCGTATGTCACTACTGATAGCCACTGTATGTTCCCTGAAGCCCAGGAGGACAGAAATCAAGGAAGGTCCCAGGGCTGGTCCAGGAAGCTTGTTTAGGTTAATGCCCTGGTACTGAAAACAGCAGTTGAAGATGACACGAGGCTTTCCATTGTGTTCTACTAGATGGTGTGGGATCCCTTACCAAAAAATAGTACTGATAAGTATATAAAAGGTAAACTGGAAGTATACTTGAAACATACTTGTATGTACTACTTTTTGGTAAGGGATGTACCACCTGGTAGTTGTGTCCTCTGCTTCAGGTTCCAATCTGACCACGTAACCAGCTTGATCCAGTCTGTTTATTTCTGAGATGTAGGCCGTGGTCATCTCAGGTGATTTGGCGAGGCGTCTCTCGATGCTTCTGAGGTGTGAGAGAACTGCTGTCTTGGGGACACAAAGGGAAGGGAAGTTCTTTACCCTCAGGAGTGGAGTGGCATAGCGCTGAACACCATCAACTTCCACCTTATGTGTCTTTGCCTCTAGACAACTGAGAGCCTTGTGATTCTGACGTTATCTCATGCTAGCCTTTTCATTGCGCCAAGGAAGAACATCCATCTGCCATAATCGCTCAATGTGTTGTTGAAGGTCTGGTGGTGGAGTTCTGTGGGCTGTGAAGAGACATTGTTGGTCCAGGAGATAGTGTTTAAGGTGGGGTGTTGGCCCTTGGAGGGTCCATCCAAGACGGGTTCGAACTGCCACTGGTGCTCCTGGTGGCCCCACATGCACTGGCTCTACTGGTGTTATGAGATGAGGGTGGTCGGATCCAATGAGCTGCAGAGGACAGACGCCTTTGAAGGGTTGAATAGGCAGTTCCCTTAGGTACCTGAACTTCTAACGCAGAGCTTTTATGGGGTAGGTATGTTCCCCCAAACCAAGATTTCTTGCAGTGAAAGCATCAATAATGTTGAACTGCTGTTTGGGCGAATTTGCTGGTGAGACTGTGAAGGATACAGCGGCCCCATGGAGCATCTTGAGTTCCTGTCTCACTGTCCGAAGGGGCAAATCCTCAGGCTGACCTTCAGGAGAACACGATGCCCTTGAGTTGGCTTACCAATGTAGAGAACTTCTTCTCCCTCAGGAGGTAACAGTGGCTTGCCATACGCTGCAGACTCAAGGTTGCCAGCATTGTCAGTTTTGACGGAGGCCTTTTCTCCAATCCCATGAAGGGCGATTAGGTGCCGACTGTTGCATGTCTTGCAGCACATTTTTAAATCACAGTCGACAGACTTATGATTCCTGCCACACCGCCAACATCGCTTGTTGTCTTGAATCCAAGCGCGCTTTTGGGCAGTGTTAAGGATCTTAAAGTTGGAGCAATTATTGAGGGAGTGTTTGTTGTTGTCACAGAATGGGCAGAATTTCTTCAGAGGTGGAGTAGGAACTGTAGCTTTGACTGGTTCCCTTGTGGGCTTGGCTTCAGTACCGAGGAGAAGAACTGATGCCTTGGCAGGTGGCTTGGTTTCCCTCTTAAGGTCACTGCCTTTAGATATGTTCCTCTTGGTGCTAGACCCATAGTGTGACATATCTTCCTGGACCTGAAGTTCGTATTCCAACCAGTCTGCTAGATCCAAGAGAGTTGGTATCGGTATCCTCAATGGGTGTATGTACCGGCGAAAGCTTGATCTGAGATCATGTGGTAGTTTTCCCAGCAGCCGAGACACATGTGAACCACAGTCCAGTTCCACCCTTCCCTTATGTCCAAGCTGATCTAACATGCTGACAAGGGACCGTACACGCAGGGCAAACATCCGGAATGACTTGATGTCACCACTGTTTATGTTGGGACCATCCATGAGTTCAGCGATATGCTGAAGAGCCAGCTGGTGTGGTTGTCCATATTGCTGATTCAAGGCAGCCACGGTATCTGAGAAGGGGTAATGAGAGTTTGCATAGGAGTCTGCTATAAGCAGAGCTTCTTCCACTTTGAGATGATCCATAAGGATCTGGAATTTGAAACGTGCTGTGGCATCCCTTGGCAGGATGTTATCTAGAGCGATTCGCAGTCGGGAAAAATCTTTGGGGTTAGGATGGATAAACTCTGGTATGGTAGGAGTAGGTCCACGATATGTCTGCTCCTGACCACCAGGGGGGTCCCGGGCTAGGCGTCTGGGAGGATAGCGCTCATGATAATTGTGGTGTTGCTCATATGAATAACCACTGTGGGGGTTGTGATCACGAGAAGGTGAGGTGCAGTGACATCGCTCACTGGTGTACCCGTACCTGTCATGGGAATTGGAGTGATCATCATAGTCGGCATAACGCTCTGGCAAAGAACGGTGTCTGGGGTGGTAACTGCTGGGCTCTGGGCTATACTGGTGTACGACTCTGGAACTACGAGGTAAAGGTGGTGAACTGGGAGGAGTATACAATGGTGGATCCCAGCCATAGGACTACCGGGATGGTGACACATTATGACGTCTCCCACCAGGTGATGAACAGGCCTGAATAACATCATCTGACGAAGAGTGAAGATGATTCTTGGGATGAACTGCATGCTCTGAGTTGTGAGCAGACTGCCTCCGGTGGGCAGCTGCAGCTCTGTCTGTGTGTAGGGCCTCCTGAGGTGGCTCAGTCTCAGCGGCATCCTGGTGACGACAGTGGGACTCCTGCCTAGATTCACTATGTCTCACCTTAGCTTCTAGCTACTGGTTGTGTAACCTGAGGTGCTGCATTGAAGCAGGGAGACGATCCCTTTCATACTTGAGCTTCTGACACTCCATCTCCCAGTCACGGCTGGGTTGATCCCACTGGTCAGTTACTGCCCATTGGGGGGGGCTCCATTCCTGACTGATGGGTGAAGCACCGCGTGAATTACTCCTGCTTTCTATATCCTCCTGTGCTGGCTTTGAAGGAGGTGAACATTTGCTCAGATAGTCTGGAAGGCTGTAGTCCTGGAGGTATACAGGAAGCGTTGACTGCCTCCTGACACACGTACCTCCAGACTCTTTATCTTGTGAATGAGACATCTTCATATGCTGAGCGTTCTCTTTATCCGGCTCGAAGGACCATTTGTAAGGATGCCGAATACTCCCTGATTATTTATTTATGCTGGATCTGGTTGTTATAACCCTCAGCAGGTGATCGGTAAGAATCACTCCAATGTCTTTGTCCAGATCCTTTATTGCAGCTGTCTGGAAACTTTATGATGTGTGGTTCTATGAATTAAACATAATTAACACAAATGAAATGTAATCATTAACTTAAATACAGAAATGGTGTATATACCTAACAGATAACAGTAAGAAATATGGCAAACCCACAACAGCAAAGATGGCAAATAGATAAACAGTCTGTCAGATACATTTCTGTATTCCTACAACCATTTCCAAACCAACACTGCCATCTATTGGCCACTGAACGCACTGGCAGCTGAAACCATGAGGGGAACTAGCCCCTGCTAATGCTAATGGCTGATGCAATTAAGTCAACACCACACGTGAGCTAGGCTAAACAGCTTAGAAACAACATCAAAGACATCATCAAAGAATCAAAGGAAGACAAATGGATTCTCTCACTCACTTGCACTGTACGCGCTGTTGCCAAATGGCTGGTTAGGCAGATGTTGGCGAGGATTGCTGTGATTTGCAGCCTCGCTCCGTGTTGAGCTCCAGACTACGGCAAATGGTCAAGTTAGAGTAGAGGAGAGAGAGTGCCCAATGACAGTGAGTAAAAGACCCAATTGTCCACTAGAGGGGGCCTCTTCTTGTTAGGAGAGACGGCATCCATCCCACTTTGGATGGAGCAGCTCTCATTTCTAGAAATCTGGCCAATTTTCTTAAATCCTCCAAAACATGACTATCCAGGGTTGGGACCAGGAAGCAGAGTTGTAGTCTTACACACCTCTCTGCAGCTTCTCTCCCCCTGCCATCCCCTCATTACCCCATCCCCGTAGAGACGGTGCCTGCTCCCAGACCACCAATAACCAGCAAAAATCTATTTAAGCATAAAAATTCAAAAAGAAAAAATAATATAGCACCTTCAACTGCACCACAGACTAAAACAGTTAAATGTGGTCTATTAAACATTAGATCTCTCTCTTCTAAGTCCCTGTTAGTAAATGATATAATAATTGATCAACATACTGATTTATTCTGCCTTACAGAAACCTGGTTACAGCAGGATGAATATGTTAGTTTAAATGAGTCAACAGCCCCGAGTCACACTAACTGCCAGAACGCTCGTAGCACGGGCCGAGGCGGAGGATTAGCAGCAATCTTCCACTCCAGCTTATTAATTAATCAAAAACCCAGACAGAGCTTTAATTCATTTGAAAGCTTGACTCTTAGTCTTGTCCATCCAAATTTGAAGTCCCAAAAACCAGTTTTATTTGTTGTTATCTATCGTCCACCTGGTCGTTACTGTGAGTTTCTCTGTGAATTTTCTGACCTTTTGTCTGACTTAGTGCTTAGCTCAGATAAGATAATTATAGTGGGCGATTATAACATCCACACAGATGCTGAGAATGACAGCCTCAACACTGCATGTAATCTATTGTTAGACTCGATTGGCTTTGCTCAAAATGTAAATGAGTCCACCCACCACTTTAATCATACCTTAGATCTTGTTCTGACTTATGGTATGGAAATTGAAGACTTAACAGTATTCCCTGAAAACCCTCTTCTGTCTGATCATTTCTTAATAACATTTATATTTACTCTGATGGACTACCCAGCAGTGGGGAATAAGTTTCATTACAGTGGAAGTCTTTCAGAAAGCGCTGTAACTAGGTATAGGAAATATGATTCCTTCATGTTCTCCAATGCCATACACCAACACAGGGCAGAGTAGCTACCTAACTCTGTGAGTGAGATAGATTATCTCGTCAATAGTTTTATATCCTCATTGAGGACAACTTTGGATGCTGTACCTCCTCTGAAAAAGAGAGCCTTAAATCAGAAGTGCCTGACTCTGTGGTATAACTCACAAACTCTCAGCTTAAAGCAGATAACCTGTAAGTTGGAGAGGAAATGGCGTCTAACTAATTTAGAAGATCTTCACTTAGCCTGGAAAAAGAGTCTGTTGCTCTATAAAAAAAAAGCCCTCCGTAAAGCTAGGACATCTTACTACTCATCACTAATTGAAGAAAATAAGAACAACCTCAGGTTTCTTTTCAGCACTGTAGCCAGGCTGACAAAGAGTCAGAGCTCTATTGAGCCGTGTATTCCTTTAACTTTAACTAGTAATGACTTCATGACTTTCTTTGCTAATAAAATTTTAACCATTAGAGAAAAAATTACTCATAACCATCCCAAAGACATATCGTTCTCTTTGGCTGCTTTCAGTGATGCCGGTATTTGGTTAGACTCTTTCTCTCCGATTGTTCTGTCTGAGTTATTTTCATTAGTTACTTCCTCCAAACCATCAACATGTCTATTAGACCCCATTCCTACCAGGCTGCTCAAGGAAGCCCTACCATTAATTAATGCTTCAATCTTAAATATGATCAATCTATCTTTATTAGTTGGCTATGTACCACAGGCTTTTAAGGTGGCAGTAATTAAACCATTACTTAAAAAGCCATCACTTGACCCAGCTATCTTAGCTAATTATAGGCCAATCTCCAACCTTCCTTTTCTCTCAAAAATTCTTGAAAGGGTAGTTGTAAAACAGCTAACTGATCATCTGCAGAGGAATGGTCTATTTGAAGAGTTTCAGTCAGAGTTTAGAATTCATCATAGTACAGAAACAGCATTAGTGAAGGTTACAAATGATCTTCTTATGGCATCAGACAGTGGACTCATCTCTGTGCTTGTTCTGTTAGACCTCAGTGCAGCTTTTGATACTGTTGACCATAAAATTTTATTACAGAGATTAGAGCATGCCATAGGTATTAAAGGGACTGCGCTGCGGTGGTTTGAATCATATTTATCTAATAGATTACAATTTGTTCATGTAAATGGGGAATCTTTTTCAGAGACTAAGGTTAATTATGGAGTTCCACAAGGTTCTGTGCTAGGACCAATTTTATTCACTTTATACATGCTTCCCTTAGGCAGTATTATTAGACAGCATTGCTTAAATTTTCATTGTTACGCAGATGATACCCAGCTTTATCTATCCATGAAGCCAGAGGACACACACCAATTAGCTAAACTACAGGATTGTCTTACAGACATAAAGACATGGATGACCTCTAATTTCTTGCTTTTAAACTCAGATAAAACTGAAGTTATTGTACTTGGCCCCACAAATCTTACAAACATGGTGTCTAACCAGATCCTTACTCTGGATGGCATTACCTTGACTTCTAGTAATACTGTGAAAAATCTTGGAGTCATTTTTGATCAGGATATGTCATTCAATGCGCATGTTAAACAAATATGTAGGACTGCTTTTTGCATTTGCGCAATATCTCTAAAATTAGAAAGGTCTTGTCTCAGAGTGATGCTGAAAAACTAATTCATGCATTTATTTCCTCTAGGCTGGACTATTGTAATTCATTATTATCAGGTTGTCCTCAAAGTTCCCTGAAAAGCCTTCAGTTATTTCAAAATGCTGCAGCTAGAGTACTGACAGGGACTAGAAGGAGAGAGCATATCTCACCCATATTGGCCTCTCTTCACTGGCTTCCTGTTAATTCTAGAATAGAATTTAAAATTCTTCTTCTTACTTATAAGGTTTTGAATAATCAGGTCCCATCTTATCTTAGGGACCTCATAGTACCATATCACCCCAATAGAGCGCTTCGCTCTCAGACTGCAGGCTTACTTGTAGTTCCTAGGGTCTGTAAGAGTAGAATGGGAGGCAGAGCCTTCAGCTTTCAGGCTCCTCTCCTCTGGAACCAGCTCCCAATTCGGATCAGGGAGACAGACACCCTCTCTACTTTTAAGATTAGGCTTAAAGCTTTCCTTTTTGCTAAAGCTTATAGTTAGGGCTGGATCAGGTGACCCTGAACCATCCCTTAGTTATGCTGCTATAGACTTAGACTGCTGGGGGTTCCCATGATGCACTGAGTGTTTCTTTCTCTTTTCGCTCTGTATGCACCACTCTGCATTTAATCATTAGTGATTGATCTCTGCTCCCCTCCACAGCATGTCTTTTTCCTGGTTCTCTCCCCTCAGACCCAACCAGTCCCAGCAGAAGACTGCCCCTCCCTGAGCCTGGTTCTGCTGGAGGTTTCTTCCTGTTAAAAGGGAGTTTTTCCTTCCCACTGTTGCCAAGTGCTTGCTCACAGGGGGTCGTTTTGACCGTTGGGGTTTTTCCATAATTATTGTATGGCTTTGCCTTACAATATAAAGCGCCTTGGGGCAAGTGTTTGTTGTGATTTGGCACTATATAAATAAAATTGATTTGATTTTCCACAATTAATGTCGTTAAACTATCTGGATTAATTTGGTTTCTAAATCAAAACCATAAGTCAAAAAAACCTGCTTTCCTCAAAAGGAAAGCAGGTTTTTTTCACTGTATGTTTTCTTCACTGTATGTTGTAAAGAGTAATGACTTTTTTTGCAGCAGCAGCCTGGCGGCCAGGCCTAGCGGCCAGGCCCCTTCTTCTGGGGTAGAGTTGAGCTCAGCTCCCCTTAGCTGCCTCACTGCTGCAAATACAAAGCAGACAGGAACGAACAGGGTTTATAAATATTTTTCACCGTTACTATGTAAAAAACATTAGCGGTCTACAAGTTATCAGAAGCTAAGTAATCCGGTTTTTGGTGTTAGCTGAAAAGCTAATCCACTAACAAAACAGTTAGCTTCCATAATTAGCGGTTAGCAGATTAACAGAAATGTGCCCACCACTGGGTACCACATAGTTAAAAAGAAGTAAGACAGCCACATAGCTTTCTCTTACCATACACCTGCTCTGTGTAACAATCTGCACACTGAGATAAAACACTCTCACAGACTGATTCTATGGAGTTGTTCTAATCCAAATGAGACACATTTGTTCTCCCTTTTGTATGACTAATATATTAGTGTTGTTCTGAACCATTTTTCCCCTCCATCTTTATTTTGATACTAATAATGTAGCAGGACTCAGTCTCATATCTAAATTCTGGGACTGTCAGCGGCTGGTCTTTCTAAAATCACTTTGTTTTGTTTATGTTTCTCATACATTATGTAAAAGTTAGCAAGAAATAAACACTTCTAAAACTGAAAATGCTGTTTTTAGAACCTAATAACATCTCTGAACTTATTTACAAGACATTTCGCGGATGTCAGCATCACGACATCACAGGCTGGTAGCTAGCTGCAAAACTCTGTTTTGTTTGTGTGTAAATACACGATATCCTCTTTGTCACATATTATGTAAAAGCTAGCAATAACGGTAGCATGTATGCGAACATCCGCTAACTCAAAGTTAACTTTCTATGGAGTTACACTGAAGTTTTACTGATCGCTCTGACGACCCCCACATGGGGTATGAGAGTACAGAATACAATAATATTATACAAATAATGAATTTTTATGAGTTCAATGGTATGAATATTTCATGAGGTGAAAGCTGGAACATACCATTCAACGAGGCGAGTTCACTGAATTAAATATTCGGTCAATTGAAAGAATGTAAAAACATTCATTATTTCTTTTATATAATGGCTAAAATAGATCCTTGCCATTTGATGTTTTATTCATTTATAAACAACAGAAAAGGGACTTATATTTTGGTGTTCCACTGCTGCTAAAGTCCAAATTGTAATGTGTAGTCCGGTGATGCTGTGCACCGACTTCAGGCTTCCATAAAAAATTTTTAAAAAGACTGTGTAGTTCCTCAGTCCAGCTAAGAATCAGTGTTTCATGTGAACAGGTCTTCATGCATCCAGACGGCTTACAGCAGAGTGGATTTTGTGTGTGTGTGTGTGTGTGTGTGTGTGTGTGTGTGTGTGTGTGTGTGTGTGTGTGTGTGTGTGTGTGTGTGTGTGTGTGTAGCAGCGTCAGTTAGCTCAATCAAATCATCGTGTCGTTGCCCCCAGCGCGCTAGCACACACACACCTGCAACTGGCTCGAGTGACTGTGTACGTCCTCAGTGCAGCGGGAAAAAAAAATCACGGCAGAAATGAGTCCAGTTTTTCTTTCTCTCTTCCTGCTCACAGCCTCCAGACACAGTGGATTCGTTTTGTATGTATGTATGTATATGTGTGTGTGTGTGTATAGCTTACAAGAATTAGTAGCGTGAGTTAGCTCAATCAAATTATGTCTCGGGAGAGTCGTTGTCCCCCCGCCCCCTGCATGCGCACACGGTATGGTATGGATATTTGCGTTTCCCATACATTTTTCCCCAGGTACTTTTCCCTAATTACATCGAAATACTTGCACCTGAATAAGTAGTGAAATTCATCACCAACCTCATCCAAGTTTGCATTTGGTTCATTAATACCTGTAAATGCACAGAGGGTTTTCTACAAATATTCCTTGATTTGCACAACTTCAACTCTTAAAACGTAAACATTGTTTTTGATTGATTGATTGATTGACTGATGAGCATTACTGAACATGTACAAATTGTACACAAGACAATCGGATCTTAATAAATAATTAAATAACTGCAAATTATAAAGAACACAATGGTAGAGGGTACTTTAGCATCGCATTATATTTTTAATATTTGAAACATTCACACAGGGAGTAAGTCTTAATCTTACCTGTTCGTTTCAGTCAGATTCATCATCACATCCTGATGAAAGCTTATCCACATAAAGCATCCTGATTTTGAAAAACGTCATCTAAAAATACTTCAGTTCTTTGTGGGAAACATAGTTTTTTAAAATCAAGTCTCTTTGTGGTTTTCTGCTCCAATCGAACGGCGCGTAAAAGTTTAAAGAGTCACAGCGCTTCATTCATTCCCAGCAGCATTTACCACAGCCATCAGATGACTCATTAGCAGTCTGCACGCAATGAAAATAAAACCCATGATCCACCAAGACAAAAATAAAATAAAATAATGCTAAATGATTCTGTTTAGCCTCCATGTGGAACGGAGACAACGCGCAAAAGCATACTCGCGCCGGATGACGTGCTCATAAATATTTGTGTTCCACCTGCCGGCAGTAGAAACACAATCCAAGCGAGACTTAACTGTTCCGACCAGCACCACACCGTGCAGTACCGACCCAAACCACTCGGTAGAAACGGGACTGTCATAATACGCTGGATAAATTGTCAAAGTGTGACAGCATAAAATTTATTACACGTACGCCAGCATATGCCAGCATTTGTAATAGGGTTGGCATACGCAGGCTAAATTGTCAAAGTGTGACAGGGCCCTTAGATCCACCACTCATGTCAAACATTGCCAGATAAACTTCTTGCATAAAACCCAACACCTGGAGCCTGTGGCAAATACTAAAAAAAATCTGATCCACACGTACCATCACAATGTGTTTCGCATTAGCCTCTGCTCACTAACACAGAATTTGCGTTATAATAACTAATGCAACGCTTAAATTCATTTTGATTCTTGTTTGAAGCAGACACCACATTTCATGACTAAATGTGATTTGTATACAGATATGACTTATGAGTGGCAATTGAGAAGTTCTGACCCTAACCCAGAAAAAATGGGACGCGGTTATCAATCTGTTGCTGTCTGAGAAACTAACATTTCTCTACATTGCACCTAGTGAGTCAAAGCTGAACACATTCTTGAGAAATACTGGTTTCTCAGAATTCAAAAGATGGTGAACCACATCATAAATTTTCGGGGTCAGGCACAAAACATCACAATCTCCCCTTGTATATGTGGTTTTTCCTCTTCATCACGCTTTTTTGGACAGATGCTAGTAATACCAACGCGGTGGATTAGTGATCAGCACTGTTGCCTCACAGGAAGAAGGTCATGGGTTTGATTCCCACCTGTGGCCTTTCTGAGTGGAGTTTGCATGTTCTCCCCGTGTTTGTCTGGGTTACGTGGGTTCTCCGGGTGCTCCGGCTTCCTCCCACATCCAAAGGCATACAGGTTAGGTGTACTGGAAACTTTAAAATTATCTGTAGGTGTGCATGCGGGTGTGAATGTGTTTGTTTGTCTGTATGTGGCCCTGTGGCACACTGGCATCCTGTCCAGGTTGTACCCTGCCTGACGCCGTATGACTGCTGTGACAGGCTCCAGCCCCCCATGACCCTTACTTGGAGTAAGTGGTTGAAGATGAGTGAGTGTGCTACTAATACACCGGTGCAATATATAGTCCAATAAATACACTAAATTCTCAAACATACTGAATTATGCCAAAAAAAAACCCAAAGACTGTTAATCTGAATGACAGCACAGACATGTAAAGTGGGTCAACACCCCCAAAAAATAAGTGCACTGATTACGGAAAGGAATACCTAACTTTTCATTTCATGTTTTTGTGTGGCATATGACCAAACCTTTGTTACTCAGTTTATTAATCTCAGCTATTTCACACATTTGTAATTGATAATCCCATGTGTGAAAACCTACAATAACAAGGCTCTTAATGCGGGGTGTTAGCTGCTTGTCTCTGCATGTCAGACTATTGTGAGAATGTTTGCGGCCTGACAGATGTGTGTAAGGTGTGGCACATGAAGACGGAAAAATCACTATTAGCGCCGGCACATAAACTGAGGCAGAGAGTTTATGGATGGAACAGCGGGATGGAGGAGGTTGACAGATGTGAGCAGCTGGGACTAGACTCTTAGTGACCACGCACATCCCACAAGAGTCCAGACAAGAGCAGACATATCCCCAAACGCTCAGACTAAACACGGCTGCATAATTAGAGCTATAATTCAGCAGAGAAGCCAGAGCACAGACTGCGCCTGTGTCCTTCAGAGAAAAGGCAAAACCTACCCTCTTATTCGGGCACAAATTAAACAGTCTGAACATTGAACTGGTCTCTTTTATCTGATGTCTACGTACTGCAACAACAGTGACTTACTGCTTTCAAGTACCAAATCAATTATTTGCCATATTTACTGCTTTATTTAGCACGATTAATATAGATTCATAGCATGTGTGGATGGATGAATGTTGATTAATGTGTTGTATCTGTTATTTTATTTGCTACCCTTTATACTATGGCAGGCAAGATGTGAGCAGTGTTATGTGATCACGTGTTTTTGGACAGATAAGGTAAAAAGTAATGTATGCACACAGACATTTACTAGGTACATCTTACGAGTACCAAGTTGGACCGGTTTCGCTTTTAGAACTACCTTAATTCTTTATGGCTTAAACTCAACAAGGGATTGGAAACTTTCATCATAGCTCCAACGGACCCGCACCTAATTAACTGGCTGGTGACTGTAAATTTTATAGCAAGATGCTCTTAAGTAGGGGGAAGAATTGGTTAAATTCGGAGCCACATCCATCTATTTTCACAGTGACTGAGTGAGAACCAGCCATTTAAAAAAAACAAAACCCTTAAATAATCTGAATGATGTGAAGATATCCTGTCAACAGATGTACATTATGATCTCAGAGTGCCCTTGAGTAACCCCCACGAAACAATATCTGTCTCCGTCTGTCCATCTGTGTTTGTGGATACTAAAACTAAAAGTGGCTTACAGATTAACATAAAATGTGGAGAGAAGATCCTTGAATGAAGGAAGAGTTGAGAATCGTTGTTTATAATCTGAATCTGTGTCACCATTTTCATTTTTCTTTCATCCCTTTGGTCAACTTTGTGAAATCAGTGGAAAGCCTGATTGGAGCACTTCAGAAGTTGAGGTTTGCGATTGTCCACTAAGAGTGCTTTCACGCCTAACTTGTTTGGTTCAGACCTCTCTGACTTTTCAGTTTGGTCCCAATCAAAATACCAGGCGTAAAAGCTGTCTTGGACCACAGTCCAGACTTTGGCCTGACCAGGTCAGACTGAGATAATCTGATTCTCTCAGTCCGGAACCACTGTGAACCAATTGCATTGTGAAAATACTATTTGGACAAATCGGACATTCAGACCAGATCAGACAGGTTATTGTCACCCATTAAACAGTCGTACAAGAAAAGAAACTGATAGTAATTTAATTAATTTATCTCATTAACCATTTATGCCCAGATTTTTTTTTTATAGGTGGAAAAAGTTGCATTAGTACCCTTGAGATTTTTTATTGTGAGTAGAAAATGACAGTGATACACTTCGGCAACAATTGTTGCCAATGGGGCAAAATGGGTTCAAACCAGGTGACGTCTATGCTGCTTTCTCCTCATTAAAGATAAAAACATCCCATTTGTCTTGTCGCTGCAGGAGGTGATAAAACTTGAAAATTTCTAACTTTTGATGGCAAGTGACATAGCATGTTGCTGGTAACAGTACCATAACAATAACAGTGTGGTTACTGAGAAAGTTCATTTCTTTTCCTCTGTTCAAATATAACTTTTTTGTGTGGTCAAACTGAACTACACACCAGACTGGCAACAAGGCGATGTCAGACTTACACATACCTGAAAACCAGTCAATGTCAAGTACAGGGAAATGCAGCCTGTTGTGTGTTGGGGGGTTTGGCTGGATGTTTTTGTGTTGTTTTCTTTTCTTTGCTCTCCACCCTCATCAACATTATTGGCTGCACTTGTGGAGGATGTTCATGTGCAGGCCTAATGACTCGCAGCACCTGTGGATGATGCTCACGTGCAGACTTAAAGACTTTCAACTGAAGCAGATAATGAGATGGCATTCTGCATTGAAGCCATGAGTGATTCAAGCAGAATTGCCGGGAACTCGACCTTGTGACGTTCGTTTGTGAGACGCTGTGGACCGCGCCTGGGTTTGACACATCGTGCCTGTGAAGGAGGACGGGTGAGGGACACATGCTGTCAGCACACATCAGAGGTGATTGATTGTCTGAATAAGTGTTAATAGTAATTTGGTATTTTGTTACGCAGTATATTTGAACATTGATGAGAATTGTGCAGCTCGCTTCTCACGGCCGTGGCGTGCGGACTGATGATCCTCCACCTGTTGTGAGAAGCTGCTCATTTACATAAAGTTTAAATTCAGACCTGAATGTGTTGCTGATAGTGTGTGCCTTTGAAGGATATTAGTTGTAGCTGTTGACTTACCTCACCTCTTCTATCCTTCAAAGAGTCAGTTTGTCGTGTCCACCTGGGGGGTGTTTGGCGGTGAATGTGAGTCCAGAAGCGCCGGGCTTCAATCCCTTTGGGCGCTGGAGAGCGCGCCATCCTTCACTCCGCCAGACAAACCATATATTATGTTGTACACAATTATTGCACAGAAAGGGAAATAAATATTTTGGTTTTGGAACCGCTTTCTGGTTATTTAGCGCTGGGTTCAGTCAGACGCAGGTCCGCTCCTCAACCCGCGTCGGCACATAACAGTAGTTCCCGGCCATTCTAAAATGGACCCAGCGGCAGAAGCGGTTCCATTTGCCGAAAGAGTTCAAGAATACTTGGAGAAAATATGGGAGCAATTACAGTATCGCGCAAACCTAATTAAACAAACAGATGCCTGCATTATGGAGCTTGCAGCGCACGCCGTTCTGCTTTCTGCTCCTCCAGCTGCGGCACTATCGATACCGGTGCAGATAACTCCGTCACCCAGAGATTCGGCTTCCTTCTCTTCTGATGGTAGCCGTGTCTCATATGTGACAAATTTGCTCCGAGGTGACGCCTTAGCTTGGGTCACTGCGTTGTGGAGTAATGACTCTCCATTGTTAGGATCCTTAAGGACATCTCCAGGTGTTCTTGGACAGGCACAATAATGGGGGAAAAAAAAAAAAAAAAAGTTATTTGGGCTGTTTTTTTTTGTTTTTTTTGTAAGGGGTTATAAATTGTTTGGGTGTTTAGAGGCGGTTCTGGTGGAGTGAACGACTGGCGGTTCGGAACTCGGCTGGACTCAGCCAATCGTTGGTTTTTATCATTTGAACTTAGGTATTTTCTGTTTGGGATTGGGTCATTTTGTTTTGTTGTTTTTTATTTCCCTGCTTCCCTAACCCCAACCTCACTTGCCCTAAGACCGTTTGTCTTGTGGGTTGTGGGGTGGTGCAGGTTGGTCACGCTGAGTGTTTCTCAGAAGACCTCTGCACCTAGGGGGGGGGTTGTCAGGGGTGTTTTTTTGGGTTTGGTTAGGGCCCGGTTCCACTCCAGCCTCGGTTGGCCTTTGACCGTTCGTCATTGGTGTTACCGGGGTGTGGTGCAGCGGGAACATACCTCAGTTGGAGGGGTGGGCCGATCTGTTGCCGTTCACCATTTCAGTAGTTCTGCCCCTCCCAATAGGCTGGTGGTATGGTCGGGTAGGGGCACCGGACGTATTTCCGGTTTTCCGCTGTGCTTTGGGGTTGGAACCGGGTTAGTTTTTCCTGTTTCCTTCCCCCGCTTAGTAATTTTGTGCCGTTCGCCAAAATGGAGCTACCGACTGGCTCTGGCAGTGATCTGGGGTCTTTCGGGGTGCTGGGGGAGGTAACAGGGTTTTCCAGTTGTTTTGTTTGCCCCCGGGGTGTTTTAATGAAGTCTGCCGGGGGTTGGATTTTTGTGTTTTTATGCTTCCTTCCAGGTTCCACCTCCAGGGTTGATGGGACGGTCCTCTGGGGGGGAATTGATTGTGGGGCCGACTAACCAAGTGTGGCAGGGTCTGGAGTTCCTGGGTTGAGGGGAGAGGGCCTCCTGGGGTTGATGGTACGGTCCTCTGGGGGGCGCTGCTCCTCCATGTAAACCTGGGGACCTCTGTAGGATTCCGGTTTTGGTTGTCTCTCCTGGAACTGGCGGTAAAGGTCTTCTGGGGGGGGGGGGCTCTGCATATCGTTCTGGGGGGGGGGGTTGTTTGTTATTTTTCTTTGTGAATTTGTGTTTGTATTGTGTTGTTGGGGCTGTGTTGGGTTTGTGTATTTGGGAGTTTTTCTTTTCTTCCCGGGGTTGGATGGGACGGTCCCCTGGGGAGGTTTTGGGTGGGTTTTGTGTTTTTCTTGTATGTTGGGTTGTATATGGGACTTTTTTGGGGTTTTGTTGATGCCAGCCGGCCTTCCAGCCGCGGTGCCCTGTCCTGCTGTCTGCTGTGGACCTTGGGAGCGTTACGCCGTCTGCTTGCTGTCATGGACCCCGGAGGAAGGTGCTGTTCTCGGGCCTGGTCTGTTCGGTCGCCGGGAGGCTTCCCGTTGATGGGGGGGGTACTGTTGTGTGTTGGGGGGTTTGGCTGGATGTTTTTGTGTTGTTTTCTTTTCTTTGCTCTCCAGGTGGTATGCAAACTGGTTTTTGTCTGTGGAGACGGTGCTGGCAGAAGAATCCTTCACCCTCATCAACATTATTGGCTGCACTTGTGGAGGATGTTCATGTGCAGGCCTAATGACTCGCAGCACCTGTGGATGATGCTCAAGTGCAGACTTAAAGACTTTCAGCTGAAGCAGATAATGAGATGGCGTTCTGCATTTAAGCCATGAGTGATTCAAGCAGAATTGCCAGGAACTCGACCTTGTGACGTTCGTTTGTGAGACGCTGAGGACCGCGCCTGGGTTTGACACATCGTGCCTGTGAAGGAGGACGGGTGAGGGACACATGCTGTCAGCACACATCAGAAGTGATTGATTGTCTGAATAAGTGTTAACAGTAATTTGGTATTTTGTTACGCAGTATATTTGAACATTGATGAGAATTGTGCAGCTCGCTTCTCACGGCCGTGGCGTGCGGACTGATGATCCTCCACCTGTTGTGAGAAGCTGCTCATTTACATAAAGTTTAAATTCAGACCTGAATGTGTTGCTGATAGTGTGTGCCTTTGAAGGATATTAGTTGTAGCTGTTGACTTACCTCATCTCTTCTATCCTTCACAGAGTCAGTTTGTCGTGTCCACCTGGGGGGTGTTTGGCGGTGAATGTGAGACCAGAAGCACCGGGCTTGGATCCCTTTGGGCGCTGGAGAGCGCGCCGTCCTTCACTCCGCCAGACAAACCATATATTATGTTGTACACAATTATTGCACAGAAAGGGAAATAAATGTTTTGTTTTTGGAACCGCTTTCTGGTTATTTAGCGCTGGGTTCAGTCAGACGCAGGTCCGCTCCTCAACCCGCGTCGGCACATAACACAGCCTACATACATGATAATGTCAGCAGTTGGCAGTGACAGTCACACCTCTGGGTCCTCATCGTCTGAGATCAAAAGACCCCTGGGAAAACTTCATGGAGTCACAAAGCTGCTGTACAACGGTGTTTGGAAATGCAGAGGTCTTTGCAGGAGAATGAATGTCCAAGTCTTGAGGGTCTTGGTGCTTCCCGTCTTGCTGTATGGTTGTGAGTCCTGGACATTAAGCAGTGACAACTGGATGTGTTTGGTATAAGGTCTCTTCAGATGTTCCTTGGGATCTTGAAATGACTGTGTCAAATCAGCTGTTACTTAAGGTGTTTGAGATGAGGAAATTATTTGCACTGTGATGGAGCATCAGCTATGACAATCTGGCCATGTGGCGCATTTCTCTGTGCATGATCCGCAGTGTTGAGGACCCCAGCGTCTGGAGAGGGCAAAGGGGATGCCCACACTTCACCTAGTTACATGGTTAGATAGTTACTTTCAAGCAGTGGGGATGGACCAGTTGCCTGTCTGGGTGGTTTCTATCCAGGACCCTAGGCAATTCCATGGTGTGATGGATACAGCGACATCCAACAGCAGAACACGGTCCCTGACTTGACTTGGTAAGTCAAGTGTAAGGTGGGTTTTCCCGTTATCCCATTCATTATTATTTTCATCCTACTACAACCCCAATTCCACTGAAGTTTGGACGTTGTGTAAAATGTAAATAAAAAGAGAATACAATGATTTGCAAATCCTGTTCAACCTATATTCAATTGAATACACCATAAAGACAAGATATTTAATGTTCAAACTGATACATTTTATTGTTTTTGTGCAAATATTTGCTCATTTTGAAATGAATGCCTGCAACACGTTTCAAAAAGCTGGGACATTGATATGTTTAACACTCTGTTACATCACCTTTCCTTCTAACAACACTCAATAAGCGCTTGGGAATGGAGGACACTATTTGTGTGTTTCATGATAGGTATAAAAGGAGAATCCCCTAAAGGCTCAGCCGTTCACAAGCAAAGATGGGGTCTGGATCACCACTTTGTGACCAACTGCGTAAAAAAATAGTCCAACAGTTTAAGAACTGTTTCTCAATGTTCAGTTGCAAGTAATTTAGGGATTCCATCATCTACAGTCCATAATATAATCAGAAGATTCAGAGAATCTGGAGAACCTTCTACACATAAGAGGCAAGGACAAAAGCCAACATTGAATGCCTGTGACCTTCGATCCCTCAGGCGGCACTGCATTAAAAACTGACATCATTGTGTAAAGGATCTTACCGCGTGGGCTCAGGAACACTTCAGAAAACCATTGCCAGTTAACACAGTTCATCGCTACATCTACAAGTGCAAGTTAAAACTCTACCATGCAAAGTGAAAGCCATACATCAACAACATCCAGAAATGCCGCCGCGTTCTCTGGGCCCGAGCTCATTTGAAATGGACAGATGCAAAGTAGAAAAGTGTGCTGTGGTTTGATGAGTCAACATTTCAAATTGTTTTTGGAAATCATGGATATTGTGTCCTCCGGACAAAAGAGGAAAAGACCATCCAGATTGTTACCAGGGCAAAGTTCGAGTGCAAAGTACCATCTGTGATGGTATGGGGGTGTGTTAGTGCCCACTGCATGGGCAACTTACACATCTGTGATGGCAGCATCAATACTGAAAGGTACATCCAGGTTTTAGAGCAACACATGCTGCCATCCAAGTAAAGATGCAAGAAGCAAGAATGGTAAAGAATTCCACCTACAAAGCTTCAACATTTAGTGTCCTCAGTTCCCAAACGCTTATTGAGTGTTGTTAGAAGGAAAGGTGATGTAACACAGTGGTAAACATATCACTGTCCCAGCTTTTTTAAAATGTGTTGCAGGCATCCATTTCAAAATGAGCAAACATTTGCACAAGAACAATAAAGTTTATCAGTCTGAACATTAAATATCTTGTCTTTGTGGTGTATTCAATTGAATATAGGTTGAAGAGGATTTGCAAATCATTGTATTCTGTTTGTAATTACATTTTACACAACGTCCCAACTTCATTGGAATTGGGGTAGTACCTCACAAACATTTCATGTCAATGAAAGGTCAGAATTCTGACAGGCCTCCTATATCAGCTGATTCATGCTGCTGCTAAAGAAGTTCTTAATCTGGCTAAAAAAGGACAAAATATATCAAAAAATGAAAAAAAAAAAACATTGTGAAGGTATGACATAAATTGAGTTAAACCAGTAATCCTCACCACCTTGAAGAAAGATGTTCAATAGATTAAGAATAGAGTTTAACATGGATGCATGCTGAAGATGTCAGAACAGCCACTTTCAGACTTTAGTCCATTATACTGTCGAAGTGCCAACGATGTGACTCCTTTGAAACGTATGCCAACAGAACATCAGCATGCTGCACAGAAATCCATCAAACCTCTTTCACAACTCACACCTGAATAAACAGCGCGACCAACTATACAGTACAACAGTACAAGATGCATCTTTGGACAAGTGGCATCTAAACCGTCTAATGTTCACCATCCTCATTATAACCCAAACTTATCATCTTATCTATTTCATAAGGAGTACTATAGTATCAGAATCAAATGCCTATGATAGAATGTTATATAACACCTAAATAGATCCTTGTCATTTGATTGTTGGTTTGTATGTCACGTGATATTGATAATTTGTCCCATTTACTGTGCAATTTTGGTTCCATACATTTTGCACCATTGTACGCCGTGACAACCTTAAAGTAAAAACACAGCGTATTGTGTTTGCGTGTACAGCAATCAAGCACTGATGGACTGTGCACTCACACTAGCACTCTCGCAACCTTTGACATGGCAATGGCGCTTAGTTTAAAAACAAACATGATGGGGTTTGTTTTGGTGACAGATGACAAAAATATAAGCCCCTTTTCTCTTGTTTATGAATAACATTTCAAATGATAAGGATCTATTTTAGCTGTTATATAAAACAAATAATTAATGTTTTTTATTCGGTAAAAGATTAAATGTTCCATTCAGTGAAACGCATGGAATATTCTTTCTATTGCTCATAAACATTTATCATTTGTATATTACCACACACACACAAGAATGACAATACAATGTCTTGCAAACTACAGTAGTGTTCAGAATAATAGTAGTTATATGTGACTAAAAAGATTAATCCAGGTTTTGAGTATATTTCTTATTGTTACATGGGAAACAAGGTACCATTAGATTCAGTAGATTGTCACAAATCCAACAAGACCAAGCATTTATGATATGCACACTCTTAAGGCTATGAAATTGGGCTATAAGTAAAAAAAAGTAGTAAAGGGGGAGTTCACAATAATAGTAGTGTGGCATTCAGTCAGTCAGTTTGTCAATTTTGTGGAACAAACAGGTGTGAATCAGGTGTCCCCTATTCAAGGATGAAGCCAGCACCTGTTGAACATGCTTTTTTCTTTGAAAGCCTGAGAAAATGGGACGTTCAAGACATTGTTCAGAAGAACAGCGTAGTTTGATTAAAAAGTTGATTGGAGAGGGGAAAACTTATACACAGGTGCAAAAAATTATCGGCTGTTCATCTACAATGATCTCCAATGCTTTAATATGGACAAAAAAAAAAACAGAGACGCGTGGAAGAAAACGGAAAACAACCATCAAAATGGATAGAAGAATAACCAGAATGGCAAAGGCTCACCCATTGATCAGCTCCAGGATGATCAAAGACAGTCTGGAGTTACCTGTAAGTGCTGTGACAGTTAGAAGACGTCTGTGTGAAGCTACTTTATTTGCAAGAATCCCCCGCAAAGTCCCTCTGTTAAATAAAAGAAATGTGCAGAAGAGGTTACAATTTGCCAAAGAACACATCAACTGGCCTAAAGAGAAATGGAGGAATATTTTGTGGACTGATGAGAGTAAAATTGTTCTTTTTCGGTCCAAGGGCCACAGAGAGTTTGTGAGACGACCCCCAAACTCAGAATTCAAGCCACAGTTCACAGTGAAGACAGTGAAGCATGGTGGTGCAAGCATCATGATATGGGCATGTTTCTCCTACTATGGTGCTGGGCCTATATATCGCATACCAGGTATCATGGATCAGTTTATATATGTCAAAATACTTGAAGAGGTCATGTTGCCTTATGCTGAAGAGGACATGCCCTTGAAATGGGTGTTTCAACAAGACAATGACCCCAAGCACACTAGTAAACCAGCAAAATCTTGGTTCCAAACCAACAAAATTAATGCTTCACAGATGTGAAGAAATCATGAAAAACTGTGGTTATACAACTAAATACTAGTTTAGTGATTCACAGGATTGCTAAAAAAAAGCAGTTTGAACATAATAGTTTTGAGTTTGTAGCGTCAACAGCAGATGCTACTATTATTGTGAACACCCCCTTTTCTTTTTTTTCTTTTTCTTTTTTTTACTAATAGCCCAATTTCATAGCCTTAAGAGTGTGCCTATTATGAATGCTTGGTCTTGTTGGATTTGTGAGAATCTACTGAATCTACTGGTACCTTGTTTCCCATGTAACAGTAAGAAATATACTCAAAACCTGGATTAATCTTTTTAGTCACATAGCACTACTATTATTCTGAACACTACTGTATGTTCAAAGTGTTGGGACATAACTGCCTCGAACTTCTTAAAATGTCTGGAAATGTTGTGACACTGAGGTGAAAGAACGATCCACCCATGCTGAGGTGGCAGTAAAGAGGGGGGAAACAGAAGCCAGAATTTTTGTGTGGGAGGTTTCTTGCATCATAACTTTCTGTTTTGACAAGACACTTCTTCCAAATGGGAAAAACAGCACAAGGGGCACTCAGTAGACAGCATACCTCTGTCCTCGACACAACTATCTAACTCTTATAATACAAGGACAACAAGAGAAAAATAAATCCTCTGACAAAAGAGATCATCTACTACCCCAATTAATAATTATTGTGATCTACTAAACTGGGATCTGAATCTTGATCAAAATGTACATGTTCATAGATATAATACCAAACACCGAACATTTTTATCCATATCAGCCCCAAAATTTTATGCCCCCCTGGATCCTGTCCCTTCTCTTCAACAATTCTCAAAGTTATTTTTTAGTAATTTTCTGTAAACCTGCTAACAACCACACATGGCTGTGATCATTATCTCAAATGTAATTAATAATGTCTTGCAGTGTATCATAATCATCACTGGTGTGATAGTGCACCACAATATGGATTGCACAATACAATCAACACCATGAGGAATCAGACTAACCAGAACCCTCACCAGGAAAGAAATATTTTTTAACGAAGTCAAAGAAAAATAACACTGAGGAAATAGATAAAAAGCACTAAATGTCCATTAATTTAGAAATCAATCATTCTGGAGCATCTGCACCTTGGATCAGCACAGCAGAGCTCTGTTTTTTCCCTGTTCTTCAGAGCACCATACAAGAGTCAAACACCTGTTAAATACTTTTCTTAAAGCTGTATCTAGCTATAAATTAATAAAAAAAACAAAATAGTTTGGGGAAAACTGTTAAACTGTGATTCTGTTCTGTGAACCAGCAGACCTTTGCGCTCCAACCTCTTTTTAAAACTTAATGGTCATTAATTAAGCACAGCTATGGATCTGGTAAACATACAAAACTGTTTAAAAAAAAAACTTTGAGTCATGACACTTTTCATACAGATCTTCAATTTGAAGGACAAGATTTGAAAATTAAAATTGTTCAGATCAAACTGTACCTCGAATAATAATAAGTGGCCATATTGTTGTACTGTGATATTGCCACCATCAAAAAAGTGAAAAATGTGATATTCTTTTTAGGTCATATTGCCCACCCCTAATATTTGTCCATAAACATCCCATCATGTTTGAAAATTGCCGGGTGAAAGTTACAGTACATCTTCAATCAATTTCAACTGATTTTTTTGTTTTCTAACATGGTGGTGCACTTACAAATATCTGGTGATTCATCAGAGCCGTCTGGACAGTCCTTCTCCCCGTCACAGCGCCAACCTTTGGAGATACAGGTGTGCTGGTCCTTACATAAAAACTGCTTCGGGCTGCAGGTCTTGGGAGCTTCAAAAGAAAAATAATAAAAAAAAAAAAAAGTCATAAATACATTTAACTCACAGAATTCCAAATAAAGGCAACTCATTAGCATCTAATTTCTCATGCAAGAAAATGTGCTTCTTGTTTTAATGCATTTTTCAACAATTTCGCTTCATACCGGATCAGAAATTTTCACTTTCATGCAGTACAGATCTCAACTGAGCAGGGCAAAGCAACATGCAGAGGTCAACCCAAGTTTACAATAATGTTTTTGTACCAAAAGATCCACAGGAACACTGTTAAAGCAAAAAGAAAAAGAAAAAAAAACCTCCCCTACAAGTTTAGAACCAACAGTGGTGTCTTTAAGTTCAAAGTTTGATGCTGTTTCCCTTCTTCTTACAAACATCTCATTTCTTTGGCTCCCCTTTTTTTTTTTAACATTAATCTTAAGGTGTTTTCACCCTTTACCACAGAGGCTCTTTCATGTGTGGTGGCACAGACAGAACTGGGCATTCTCTCAGCGTATGAGCCGTGGGGAAAAAGCAGAGCGCGGTAGTTCTGGGCAGCAAGTCAGCAGAGATTGTTGAGGTGTACCACAGGGTGCATTCATGAGCCATCAGCAGTCTGCCACTGCTGACATGCTCTCACTCAGCCACACCAACACAAACCCTGGTCACATTTAGTCCCACCACTGAATCCTATATAGGCCCTGAGGCCACTGGTGCCGGTGCTTATCTCAGGATTGCGCAGCGTCAAGCAGATGAGAGTCTATGACTCCCCCTGGAAGGGACACCGGTTCAATGCTGATTACTTCCCCAGGTGAGGCCAGTGCCCATTTGCAGCTGGGTGGAGTGAGACAATGCAGAATAAAGGTGCCCTGACACTTGCATGACTTTGATCAGCGCACTTGTACACACATCGTCATGACGATCCCACCCGCTGTGTTCCCTGGTGGATACCGTGCTTTGTTCCACTGGCTGCCACGCATTGTGTGCTGGACGCTGCATATATTAAATAATTATTTTGTAGCTGATTAATCATTTTCTCTTCGAATTGGCTGTTGAAAACGCCTCTAATCACTTCCAGAATCACAGAGGGCTGTTCCAGCTGCAGCTTCTCTCTCTCGTGCGCACGCACTTAATGAGGAGGAGAAAGCATTTGGAACCGTCTAAAAAGGTTATTATTTGTCATGGTTTTATTGTAAAAGTTTGGTAAAACAGTTGCATGTTCACTGCTTCTTGTGAGCTGCTGTAAAAGTACATTTATGATAGATTTAACAACTCACTATAATCATTCAGACGAGCAGTGCGCTGATGCAGTGCACTGACGCAATCACTCGCACTCACGCAATGTTTTCAAAGTGTTTGCAGTAATGTTCACGTGAAGTTCATGCCATTAATGCGTGATGGAGATTTTTAACATTTCAAAATTTTCTTTGCGCACTTGCATGAAGCTGCGCACAGATTACAACGGTTTACGAGTTTGAGACGAGTTTACTCTCGTGCATGGCAGAGCGCGTGCAAGTGCGTGGATCAAAGTCGTGCAAGTGTCAGGGGGCCTTAAGTGTTTTATCCGAGGACACAGACAGGTAGCGTAAGAGTATCTTAAGAGTGTCTTAAACAGATAGGTTGGTGGAGAAGACAGAGAGGAAGGAGAGACATTTCTTGTATGTTGAATGGCAGTGATTCAGTAACACGCTATCGGCTTGATGGTGCAGGTATCATGTTTGTGGTTGACCTCATCATAATTGAGCTTACTCACTCAGCATAACGTAATAACACCTGAGATGAAGGTCATCACAACATTGCAACATATATATATACACAACATATATTCATATCTTATATTTGTACATACAGATTTTCATTGCACTGTCCTGTAGGATTTTATAGTTTTTGTTTTTACTTTATCTGTTTGCACTGACAAAAGAGAAGCTCTCTCCAATGTCATTGTACATTTTGTATAATGACAATAAATGGACTACATTTATATAGTGCTTTTCCATCTGCATCAGATGCTCAACGCACTTTACAGTAATGCCTCACATTCACCCCGGTGTGAGGGTGCTGCCATACAAGGTACTCACTACATACCGGGAGCAACTTGCCCAAGGACCCTTAGTGATTTTCCAGTCAGGCTGGGATTTGAACTGTGGATCCTCCAGTCTCAAGCCCAACGTTGTAACCACTAGACCATCACCTCCCCAATAAATATTATAAACTCTGTAACAGTCACACAATTATTAATCCCAAAGTAAGCGATGTCAGCAGCCAAAGTCTAAACACACCTGTTTTGAGATGAAGTTCATCTGTGTGCTGCAATCTCTGCTCTCACTTTGGATTGCACGTACTAGCACTTCTCACACTTGCCGATTGTATGCAATTAATAGCATGGAGAATAAATATAACAACAACAATATATAAAAATCACATAGAATGCACCATTGAAATACATAGAAATCACAGATCAACAACATTCATTACACCACTTTTCCATACTGTAATGTGACTCCATATACTGAACTAGGCATTTGTTTTAATGTCGTGCCCTGCATACAGAGTATTAAAATTCATTTTCTGTCATCTACTCCTATTTATTTCTGGAGGTATTCTTCTATTATTTATTTATTTTTAACATAGAGCAACCACATGGGACTAGTTTTGACCATTCTCTGCCATCCATGGTGGTACCTTGCAAAGAGTGAACATCTTCTACAACCAAACAGCATGAAATGATTTCAACATTTGTGGTGCCACAGGTGTCATACTAGTTCATGCACATGTTTTGAATTGAGGAAGTGATCGATGGGGGTGCTGCTTGTTGTTCTCTGCTTTTGTACAGCAATGCTCTGGAAAAGACAGCAATAAAGCCCTCACTGTGATTCACTGCAGGGACTGAGCCCTCACTTGCCCTGGATGACTTGCTTCGCTACGCATTTGGCAGACAGAGAGGTTGGGTGGGGGGGCTCGTGTGCACCGCAAGGGGGTCGGGATGTGACTAAAATCACAAGAGAGCACAGGGATAGTGTATCATTGCAGTCACGTTCCGTTGGACTGGCAGACCAAAAGGTTTTAAATCTGAGCCTTTTCAAATGACACAGAAAGACTTTTGATTGTCATGTTTTTAAAAATACATTTAAACGTTAAGCAGCTGCAGAGATCAAATCACATATGTGAGGAGATTTTGGGGGGCGGGGGGTGGATTTTAAAATGCAAAGCTTGCCACTTGGTTCACACACAATGGCACCAGAAAAAGCCTTTACAGAACTTAATTCAAGTGGCACAAAATGCAGCTTTCAGATGTCTGAACAGAGTTCATATTGATTGTCAAACATTTGACAAAAGGCAAATGTGAGATCTGAGACAGAGCGACATGCACACACTCAGCCGTTTAGTGAAGGAATGAGAACTAGGCTAACCACGATGGCCTGAGGCTTCCTTTCAGCACACCAAATGTCCTGGTACATTTTGTGTGGTGGGAAATAAACAAAACCCACTTGTGCTTAGACCAGAGGTTCCAAAACACTTTCTGTCACAGCCGTTAGAAAAAAAACGACTGTTACTTGTTAATAACATTAGAGGAATACGAGGTCTGTCAATAAAGTAACGGTCCTTTTTATTTTTTTCAAAAACTATATGGATTTCATTCATATGTTTTTACGTCAGACATGCTTGAACCTTCGTGCGCATGCGTGAGTTTTTCCATGCCTGTCGGTGACGTCATTCGCCTGTGAGCACGCCTTGGGAAGGAGTGGTCCCGCCCCCTCGTCGGATTTTCATTGTCTGGAAATGGCGGAATGAAAAGGACTTTTTTTCCATCAGAATTTTTTCAGAAGCTGTTAGAAACTGGCACCTGGAAACCATTCGAAAAATTTATCTGGCTTTCGGTGAAAATTTTACAGAGAAAAAGGTCTGTTAGTACAGCTTTAAGGACCCCTTTAAGGACGCTCGGCGCGCCATGTTCGGCGCGCCACGCTCCGAGCTGCGACAATGCGGCACAAGCCACCGGACCATTTCTAAACGGATGGCTCTGTGGATACGAGACCATCGTGTGCTCTTTCTCTGGTTATCACAAGAGCTGGACATCAGCCATTTTCTGGCAGATTTCACTTTTAACAAGAGATTTTGTCATGGAAAGCCGCGCGGAGGCTTCACGCGTCACGACCAATTCGCTTTGGAAGCGAGACAAAGGAACACCTCCGTTTCGGCGTGTCAGAGGACAAGTTTGGACATGTCTATCTCGGCTTTCAATGCTTACCAGTCCAGTAAGTATCAGTGAAATTGTGGAGAGCTGGACATGTCTAAACTTGTCCTCTGACACGCCGAACTAACTAACATTTACATTTCTTAAACAGCTATTTCAATTCACTTTATTTAAAGCGCCAAAGCCCAACACAAGAGCAAGGTTTAAATTACCAGCTCCATGCACAAGCACATTGGCGCAATTTGATTACAGGAAGAAACCTCAAGCAGAACAGACTCAGTGGGGTGACCTTCTGCTTTGGTCACATAAACAAAAATAAAACAAAACAATAGATATGTCAGAACATACAGTGACAGGAATTTTGCAGCTGAGCATTTACATGTAGTCCAGCATTCACAATGACAGCTGCCCTGAAAAGATAACTCGGAGGCTCAGACCAGAGTCCTAACCGCACCAGATTAATCACCAAAACTGCAATACTCCCCAGGTCCTATCCAAACTCAAATGTTGGCCCAACCCCGACAAAGTGTCCCTTTTCCTATAGCAAGATCAGGGGTTCATAATCACAAGATCTCATGAAAATTCAGTAAAGTATGTCTTCTATAATACACTCTATTTCTAAGGTAGAACTCTACTAGTGTATACTAAGGTATATCTAAATATCTACAAAAGGAAGAGTAGAATAGAAGAGTAGAATAGAGCAAAGTAGAGCCACTTAGGTGCCTGGTCTTGAGAACCAGGGATGGTAGAATGAAAAGCTTTTTTATCCCATGGGAACTTTCCCTACGCACCTAACTAGCTCAAGAATATGGACATATCATAATAATATATACAAGGTCTGTTAGAAAAGTATCCGACCTTTTTATTTTTTTCAAAAACCATATGGATTTGAATCACGTGTGATTGCATCAGCCAAGCTTGAACCTTCGTGCGCATGCGTGAGTTTTTTCACGCCTGTCGATTGCGTCATTCGTCTGTGAGCAGGCTTTGTGTGAGCAGTGGTCCACCCCTCTTGTCGTCTTTTTTATTGTGAATAAATGTCTGAACGATTTGGAGCTTTGCTGCATCAGTTTTTTTCCAGAAACTGAGAGACCTCCAGGTGGACACGTTCGGAAAATTAATATGGCTTTCAGGGACGATTTTATGGGGATTACACAGATTAAGGAGTGATCCAGACGGTTTAAAGACCGCCCACAACTACTGAGAGCACGCCGTGCTCCGAGCGCCGATCGACAGGCTCAAACCCCGCTGAAACAACCAGATCATTTCCAACGTGAAGGCTTTGTTGAGCCGGGACGTCGTCTGACTTTCACAAAAATTCAATTCAATTCAATTCAATTTTATTTATATAGCGCCAAATCACAACAAACAGTTGCCCCAAGGCGCTTTATATTGTAAGGCAAGGCCATACAATAAAAAGGCAGAAGGCGTGGATATCAGCACTTTTTCAGCACATTCCACTGTTACAGGAGTTTTTTCATGGAAAGAAAAGTGGAGGGATGCACCACGGAGCCGTTCATTACGCGGCACAAAACCACCTCTGTGTTGGTCTCACAGGATGGCTTTCAGGTGGATTTCAGACGGCTGGCGGTTGCTTTTCAGTCGTGTGATTATCCGAGAAATTGAGCATGAGCTGGACATGCCCCAACATGTCCTCCGTGGCGTGTTCCTCCGCTTTTCTTTCCATGAAAAAAACTCCTGTAGCAGTGGAATGTGCCGAAAAAGTGCTGTTATCCAGGCCTTCTGCCTTTCTGTGAAAGTCAGACGACGTCCCGGATCAACAAAGCCTTCATGTTGGAAATGATCTGGTTGTTTCAGCGGGGTTGAGCCTGTCGATCAGTGCTCGGAGTGCAGCGCGCTCTCAGCAGTTGTGGGCGGTCTTTAAACCATCTGGATCACTCCTTAATCTGTGTAATCCCCATAAAATAATTCCTGAAAGCCATATTAATTTTCCGAACGGTGTCCACCTGGAGGTCTCTCACAGTTTCTGGAAAAATATTGATGCAGCAAAGCTCCAAATCGTTCAGACATTTATTCGCAATAAAAAACGACGAGAGGGTGGACCAGTGCTCACACAAAGCCTGCTCACAGGCGAATGACGCAACCGACAGGCATGAAAAAACTCATGCATGCGCACAAAGGTTCAAGCTTGGCTGATGCAATCACACGTGATTCAAATCCATATGGTTTTTGAAGAAAAGAAAAAAAAGGTCGGATACTTTTCTAACAGACCTCGTATCATAAGACATATAATAAGAAAACAGAATTTGTGTATATAAGTGATATTTACATAATAAAGGTAATAAACAACATATACAAGAAATATGGTTATTATATAATATTATAGGAGTAAGCTTCTAAAACCTAAATATTAATACTAAAATATTATAAAATATTATAAAATACTATAATATGTACACCTCACATAGTTCCAAGCCCAGAGGCCACATGGAGACATGATACAGGGTTACTATCCAAAGCGCCAGTCTGACTGTGCTCTAAGCTGAAATGTGTGGACATTTGCTTGTTCTCCCTGATCCCTCTCTGCAGGAGCTGGGCTCAGCTGGTTGTTGCCCGTGAATACACGTAAAACTGAAAATAAAACATTGTGGGTTCTAATTTTATCATCACTTCACACACCAGCCTGAAGTGACCGCAGAAGGGTACACCTCTGAGCATTATTGGATGGGTTTTTGCTGAGGAGGGGGTTAGATGCTCTGGTCCATCCCCCTCAGCAGATCTCTTTCAAACCCCACTGAAATATCTCTAACAGAGGCGCTAACTGTGAATTCAGTGTGCCAAGTCATTTGTTTCCCAAAGAAAGTCCCAAAATGCTGACAACTTGTGAAAGGTTCGAATCAGACTAGGATGTTTGAGGCCATTTTACCTACAAAAGGGAATTATTAAAGCCTTTATTTATTCATTCTCCTGCTATAGGCCTGACACCAAACACCAATCCCAATGAATCAAGGTACTGAAGGGCTCTGATTTGTCACATTTATTTTCCCTCCTTCCTCTCCTGTCATATTTTAACAGTTTTTTCAATGCGCCCGTCGGTTACATTTGATCATAGATCACATACGTTTGGCAGAAAAGTCCACAAATATGATCAACTTTACAAAAAAAAGTTGGAAAAAAGACACTCAACTGACCCGCAATTCATGGAGGAAAATTGCAAGGACCAGTACTGTTGGTTTGGAGGTTGATGTGTGTAACAAAGACGTGGAGCTCTTTGAGGGACATATTAATCCCGAAAAAGCCACTGTTCCTGCTGTAAACTGCATTAAGATGCGACAGAAATCTTTAAAAGGGTCAAGAATACGCAAACGTCATTGCGTGGCCACAAAGTTATGGAGTTGTAGAAGCATGAATCAGGCTTTCGGATTTTAAGGTACCTCTCGGCAGCGGACGTAGAAAAAAAAAAAGACTTGATCAAATGTAATCTTTTGAATGCACATAATGCATGGCACTTATTTTTTTCAGACAAAGTTTTGACCCAGCCATTAAATGAGTCAGGTCCCGATACAAGGTCAGGCCTTTAATCAAGGAATACATAAACCTTGCTGGAGATTCCCCGTAGATCATTTAGTGCCTCCTCACTGTCACTAATCTGTACATACATATAACGGATTGTGTCCATTTATACATTTTTCAGCTTGGGACTCCGACAAGGGCGGTTGCATCTCCTGCACTCTCCCTTATCTCTGCTCTCTGCTTTAACCTTCAAGTCCCTACTTCACCAGACTGTGAATTCTTCAAATTATATTGGATACTGGATCTACTGGACTACTATTGGATTAAGCATGGAATTGATCAGCTGGTCTCTGAACGCTATTGACACCATCTTTTCTACAAGAAGGTCAGGACCGGGGGATCCTACCTGCCCAGATGGAACGTATCCTGCAGGCTATGTTCTCGACTCCTGGACGAGGGGGGTCCTGGGGGTCGTGGTGTGTTGCATGCTTTGCCCTTTTCTCTGTTGAGGACGTCGAGGATTTACTCATATTTGGTCTTATGGTAGCAGAGCTGGTACTTTCTGGCTTATGTGCTGCCCTGATCTACCGGAAAATTGGCAAGACGGTGGCATCAAAAGCCACGGCCCCTCGCTTGTCCGTCATGATTAACGAGGTGGGCAAGGCTGTGCATTCTCAGACTGCTATTACTCTTGAACTCAGACACAAATTGGATGACATCTTGGAGCAGATGCGCGCCTTGCAGATGAAGATTTCGGAGGCCGGGGAATATTCTTAATTCATAATTGGGAATAATCTTAACTCATAATTGGGATTTGGTTGTTCAAGTGAAGCTGTAAAAAGTGTTTTTCACTGCTCAAACCACAACACGGCAGGCTTATCAGCCTGAAGGACAAATTGCTCGGCTGTTTTCTTATCTCAACTCACAAAGACAATAAACTGTTTCACAGGACTGAAGCATGCTCCACTCCCTCTCCCCACCCCCCCTCCTATCCCCCATCACACACTTCCCTACTCCGGCTTCTGCTCACGTCATCCCTTCCCTTCTGCGGGGACGGCGCGGCTTTAGCTGCAGCTGGTCCCCCCCCCCAAAGCTGACGGTGGCGCAACTCAGGGTTGCTGCGTGACCTTCACCCACTTGCCTCAATTCGGATAACGGACCTCTTCAAATTTTGTGCACATAAACAATGTCAAATGTGTATGTGCTGTCTTTAATTCTGATGTGTGCCATTATTACAGTAAACAAGTAATAACTGTGGACTAATTGCTGTCTGTGGTAACTGGAGTGTAAACATAATTTCTCCACTGTGAGATCAATAAAGTATAAAGTATATCTCATACAGCGGCTTTCGATTATAACAGACAAAATCCGCTGATCCCCTTGAATCCACTACATGCAGGTTTTACTGGAGTCTTTCTAGGTATATAATGAGCAGTCAAAATATGTGAATCCTCGTCCAGTTTTAGATGTCTCTTGCTCAAATTCTGAACAATTTTTCTTGCCAGTTTGGGAAGTGTATGATATGCATGCTCGTGGAAGTTGCATTGCCTTTCTCACCCTTTTCCTGACCAATCTGTCACCTAGTGAAGCCATTCTATGCATCATTTTGGCCATCTGCAGTACAAAGGTGGAGATGCTGCCGGCTGGCCCCTACTTCCCACTACTCAATTCTTCCAGCTACCTTTGGATCACCTCTATCATCCTATTGGTGGTAGAGGAGGAACCCTGGAAATGGACACTTATGACATCACAGACAGGACACAGCAGGTGAGGCTGGGGAGCATCACATCCAGCATGCGGGCAATCAGCACTGGTGCCCCACAGGGGTGTGTGCTCTCCCCACTGCTCTTTTCTTCTACACGAATGACAGTACCTCAGGGGACCCCCCTGTTAAACATCTGAAGCTTGCGGACAATACCACCATCGTTGTTCTCATCCAGGATGGTGATGAGGTCACATACAGACAGGAGGTGGAACAGTTGGACCTCTGGTGTGGTCAGAACTACCTGGACCTGAACGCGCTCAAGACTCTAGGAGAACCCCCCCCCCATCACTCCCATCCTTCCTCTCGACCCTCATCAACACTGTGTCTACTGGAGACGCTTTCAGTTCCTGGGATCCACCATCTCCCGGGATCTGAAGTGGACCTCCCACATAGACTCCATTAGGAAAAAGACACAACGGAGGATGTACTTCCTCAGACAGCTCAGGAGGTTCAACCTGCCCCAGGAACTGCTCATCAACTTTTACACAACTATCATCCAGTCTGTTTTGTGCATCTCCATCTGTTTGGTTTTCCTCTGCCTCCAAAATTGACAGGGACAAAAAAAATCATTAGAGGCAGCCTGCCTTCCATCCAGGATCTTATACCGGTCTAGGCCGGGAAGTGAGCTAGTAACATCTCTGCAGACCCCTCACACCCTGGACACACGTTGTTTAAACTCCTCCCCTCTGGTTGACATTACAGAGCTCTGTACGTCAAAACAACCAGACACAGGAACAGTTTCTTTCCACAGACCCATCACACTGGATGAACAATTTAACCTGCCAAAAACTCACTACTTCATATACCTCATGTACAACTTAACTTCAATCTGTTTGTCTGTTTCTCCTTCGCACATTTTTATTTGTGAATTTTACTATTTATATATGTTTATACAGAGAGAGTTACAGTTCATACCAGAAGCAAATTCCTTGCATTCTTTTGAAGATACTTGGCAAATAAAGGCTATTCTGATTCACTTCATGACAACTTTTTGATGCTTTCATAACGACACTTGCACCATTTGATTTAAAAGCAAGTTACTGATTGATATTGGCTTTTACACTGTTTCTCTCTAGCACTACTGGCGATATGCTGGAAATGGCATTTTGGACTATTCATAAATAAACAAATTACTTACTGATAGTCAATATGGATTCAGAGCACATAGTTCAACATCACTTGCATTAATAGAATCAGTTGAGGAGATTACAAACGCCATAGACCACAAATTACATTCAGTTGGAATATTTATAGACCTTAAAAAGGCTTCTGATACAATCAATCATGACATATTAATCAGTAAACTTCAACAGTATGGGATTAGGGGGTGGTGTTGCACTGGGTGAGAAGCTACTTAAGTAACAGAAAACAGTTTGTGAAGTTGGGGGAATATACATCATCATGCTTGGACAATGCTTGTGGCGTCCCACAGGGGTCAGTATTGGGTCCAAAACTGTTTCTAATTTATATAAATGATATTGTCAATGTTTCCAAAATATTAAAATTAGTATTATTTGCAGATGACAAGCATTTTTTGTTCAGGGGGGGATTTGCAGGAGTTACTGAGGAGGATCAGTATAGAAATGGGAAAATTGCAAATATGGTTTTGACAGAAACAACTTATCATTAAACTTAAGTAAAACAAATACATGTTATTTGGCTATTGTAATACAGACATACAGGTTCAGTTACAAGTCGAGGGGTAGATATTGAAAGGGTACATGAAATAAGTTTCTGGGGGTGTGATAATAGATGATAAGATAAAATGGAAGACTCATATAAAACATATACAAAGTAAACTGTCAAGAAGCATTTCAGTTCTAAACAAAGCGAACATATTCTGGACCACAACTCACTCCGCATTCTTACTGCTCACTGGTTTACCTATTTACAGTACTGTGCAGAGGTTATGGGGTAATACTTAGAAAGGTACAACACAATCACTATCAGTAATGCAGAAAAGCGCTTATAAGAATTATTCATAATACTGGCTATAGAGATCATACAAATCCAATATTTTTACAATCCAAATTCTTAAAATTCACAGACTGGTTCATTTTCAAACAGTACAAATCATGTATAAAGCAATAAACAATTTACTTCCAGCAAATATTAAAAATATGTTTTTTAACAGATCAGGGGATTGCAGTCTGAGGGGGAAATTAATTTAAGCATCAGTGGGCACGAACAACATTAAAGGTTCTGTATTTCTGTCTGTGGTGTGAGGATGTGGAACAGACTGGGAGTGGGGCTCAAGCAATGGTCCAAGCATGAACCAGTTCAAACAGCGGTACAAAAATATGTTTTTTTCTAGGTATAGGGAGGAGGAAGGGTAATGAGGTTAGGGTTGTTTTTGTTTTTTTTGCTTCGGCTTGTAAATATATAGTATTTCTGTTTGTGTGTATATGTGTATATATATATATATGTGTATGTATATATATGTATGTGTGTGTGTATATATGTGTATGTATGTTGATATGTATATGTGTATATATATATATATATATGTGTATATATATATATATATATATATATCGGTTTAGGTGTGTAGGAATCTATGTGTATATGTGGCAAAGGGTATTACTGGTTGTGGGGAAGAAGGGGTAGGGATAAATAAGCTGATGCTTCACCCTACCCCTTTTCGGACATGTTGGGTACACAGTAGGAAACTTTTTTGTGTTGTCTTTACTGATCTATCTTGTAATTGTTGTTGTATCAAATGTTCGAAATAAACAGTTTCATCTTCATCTTCATATTTTTGACAACCCTGACCTATTTGCTCAAACAATTTTGGAAAACATTCGCCAGAGAAACACTCAAGTTTGGTTGAAAAGGAGCCCAACTGTTTCAGTTATTTAGTACACACAGTCTCTGTCTCACGCACACACATACACACACAACTTTTGCATAAAAATGAGTCTATGATACGACGAAGCTAAACACACACACAACTTTTGCATAAAATGAGCCTATGATACGAGGAAGCTAAACACACACACACACACAAACTAATGCCTTGTGCATGTACTAGAGTTTCTCCCTTAAAACTGCTGCCAAAGTGCTTGCTCATGGGGGTGGGTATAGGCTAGGCCTTAATTGGCATTGGGAAAACTCATGTTGTGATTTGTTGCTGTATGAATAAATTATTTTAAATTGGACTTACTGAGATATAGTTTCTCATGTACACTTTGGCAAAAAAAAAAACATTAAACATGAATGAATGAGCAAAAGCATACATTTTACAAAGCCTGGCCCTTCCAACATCCATTCATTTTTCTCTATACACTTACTCCAGTCAAGGGACAAATGGAGCCTAGAGCCTATCCCAGCAGACACAGGGTGAGAGGTGGCTACACCCTGGACACAAACATCATAAGCAAATTTATGATGTTTTATGTGTTATTTTATTCAAGTAAACTTTTTTTTTAATACCATCAAGGCTCAGGAAAAAATAAAAAACCTGTTGAACAGAAATGGATGAGACTCTGAGACAACAGAGTTGTGCTCCCTCCTCCCCCGCCTCCTCCGGCCCCCAATTCTCCAACCAACTGACGGAAGCATCCAGACATCATCACCAGCTGGGACACACACGGACCCCAAAGACCCATCCCACTCAATATGTTCATCTCTGCTCCACAAATCAACTCCAGACCCACACAGCACATTCCAGCACGTTCTACTTGGCCTCATGTGTCTTCCTCAAGAAGACCAGTCACTAAAGAGAAGCTTGAAAAAGTAAGTAACACAAAATAATGCAAGATATGACTGATTTAAGGCAGCCTATAAGCTTTATTTGAAACAGTGAGAAACATAATGATGAGAACGTCACCTGAACAGTCTCAGCTGTGAATATTCACCAAGCAAACTGATATAGGACTTCTATTTTTATTTCATGAACATTTCTTCTAACATTGGGCTCCACGCCTTGCGTTCAAATGACCGGTTTGAGTATCACAGCATGGATTCTATGAGACACTGTTAAAAGATAACCGTACAAATGGGTATTAGAAATTATTTAAACACAAATAAGTGTGCACCGCCACACTCTAGGGTTGTGCACTTCCAGTGACAACAGCAATAAAACCCAGACTGTTTCCCATCATCCTCCACTTTTCCCTTTCCTGCTCCTCCAGTGTCGAACACAAGGCATCTGGAGTGTTAGAAAAAAACAAAAACCCACGAACAGTCTATGGTATGTAATTACAGACGCCTGAGGTCAAGTTTAAAGTGATTTCTACGTTGTCAGTTAGCACCAATTTCAAAGCAAGAATTCATGTAGTAACAAACTAAAAGACCCACAGGGAAATCAATGAGCACAAAGACGTTTTGTGATGTATCAATTATTCAGAAGAACATCTTTTTTTTTGCCCACCTAAGCTAGAGATACATAAATGTGGACAACTATTGTTCAGCAAAGCATTCTCATATTCACAACACCAAACAACTAAAAAAGACTTTTTTGTACAGAGTATTTACAGTATTTACATAACACCTAAATAGATCCTGATTTGATTGGTGGATAAAAATGAGTCTATGATACGAGGAAGCTAAATCCAGTATGCCATAAGCTGTTTAGAAGCTATCACAGCGCTATTTGTGATTCTCTTGCAGGCGTAGAGGCTCTGTTAGATGATGAGGTCCTATAATGAATTTTTTTGTTGGACTGAAGAAAGGAGTGTGCTTCCACACATTCCGCGCGAGCCCTCAGCGGTTGTCACCGAACACAGCAGTCTGTCTGCGACCCGCCTGCCGGGCGGAGTGGACTGCTGTGCGAACACAGATCCATCTGTGCTCTGCTGCTTTCGGCTTCCTAATCCAATTTCAATTTTCAATTTCAATTTCAATTTATTTTCCTTTATATAGCGCCAAATCACAACAGAGTTGCCTCAAGGCGCTTCACACAGGTAAGGTCTAACCTTACCAACCCCCCAGAGCAACAGTGGTAAGGAAAAACTCCCTCTGAGGAAGAAACCTCAAGCAGACCAGACTCAAAGGGGTGACCCTCTGCTTGGGCCATGCTACAACATAAATTACAGAAACAATTCACAGATCAATTCACAGACGAATATACAAGAATTGGTGTGGTGCACAGGACAGGAGGGTCGCCAACACAAATACAACTCCCATCTCTGGATGGAGCTACACCTTAAACAGAGAAAGAACAGAATCAGGCATCAGAAAGACAAAAAATACTGTATAATTTGTCAGCATTAAACAACAAAAAAAACAGAAGAAATACTAAGGTGACTACCGGCCACTAGCCCTAAGCTTCACTAAAAGACCCAGTATTTAGGTAAAGTTGAGGCCGCGGCCCGCTCCAATTACTAATAACATGAATTAAGAGTAAAAGCGTTAAACAAAACTGTACCAGTATGCTAGCCATATGAAAGGGAAATAAGTGCGTCTTAAGTCTGGACTTGAAAGTCTCCACAGAATTTGATTGTTTTATTGATGCACTTTTTGCCAAGAAGAAAGACCACTTAAGTAAATATGAAATGACAAAGATCTATCTAGGCGTCATATAAAACAAATATATGTTTTCCAATTGTGCAACAGCAAGAATATTTTCATATCATTTCACTCCTAAACAGTCAATATTTCTATATTACCTTTTTTGTTGTTGTTGTTTTTGCTTTTGTCAGTCTGCTAGTACACAATGTTGTGTAACTGGTGGTGAGAATGTACAACAGGTTTGCCAATTGCCATTAAACTTCCAAGAAGAAAGTGATGCTAACACCATGCTAAATTTAGCTAACCTTTTCATGTTATTTTACTTGTAAATAAATTTTGATTAAATGATTTATTTGGTGTTGCTTAATTTATTTGTTAATGATATGAATTTATCAATGATAACTTCTGCAGTAATAATATCTGTTTGCTGTGGTACTCTGACAATAGAATTGTTAGGACTAGTGGGTGACTGCAGTGGATACTGTAACGTTTTTGAACAGTGTTTTCGATGCACTCAATGAAGCCCCATGGTTCCGAGCTGACAGAGGTCCTTCGTAGAAACATGTACAAGCATTCATCATTCATTCATTCATCTTCTACCGCTTAGTCCAATTAAGGGTCGCGGGGGGCTGGAGCCTATCCCAGCAGTCATAGGGCGCGAGGCGGGGTACACCCAGGACAGGACGCCAGTCTGTCGCAGTGCCACAAATAGACACACAAACACAGACACACCCACACACACCTAAGGACAATTTAAAGATGCCAATCCACCTAACCCGCATGTCTTTGGATGTGGGAGGAAACGGTACACCCGGAGGAAACCCACGCAAACACGGGGAGAACATGCAAACTCCACACAGAAGGCCAGGGGAATTGAACCCACAACCTTCTCGCTGTGAGGCAACAGTTATGAAACAGTGCCGGGCTGCTGAAGTGTAATTAACTGTGTATAAAACATTACACAAGCATAAGGACAAATGGTACGCACTTCTCACATCACAATGGGCAGCATTTCATCGCACTTCAAGTAGCAAATTAGCAGTCGTCGTTACATGGATGTGACAATATGACAGTATATGAATAATGACACACTAGTTAGCTCTCAGTTTTTCCCTTTTTTGACTTGGGGCTGCCACAGTGGATCTACCGTAATTTCCGGACTATACGCCACTACTTTTTTCCACATACTTTGAACACTGCAGCTTTTACAATGATGCGGCTAATTTATGGATTTTTACAGGCTTATTCATAAGTCCAAATACGTCAATTGATGCTTTCAATTGATTTCTTGCAAGATGCGCATCTCATGTGGCGTAAATTCACACACAGTGTAAAAATAAGGTCTTACCCATTCGTTTTAATGAAGAAAAGTCAGAGTGGCGCCGTCAGCGGAGCAGAGCCTTCTCCCCCCTTCTTCCACACCGGTTCTGTCTTGACGCAACAAGTCGAAAAAGTCACAGCGCCTCATTAATGTCTCATTTACCACAGACTCCATCCGAACCTGGCCGCACACGATGAAATTTCAAGAAAAAGTTAAAATTACTCAGTTATCGGTGTGGAGCAGGGACACCGTGCGGCGCATGCTGGATGACGTGTGCGTCAATATTTACATGTAGCACTTCAGGGGGAAAAAGCATTACGGTACGCATTTATTAAAAGTTAAAAATTTTTCTGTGTATATATATCTCATGTTACAACGAGACCCGCGGCTTATAGAGAAGTGCAGCCCATTTATTACAATTTCCTTTTCTTTTTAAAATTGGTGGGTGCGGCTAATATGCAAGCGGGCTCTGTTGTCTGGAAATAATGGTAATATGGGTCTGTGTATTGATATGGCGCAGATTTTACACCAGATGCTCTTCCTGGCACAACTGGTCTTGTATTCTTTTGGAAGTAAGTGGACTAACCACTTGGCCAACATGCTGCCCTCTATATGATGCAGTGTTCCGGGTATTAAGACCAGTATCTGCTCGATTTGTTGAGGTCCAGGTCCAGATCAGCTGACTGGCTGAGTGGAGGCACTAGGCCTATAAATTACCTCACCCCATAAAGTATATGCTGTGCCTCAGTGAAGCTGGGACTCTCCACTTAGCTCAGTGATTATTTTATGTTATTTTACTTGTAAATAAATTTTGATTAAATGATTTATGTGGTGTTGTTTAATTTATTTGTTAAATCTTCAAGCTATGGACATAACATCGGTGTACCACCCACCACTATATCTGACGTTGGCTCCTTCTGGATCACTGATCTACTTTTCGTGCCAGCAGGTTATAACTCCCATCCAGTGAAACACACTCTTAGCTTTGAGAATCCAAGCCGTAGTACAGCAACACTTAACCAGCTTAAAATTTCCAGAGGGTAAGGTAACACTGTGATGTACAGAGCAAATGGATTAGCTACATATTTAAATATTATGTCCGGTGACAAAATTGCGTAAACCATCGGTTAGAGAGAGATTCATTCAGCAGAATGATTTTCCTGGTTTCAAGACATATATGCCTGGTGGGGGGAGCCGGTGTCGCACATCGAACGGTCTGCCCCTAAAAATTGGTCCGCCCTGCCTCCACTGCAAATGTGTCATTTCGGAGTTCTGAGACAGAGTCTCTCCACCCAAATTGATCAAATGGATTAATGTGATTATTAACCATCAGATGATAAAGGTAAAACCTTTTAAATCATTCTAAAGTCATTTTTAAGCAGAAACGAGGCAAAATTCCATGATGCTTTGAAATGCCTGATGCGCAGTGAACGCATCAGCTAGCAGCCCGTGTAGCTGTGGCACTCTGATCCCTTCCTCCATCTTTTATGATGAAATAATGCTGAATTTATATGGAAATAAGTGTTGTACAAAAGCTTAAGATATCTGTTGCTGAGATAGATGATGACTGGAGTGCAGTTTTAAGCAGAAATGAGATGATAATCAGTGAACCGCGGCTGATGACACATGCACAGTGAAGGCAGGGCAGACCGATTTTTAGAGGGGGGGGGGGGGCATTCGGTCTGCAACACCAGATTTGAGCGGATTCATCGAGGTCTGAACGTAAATATGGATAGAATCCGTTTCGCTCTGAGATCATGGTGTCAGACTTCATGATTATGTTCGTGCTCTGTAATCAGAACAAAAATGTCTTTAACACATTATGCAAAAGACATTTTCACAGCCACATAAAAATTAACATATTCAAATATTGTTTTATGTAGTTTTTTCTGTAAATGAGTCACTAAACTGCCAAGAAAGGCATCAACATGTTCTCCTCCTTCAATTAAAAAAATGCAGGAGCACATAAACTGGAGCTCCACCACCTTCTTTGTGATTGGCCTGTTGAATTTATGATGCAGGAAATGAATGATCCTCATTACCAACCCTCAGGCAAGTATATGGGTAGGCCCCATTCCAGTCCTGTCTCTAAACTCACCACAAACACCCATACTCTCACTCTGTGCATTTTTATGTTGAAGGACAGCCACATTGAGTGTTGTACAAAACCAATTAGCCTTGAGGGTGAGTAGGTCATAAAGTGGTCATCGATGCAGGTTTACAACCCAAACTGTACTCAGGTGCAGCGCCTGTGCGCATCTGGGAAGAACAAGTGTTTAGTACAAGTGTTTGTGCTAATGTGGCATGTGCTTATTTCCAATAAGAAAGTTGTTTTAGACTAATTTTGTGCAGGCATAACACAATGCTGTATTTTTTTTCGGCCAAGTCCTCTAACTCCTTTTCCTGGGTATCCTGAGGCATTCTCAAATCAGCAGGGAAATACTGTATAATCCCTCTAGTGTGTCCTGGATCTTCCCCGGGGCCTCTTCCCAGTTGTACATGCCTGGAAGACCTCCCTAGGAGACGAACAGGGGACATCCTCACCAAATGCCGAACCACCTCAACTGGCTCTTTCGATGCAAAGAAGTAGCAGCTCTAATCAGCATCCTTCAGGATAGTAGAGCTTCTCACCCTGTGCAGGGTGTAAGCCCAGAAACCCAACAGAGGAATCTCCCACCGCTTGTATCTCCAACCAGTTTCTTTCAGTCTTTATCCAGAGGTTATGACCATAGGTGAGGATACAGGATCATAAATTGGACTGGTAAATTGAGAGTCTCACCTTCTGGCTCAACTATTTCTTTACCACGACCTTGTACAGCATCCGTAAAACATAAAATGCCACCCCAATCCATCGATCAATCCCCTGCTTCAATTTACCCCACTCCTAAACAAGACCCCAAGATACTTAAGGTGACCTGACACTTGCACAACTTTGATCCGCGCTCTTGCATGCACTTCATCGTGATGATCCCCACCACGCTTTAAAGTTAAATTCTTGTATTTTACAATCAACATATGTCCGTAACCCGCGGTGTATCCTATAAAATCCTTGCTTGCCTCTACTGGTGGTTGGCTCTCACTGCGGTATTATATCACTTCCTGTTCCAGAGCACAGCGGTGTTTTGCTGTATCTGTTAGCTGTTTAATCTGCGCAGTTAGATTGATCTAGTTAACTAGATAATGATTTGTTTCACAGTGTAATCTTCACGTGCCTTAACTAAAGCACTCCCTCTGCTGAATCACCTCTAAATTATTTACACATTATTCACTTTGTGTGTTTTTAGGAATCCGCTAGCTTAGCGCAGCTACTAGCTCTTAGCCGGTTTAGCATGGCGGCTTCTCCTGTCTCTCCTGCACTTTTCTGCTCGGTGTGAAATGTTTAGGTATTCCTCGGCCTCCTTTAGCAGTAATGGTACTTGCAATACGTGTAGCTTATTCGTAGCTTTGGAGGCCAGGCTAGGCGAATTGGAGACTCGGCTCCGCACCGTGGAAAATTCTACAGCTAGCCAGGCCCCTGTAGTCGGTGTGGACCAAGGTAGCTTAGCCGCCGTTAGTTTCCCGTTAGTTTCCCTCTGGCAGATCCCGAGCAGCCGGGAAAGCAGGCCGACTGGGTGACTGTGAGGAGGAAGCGTAGTTCTAAACAGAAGCCCCGTGTACACCGCCAACCCATTCACATTTCTAACCATTTTTCCCCACTCGACGACACACCCGCCGAGGAACAAACTCTGGTTATTGGCGACTCTGTTTTGAGAAATGTGAAGTTAGTGACACCAGCAACCATAATCAATTGTCTTCCGGGGGCCAGAGCAGGCGACACTGAAGGAAATTTGAAACTGCTGGCTAAGGCTAAGCGTAAATTTGGTAAGATTGTAATTCACGTCGGCAGTAATGACACCCGGTTACGCCAATCGGAGGTCACTAAAATTAACAATGAATCGGTGTGTAACTTTGCAAAAACAATGTAGGACTCTGTAGTTGTCTCTGGGCCCCTCCCCAATCAGACCGGGAGTGACATGTTTAGCCGCATGTTCTCCTTGAATTGCTGGCTGTCTGAGTGGTGTCCAAAAAATGAGGTGGGCTTCTTAGATAATTGGCAAAGCTTCTGGGGAAAACCTGGTCTTGTTAGGAGAGACGGCATCCATCCCACTTTGGATGGAGCAGCTCTCATTTCTAGAAATCTGGCCAATTTTCTTAACTCCTCCAAACCGTGACTATCCAGGGTTGGGACCAGGAAGCAGAGTTGTAGTCTTACACACCTCTCTGCAGCTTCTCTCCCCCTGCCATCCCCTCATTACCTCATCCCGTAGAGACGGTGCCTGCTCCCAGACCACCAATAATCAGCAAAATCTATTTAAGCATAAAAATTCAAAAGAAAAAATAATATAGCACCTTCAACTGCACCACAGACTAAAACAGTTAAATATGGTCTATTAAACATTATGTCTCTCTCTTCTAAGTCCCTGTTAGTAAATGATATAATAATTGATCAACATATTGATTTATTCTGCCTTACAGAACCCTGGTTACAGCAGGATGATATGTTAGTTTAAATGAGTCAACACCCCCGAGTCACACTAACTGCCAGCAATGCTCGTAGCACGGGCCGAGCGCGAGGATTAGCAGCAATCTTCTATTCCAGTCTATTAATTAATCAAAATCCCAGACAGAGCTTTCAATTAATTTGAAAGCTTGGACTCTTAGTCTTGTCCATCCAAATTGGAAGTCCCAAAACCAGTTTTATTTGTTATTATCTATCGTCCACTGGTCGTTACTGTGAGTTTCTCTGTGAATTTTCCAGACCTTTGTCTGACTTGGTAGTGCTTAGCTCAGATAAGATAATTATAGTGGGCGATTTTAACATCCACACAGATGCTGAGAATGACAGCTCAACACTGCATTTAAATCTATTATTAGACTCAATTGGCTTTGCTCAAAATGTAAATGAGTCCACCCACCACTTTAATCATATCTTAGATCTTGTTCTGATTTATGGTACGGAAATTGAAGACTTAACAGTATTCCCCTGAAAACTCCCTTCTGTCTGATCATTTCTTAATAACATTTACATTTACTCTGATGGACTACCCAGCAGTGGGGAATAAGTTTCCCCACTGCTAGACACTAGAGGTCTTTCAGAAAGCACTGTAACTAGGTTTAAGGATATGATTCCTTCTTTATGCTTCTCTAATGCCATATACCAAACACCAGTGTAGAGTAGCCTACCTAAACTCTGTAACTGAGATATAGTATCTCGTCAATAGTTTACATCCTCAATGAAGACAACTTTGGATGCTGTAGCTCCTCTGAAAAGAGAGCTTTAAATCAGAAGTGCCTGACTCCGTGGTATAATCCAGCACTCGCAGCTTAAAGCAGATAACCCGTAAGTTGGAGAGGAAATGGCATCTCACAAATTTAAGAAGCTCTTCACTTAGCCTGGAAAAAGAGTCTGTTGCTCTATAAAAAAGCCCTCCGTAAACTAGGACAACTTACTACTCATACACTATTTGAAGAAAATAAGAACAAACCCAGGTTTCTTTCAGCACTGTAGCCAGGCTGACAAAGAGTCAGAGCTCTATTGAGCCAAGTATTCCTTTAACTTTAACTAGTAATGACTTCCTGCACTTTCTTTGCTAATAAATTTTAACTATTAGAGAAAAAAATCTACTCATAACCATCCCAAAGACGTATCGTTATCTTTGGTTGCTTTTCAGTGATGCCAGTATTTGGTTAGACTCTTTCTCTCCGATTGTTCTGTCCTGAGTTATTTTCATTAGTTACTTCCTCCAAACCATCAACATGTCTATTAGACCCCATTCCTACCAGGCTGCTCAAGGAAGCCCTACCATTATTTAATGCTTCGATCTTAAATATGATCAATCTATCATTATTAGTTGGCTATGTACCACAGGCTTTTAAGGTGGCAGTAATTAAACCATTACTTAAAAAGCCATCACTTGACCCAGCTATCTTAGCTAATTATAGGCCAATCTCCAACCTTCCTTTTGTCTCAGAAATTCTTGAAAGGGTAGTTGTAAAACAGCTAACTGATCATCTGCAGAGGAATGGTCTATTTGAAGAGTTTCAGTCAGGTTTTAGAATTCATCATAGTACAGAAACAGCATTAGTGAAGGTTACAAATTATCTTCTTATGGCCTCAGACAGTGGACTCATCTCTGTGCTTGTTCTGTTAGACCTCAGTGCTGCTTTTGATACTGCTGACCATAAAATTTTATTACAGAGATTAGAGCATGCCATAGGTATTAAAGGCACTGCGCTGCAGTGGTTTGAATCATATTTATCGAATAGATTACAATTTGTTCATGTAAATGGGGAATCTTCTTCACAGACTAAGGTTAATTATGGAGTTCCACAAGGTTCTGTGCTAGGACCAATTTTATTCACTTTATACATGCTTCCCTTAGGCAGTATTATTAGACGGCATTGCTTAAATTTTCATTGTTACGCAGATGATACCCAGCTTTATCTATCCATGAAGCCAGAGGACACACACCAATTAGCTAAAAGCAGGATTGTCTTACAGAATAAAGACATGGATGACCTCTAATTTCCTGCTTTTAAACTAGATAAAACTGAAGTATTGTACTTGGCCCCACAAATCTCTAGAAACATGGTGTCTAACCAGATCCTTACTCTGGATGGCATTACCCTGACTTCTAGTATACTGTGAGAATCTTGGAGTCATTTTTGATCAGGATATGTCATTCAATGCGCATATTAAACAAATAGTGAGATGCTTTTTTGCATTTACGCAATATCTCTAAATTAGACAGGTCTTGTCTGAGAGTGATGCTGAAAAACTTAATTCATGCATTTATTTCCTCTAGGCTGGCCATTGTAATTCATTATATCAGGTTGTCCTAAAAGTTCCCTGAAAAGCCTTCAGTTAATTCAAATGCTGCAGCTAGAGTACTAACTGGGACTGGAAGAGAGAGGCATATCTCACCCATATTGGCCTCTCTTCATGGCTTCTGTTAATTCTAGAATAGAATTTAAAATCTTCTTCTTACTTATGAGGTTTTGAATAATTCAGGTCCATCTTATCTTAGGGACCTCATAGTACCATATCACCCAATAGAGCGCTTAGCTCTCAGACTGCAGCTACTGTGTAGTTCCTAGGGTTTGTAAGAGTAGAATGGGAGGCAGAGCCTTCAGCTTTCAGGCTCCCTCTCCTGTAGACCCAGCTCCCAATTAAGATCAGGGAGACAGACACCCTCTCACTTTTAAAATTAGGCTTAAAACTTTCCTTTTTGCTAAAGCTTATAGTTAGGGCTGGATCAGGTGACCGTGAACCATCCCTTAGTTATGCTGCTATAGACTTAGACTGCTGGGGGGTTCCCATGATGCACTGAGTGTTTCTTTCTCTTTTTGCTCTGTATGCACCACTCTGCATTTACTCATTAGTGATTGATCTCTGCTCCCCTCCACAGCATGTCTTTTTCCTGGTTCTCTCCCTCAGCCCCAACCAGTCCCAGCAGAAGACTGCCCCTCCCTGAGCCTGGTTCTGCTGGAGGTTTCTTCCTGTTAAAAGGGAGTTTTTCCTTCCCACTGTCGCCAAGTGCTTGCTCACAGGGGGTCGTTTTGACCGTTGGGGTTTTTACGTAATTATTGTATGGCCTTGCCTTACAATATAAAGCACCTTGGGGCAACTGTTTGTTGTGATTTGGCACTATATAAATAAAATTGATTGATTGATTGATCTCCCTGCAGATTCTGTAGAATTCCAGTCCAAACTAAAGAAGCATCTATTCTTCCTCTCGTATGGCTAGCATATCGGTGTAGTATAGAAGTATGCTTCCTCTCCTTTCAATTTACATTATTAGAAAAGGAACAGGTCTCACCCTCATTACATCTAAATTCTGGGTCTGTTAGTGAAGTACAAGGCTAGCTGCTGACAGCCACCTTAGTTATCTTTCTGGTTCCCTGTTGATTTACTGCTGGTGAATTAATACCTCAGGTGCAGTTTATTTCCAGGCCAACTGATTCTACTCTTTTTCTATCTGTCTGAGGCACTGACAACACCAATGACTGATCCTGGCCCTGCACTTCAGGGGTGCTGCATTGACCTTGGGAAGCTCTGCCTGTTGCACCAATTACTGGAAGTCATACCTCTTAGGGACCAACCAATAATGGACATAGACACCCATAGATTAAAGACCCAAGATGGACTGCTTTTTAGTTTCAATTAAGGACTCTGTTTTTGTTGCTTTTCTGTTTGTCAAGAAATTCTTGTACAATCTGTAAAAACCTTGTAACTGTTAGAATAACCCTAAGCAGTGGGTCACCCTCTGAGTCTGGTCTGCTTGACATTTCTTCCTTATTATCACCAGAGGGAGTTTTTTCCTTACCACTTTCAAAATGCTGCAGCAACCTGTGTACTTGCTCAGGGGGTAAGGTTAGACCCTTACTCATGTGAAGCTCCTTGAGACAGCATTGTTGTGATTTGGTACTATACAAATAAAATAAAATAAATTTAATTAAACTAAGTTGAACATGGGGAAGGAGGGCTGGACGATCAAGACAAATGCACAGAAATGTGCCCCCTACCAACTAATTGTGAAATAGTACAATAATAATAACAACAACAACAACAGCAACAACAATGGGGCAACATTATGCAATGATTTTTTAAACATGCTTTTTTAAAATTTTTAAAAGTGGATTAAGCAAATATTCACCTCTTTCAATATAACAAGTACATCAGGAATTAGCAGTGGGCCCAGCAAACAAAAATGGAGCTCATTTGTGTAAGGAGTTTCATTTGACTGTACCATAAAAACACCTCCATCTGGAACATTCAGTTTGACGAGTGAGTATTCCTGCAAATTCAGCAGTATGAAGACCAAAAAAAGAATAAAATCCACTACAGTCCAAGAAAAAGTGACCAGGTCAGCAAACAGACAAGAAAGTTTTGAGGTCACTGAATCACAGTTATGGTATTGTAAGGAAATGAAAGAAGTTGACAAAGCTTTAAATCTGCTTAGAAAAGAACATCCTCAAAAAGTGACTGTGGACACAGCAGACAAGTGAAAGAATCTCAAAAGACACCACTGACAACTCTGACAAAGATTCAAGCTTCAGTGGCTGTGATTGGAGAAACTGTGCATCCAACAAGCGTTTCACCAGACAAAGCTTTGTGGTAGAGAGAAAGACACTGATGTAACAGAGGGAAATAGGAGTTTAAATATGAAATATATATATATATATATATATATATATATATATATATATATATACGTACGAGGGCTGTCAATAAAGTAACGGTCCTTTTTATTTTTTTCAAAAACTATATGGATTTCATTCATATGTTTTTACGTCAGACATGCTTGAACCCTCGTGCGCATGCGTGAGTTTTTCCACGCCTGTCGGTGACGTCATTCGCCTGTGAGCACTCCTTGTGGGAGGAGTCGTCCAGCCCCTCGTCGGAATTCCTTTGTCTGAGAAGTTGCTGAGAGACTGGCGCGTTGTTTGATCAAAATTTTTTCTAAACCTGTGAGACACATCGAAGTGGACACGGTTCGAAAAATTAAGCTGGTTTTCAGTGAAAATTTTAACGGCTGATGAGAGATTTTGAGGTGATTCTGTCGCTTTAAGGACTTCCCACGGTGCGAGACGTCGCTCAGCGCTCTCAGCCGCCGTCGTCAGCCTGTTCAAGCTGAAAACCTCCACATTTCAGGCTCTATTGATCCAGGACGTCGTGAGAGAACAGAGAAGTTTCAGAAGAAGTCGGTTTCAGCATTTTATCCGGATATTCCACTGTTAAAGGAGATTTTTTTAATGAAAGACGTGCGGACGGGTCCGCGCGTCGGCTCGCAGCCGACGCAACGCTCCGCCACAGGAAAAACACCTCTGTTGAAAGCCTTAAGGACAAGTTGGAACATGTCCTGCTGTTAAACAATTTCTCATATACTCACTCCACTGAAAGCCATCAAAAGCCGCCTGGATTTTACAAATGGTTATCAACACGGATGTGTTTTTCCTGTTTTTCCTTTCAGTGAGAGCCAACCACTGTGGAGGTTTTCAGCTTGAACAGGCTGACGACGGCGGCTGAGAGCGCTGAGCGACGTCTCGCACCGTGGGAAGTCCTTAAAGCGACAGAATCACCTCAAAATCTCTCATCAGCCGTTAAAATTTTCACTGAAAACCAGCTTAATTTTTCAAACCGTGTCCACTTCGATGTGTCTCACAGGTTTAGAAAAAATTTTGATCAAACAACGCGCCAGTCTCTCAGCAACTTCTCAGACAAAGGAATTCCGACGAGGGGCTGGACGACTCCTCCCACAAGGAGTGCTCACAGGCGAATGACGTCACCGACAGGCGTGGAAAAACTCACGCATGCGCACGAGGGTTCAAGCATGTCTGACGTAAAAACATATGAATGAAATCCATATAGTTTTTGAAAAAAATAAAAAGGACCGTTGCTTTATTGACAGACCTCATATATATATATATATATATATATATATATATATATATATATATATATATATATACATATATATGAGAGAGAGAGAGAGAGAGAGAGACACCATTGTAAGATATATTTAAAACCACGGTAATTTATTTCTGCTGCAGGAGAGATTTGTCAATTTATATTTAATCTCGAAAATGTCCTCATATATATACACACATACAAACAGTTTTATGCAAATGTTTGGGCACCCCTGATAATTTGCCATGATTTTCCTTTATAAATCATTGGTTGTCTGGATCAGAACTTTCAGTTAAATATATCATATAGCAGACAAACACACTAATATATGAGAAGTGAAATGAAGTTTCTCGTATTTACAGAAAGTGTGCAATAATTATTGAAACAAAATTAGGCAGGTACAAAAATTTGGGCACCCTTGTCATTTTATTGATTTGAATATATTTACCACTAATTCTTGGAACACAAAATTGGTTTGGTAAGCTCATTGACCCTCCTTACACAGGTGAATCCAGTCATGAGAAACGGTATTTAAGGTGGCCATTTGCAAATGTTTCTCCTCTTTGCATCTCTTCTAATGAGTGGCAACATGGGAGCCTCTAAACAACTCTCAAATGACCTGAAAACAAAGAATGTTCAACATCATGGTTTAGGGGAAGGATACACAAAAGCTATCTCAGAGATTTCAGATGTCAGTTTCCACTGTGAGGAACATAGTGAGGAAATGGAAGATCACAGGCACAGTACTAGTTAAGGCCCGAGGTGGCAGGCCAAGAAAAATCTCAGATAAGCTGAAGTGAAGGATGGTGAGAACAGTCATAGTCAACCCACAGACCTGTTCCAAAGACCTACAACACGATCTTGCTGCAGATAGTGTTTCTGTGCACCGTTCAACTATACAGCGCACTTTGCACAAGGAGATGTTGTATGATGCTGTAATGCAGAGGAAGCCTTTCCTGCGTACACGACACAAACAGTCGCTTGAGGTATGCTAAAGCACATTTGGACAAGCCAGCTTCATTTTGGAATAAGGTGCTGTGGACTGATGAAACTAAAATTGAGTGGACATAAGGGGCGGTATGCATGACTGAAAAAGAACAGCATTCGAAGAAAAACGCTTGCTACCTACTGTAAAATTTGGAGGTGATTCCATCATGCTGTGTGGCTGTGTGGCCAGTGCAGGTACTGGGAATCTTGTTAAAATTGAGGGTCACATGGATTCCAGTCAATATCAGCAGATTCTTGAGAACAATGGTCATAAATCAGTGACAAAGTTGAAGTTGCGCCGGGGCTGGATCTTTCAACAAGACAACGACCCTAAACACTGCTCAAAATCTACTAAGGCACTCGTGCAGAGGAACAAGTACAATGTTCTGGAATGGACATCTCAGTCACCAGACCTGAATATTATTGAAAATCTGTGGTGTGATTTTAAGTGGGCTGTCCAAGCTCGGAAACCAACAAACCTGACTGAACTGGAGATGTTTTGTAAAGGAGAATGGGCCAAAATACCTTCAACCAGAATCCAAACTCTAATTGGAAGCTATAGGAAGCGTTTAGAGGCTGTTATTTTTGCAAAAGGAGGATCTACTAAATACCGATGTATTTTTTTTCTGTTGGGGTGCCCAAATTTATGCACCTGCCTAATTTTGTTTAAAGAATTATTGCACACTTTCTGTAAATCCTAGAAATTTTATTTCACTTCTCAAATATCACTGTGTTCATCTGCTGTATGATATATTTAACTGAAATTGCTGATCCAAACAACCAATGCTTTATAAAGGAAAATCATGGAAATCATCAGGGGTGCCCAAACAGCCGTATTGTATGAGCCCAACAGAAGGCATTTAATACATTTTGAAAATAACCTAAATGAATCTCTTGCATAATGCAGAATTTCATAATGCACTGTGTAACATGAGTGTTCCTGACTGTTAACTTCCAAGGTTTACCTTGGCACACACAGGTATAGTCAAAGGTTACCTATGTGATGAACCCACCCTTCAATCTCTATAATACTGTTTCGAATCTTGGAATTCAGCCAACTACCTGCTGATAAAGAAAGCAGGAAACAGACACCAGGGTTACAAACGGTCAATAAATAGATAATAGTTTTTATGCTAACTTGCTAAAGTTCAGATAATCATCCTTTCGAGTTGAAACAATTAATCAATCACCAGTTAAAACCTTCCACTGCTTTGACAGTACTTTCATGGTTTAAGATGTTTATCAAAGAAAAATATCTGGTTGCATGTCTCAACTTTGGAGGTGCCTCTTGTCCATTTTTTATTTTTGTAAACTGAATTGGAATGTGCAACAGCACGGTGGCTTAGTGGTTAGCACTGTTGCCTCACAGCAATACAGTCGTGGGATCGCTTCCCGCCTGGTTATATCTGTGTGGAGTTTCCATGTTCACTTGCATGGGTTCCCTACAGGTGGTCCAGCTTCCTCCCACTTTCAAAGGCATGCAGGTTAGGTGAACTGGTGACTCTAAATCAACCATAGGTGTGCGTGCGTTTGTCTGTCTATGCCCCCCCCCCGTGACCCCTGATTGGAGTAAGCGTGTGTAGAAAATTAATAAATGGTCTGGAAGCATGCACCTGTGTCACGCCTTGCTGCATCCACCAAACCACAGAACCACCCTTGGTTCTAGATGGTAAGCACCCAGCAGACAACTTGAGAAAGTAACTATCTGCTACAGTCAGGTGAAATATGGGACGTGCACAGAGATTCTGTAACAATGCAAGTGATTGTTCACACCTGAGTCTCCCTAACTTACAGCTCTTTTTGACACAAAGTCATTCCAGCTGTAACCAAGGGTCCTCTGATAAGACCAAGTGCCAATGACATCCAGTTGGTGTCTTACATCACTAGTTTGTCTCCAAGTCTGACAACCATACCAGGACCCTAAAGACTTGGACATTCAAAAGATTTTGGCATCAACAAACACTTCTGTCCAGCAACCACATGATTCCATAAGATTGTCTCCCACAGACATAAACGTCACTACCAAGATAAGTAAATGTCTGTATCAACACTTTTGCTGCATACAGATGGACGAATCCAGAAAGACACTGAAAGCCTGCCTCTTAATCCAAGACTATCACAAACCCAGACACTCCAACTCCTCTCCCACTTTCTTAAGTTTTGTCATCAGGGTTTCCACTGATTCTGCAAACATCACAGTGTCATGAAGAATTCAAGGTCAACCTTTTCTGACCAAGAAAGGCACCTAAGCTGCCGGTTTCCACAATACTACCAAACAGTCAGTCCATGCAAATACTGAACGGTGTAGAAACCAGAACACATAAATGACTAAAAGCAGTTTTCTCAAAAACTCAGAGAAAGAACTAAAGGAATTTTCTTTTCTTTTTGTGGGGGGGATTTGAATAGGCAACTCATTTGGATAGCAGTTGACAAATCAAAATATAGATTCCCATGTATAATACCCTTTTATATAACGGCTGAGTGGATCCTTGTCATTTGATTGGTGCTTTGTATGTCACATGACATGGATTAATTCATCCCATTTGTGTTGCATTGCATTTAGAGTGCAGCTTGGCTCCATACATTTGGCACCATTACACTCTGCACACACACACGCACGCACGCGTGCGCACGTCCTCGTGCACTCGCACACGTAATCGTGCACACGTCCTCGCGCACACACAAAGCAAATTCACTGTGCTGTCTGGAGGCTGTTGGCAGGAATTTGGAATGAAAAGCTGGACTAATTTCTCATGTGATTTTTTTTTCGCTGCACTGAGGATGTACACAGTCTTTTTTGATAGTACACACACGCACAAGCGCTGACCAGGTTGCGTGTGTGCGCGCGCGCGCAGGGGACAACGACTTTCCCGAGACATAATTTGATTGAGCTAACTGACACTGCTAATTCTTGTAAGACACACACGCACACACAAAACAAATCCACTGTGCTGTCTGGAGGCTGTTAGCAGGAAGAAAGAATGAAAAGCTGGACTCATTTCTGGTATGAGTTTTGTTTTTTGTTTTTTCGCTGCACTGAGGACATACACAGTCGACCGACCCGGTTGCATGTGTGCGTGCGTGCGCGGGGGATGACACGATGATTTGACTGAGTTACCTGCAGCTGCTAATTCTTATAACATACACACACAAAATCCACTCCACTGTAAGCCATCTGGATGCATGAAAACATGTTCACATGAAACGCTGGCGTGATTTTTGGCTGGACAGAGGAACTACATCATGCATCATGTGTCATGTGTTGACGCGGGTTGAGGAGCGGACCTGCGTCTGACGGAACCCAGCGCTAAAATAACCAGAAAGCGGCTCCAATAACAAAAACAATTTATTTCTTCACCCTCTGGTGCATAATAAAGTGTAGAAACTAAAACAGCATCATTCTGGTGGAGTGAAGGCTGGCACGCTCTCCAGCACCCAAAAGGATCGAAGCCCGGCGCTTCTGGACTCACTGTTATCGCCAAACACCCCCCAGGTGGACACGACAAACCGACTCTCTGTGAAGGATAGAAGAGGTGAGGTAAGTCAGCAGTTACAACCAATATCCTTCAAAAGACACACACCATCAACAACACATTCAGGTCTGTATTTTAAGCTTTATGCAAATGAGCAGCCTCTCACAACAGGTGGAGGATCACTTGTCCGTACGCCACAGCAGTGAGAAGCGAGCTGCACAATTCTCATCACAATTCAAATCTACTGCGTAACAAAATACCAAGTTACTATCAACAAGTAGTCAAACAATTAATCACCTCTGATGTGTGCTGACAGCATGTGTCCCTCACCCTTCCTGCTTCACAGGCTCGATGTGTCAAACCCAGGCGCGGTCCTCAGCGTCTCACAAACGAACATCACAAGGTCGCATTCCCGGCAATTCTGCTTGAATCACACATGGCTCAAATGCAGAACGCCATCTAACTATCTGCCCCAGCTGAAAGTCCTCAAGGTTGCACGTGAGCACCATCCACAGGTGCTGCACACGACGCTGATGAGGGTGAAGGACTCTTCAGCCAGCACCTTCTCCACAGACAAATCAGTTTTCATACCACCTGGAGAGCAAAGAAAAGAAAAGAACACCAAAATGTCCAGCCACACCCCCCAACACACAACATCATGGGAATATTTCATTGCGTGCAGACTGAGACGTTATGAGCAGATGAGGCGCTGCGCGTCTTTTAACTTGCGGCGCAAAGTGCCTGCGGTGGAACAAGAGGATCCATTCACAGCAGAGACTCAAACCATCAGCTGCAAATGCAATTAATGGATTACACCTGTAGTTGACCATGCTGGTTCCAGATCGGTACAGCAGAGACTCGACCCATCATGGACTTTTCTTCAGCCACAAAAACGAATTCAATTATTTCCAGACGTTTTTATTCAGACTCAAAATGATCTCACTGAAACGGACAGGTAAGACTATATTATTTATTCCTTGTGTGAATGGTTTTAATATTTAATAATAATGTGTTACGCTACTAACGTACAGTACATTAACTAAGGAAACAATATTTATTTTAAAAATAGCTGATATTTTCAGTCTCTCATGACATTTTTCAGATTTGAAATGTATGTACCCGTTTCTCAAAAAAAAAAAAAAACGTAAATAAAAAAAAAATGCACACTTCCTCGCCACTTTTTTCTGACATCACAGATAGTAAAAATCAGTTGATCATGACCAACGAGCAAAAAAAAATTTTTCATCTCCACCTGCATTTATTTATTTATTTTATAATCACCATTCCGTGTTCTGAACTCTGCCAATATCTTCACTGTTGTCAGACTGAAAGTTTTCCTCCAAGGTTTCTTCTCCCTCACTGTGGTGTAAATAAGGCTCAAAACCATAAGGCTGTGTCCCCACAGCTTATTCAGAATCACCTTCAGAGTGGACTTAAAAAATAAAAGCTCCGCACTAGAAAAAAAAAATCATCTGAAAACAGCTCGACCTCCGCCGTGTTTATAATTAATTTGGGCATGAATCAGCAGGTGCCGTTCTGGTGATGACACAGCAACAATATGGCCGCAGGCTTCAGACAGCTGTTGTTTATCCTTCACCTGTGCACTTATCGACTTTTACTGTTCAGGATTTTTTTTTAAATATCAACATTTAATCATTTTTAGTGATTGTTTGAGCACAATTTTTGGTGTCACCTACACTTTAAGATGATAGTTCATTCAACTTTTACTTGGTAACAAAGTCATTCATTGAAGAGGAATGGATTTTTTAGCACTGTAACGTAGCGTTACAAAACATTAGCGTTATCACATTTCCTATTCAAGCATAACATATGTGTGCTAAGGCTAATGAACTTGTCATCGTTAATGTTAACATTTACAGTAAATAGCTCACTATAGACGTTAATGTTAGTGGCTAACTAGCCAATTAGCTTACCGAGACAACTCTTGCTTTGTCAGAATCAGCCACAACGTGCTTCCTTCTTGTTATAACGTTACAGCAAATACATATGTGTGCTAAGGCTAATGAAATTGTCATTGTTAATGTTAACATTTACAGTAAGTAGCTCACTATAGACGTTAATGTTAGTGGCTAACTAGCCCATTAGCTTACCGAGATGACTCTTGCTTTGTCAGAATCAGCCACAACGTGCTTCCTTCTCAGATGCTTCTGCATCACCGTTGTACTGCTGTGGAAGGCAAGTTCTGCCTTGCAGATTTTGCATTGCACGTTTTTGTCTGTAATTTGGTTAAAATGCTCCAGAACGTTTAAGCTTCGTTGCCAGCAAGCCATGATATTGTTTGGGCATAACTTTTGCCGGTGCCATCCAGCTGACCTGGATTACTGCTACTGCGCGTGAAGGACAGAAAGGCAGCGGAAAATACTGTGGCAGTTTTGAGAGAAAAACAAAGCTTTAAAAAAAAACAATGTTGATTATTAAATTAGTCCCCAACTATTTTGAAAGTCGACATAATTGTGACTAGTCGGCTTATCGTGGCTGTCCTAGTACCAGCCTTGGCTGGTATAGTAACCCACATCAGACTGGCGTCCGGGGTCATGTATTGGCATTAATGGGACTCATGAATTATACAAAATTTACTTCTTATTCTCAAAATGGAGGATCTATGTACAAAAAAAGCTTCAATTACTAAACAAAAATACAATAAAATATTTTTTGTTACGCTTGAATCAAAGCTAAAAATCACCTGTCATTTCAACTCCACTATGGTGCTGTACAGAGGCAGAATTAGAAAAATTGTGACACTGTCCAAATATGTATGGCCCTGACTGTATAATATTAAACACGGCTCCTTACACAAACTGAGCACTAGGGATGGGTTTTGAGAACCAGTTCTTTACGAGAATCGTTAAGAAATTATTCGATTCACCAACATCAATAGCCTTTTTGCTTAACGATTCAGTTATCAGTCCTTCAGAGCGTCCGCTGTTTTTGAGAGTGTTTAATTATAATTTCTCTAAATTGATTACAGACCCCCTTCAGGGTCTGCACAGATATCTGAAGCTTTTGTACAACAATCATTTCCACATAAATTCTTAATTATTTCATCATAAAAGGCGGCAGAAGCGATCAGCGCGCGCGGCAAACGAGCTGCTCGCTGATGCGTTCACTGCGCATCGGACATTCAAAGCATCCAGAATTTCGCCTCATTCTGCTTAAACAGCTATGTTTCTGCTTAAAATGACTTCAGAATGATTTAAGAGAGTTTTAAATTTTCTCTGATGGTTAATAATCCCATAATCCATTGATCGCTTTGGGTGAAGGAGACTCTGTCTCAGACGTGCTTGCTGTGGTCCGAAATGACGCATGCACAGATGCAAAAGGCGGACAGTTCGGTCTGCGACACTGGAATTAATAACTTCAAAGCAAATCGCCATTTCAAATCAAATCACACCTCTTTCCAAACATTTTAATACAAACAATAAGCTACAATCAACCAAAACGTTTTTTTTTTTTTCATCCCAAAATGAGAGATCATGCGTTCTTTATGAATAAAGCGGGTTTAAACTGTGCGAGTTTTAGCCCTTTTTCAGCCAATTTTTAACTCGTGCGAGATTTTTTGGATCGCGCCCGACGTTTCAGCTTAATCGCGCGTCCTGCATTGTGTAGTATACATGGAGTAACGAGCTGCGTTTAACACTCATCACGTACTATCTCCTGATCAGCCAAATCGTATGGTCGGATGAAAATCAAACCTGTTTGATATTCTGGTCAGCCGTCGTGAGGGTTCCACACTGCTGAAGCCAGCGCTACAAGCATCTCTCGCACTGTGCCTGTGCAAACAGACCGGCGAGAGCATGAACAGTGATCATCTCTTTGGGAGAGCAGCTTCTGTTTCTCTTTTCCCCATTATTCTTCAACTCATTAAAGTCTTGTATTTTTTTTTTTTTTTTTTTACTTTGATGTCTCCCATTGAGCGTTTTTGTAAAAATAAGAAAATGTAAATAAAGTTTGAAAAAAAGAAAGAAAAAAGCTTCTGTTTACGTTTTGCTTCTGGAAACACTTGTGGCGTAAATTTACGGTGTAAATTTGAAATACACCAAAGTTGCCGTGACATTGTATCAAGCAGTGTGCACCTAACCCATTTCCGGCGTATGCCCGACGTGACTTGATAAATGCGGCGAGTGAAAACAATCGTATTATAATAAACACGCCCATAAATATTCAGACTCTGCTTCAGACACACCCTCATTTTACGACATGGAAGCCAGGAAGACGGCAAAGAAAAAGAACTCCACCAATCACGACGCGTGCCAATAGAGCGTCAAAAGCGGCTGTCGTATTAATTGTTTTGTAGTATAATCAAAAAAGTGTTACAGTGGTCCCTCGTTTATCGCGGGAGTTACGTTCTAAAAATAGCCCGCAATAAGCGAAGTCCGCGAAGTAGTCAACGTTATTTTTTTTACAATTATTATAGACGTTTTAAAGCTGTAAAACCACTTTATACACTTTTCTCAATCAGGCATTTTCTCACTTTTCTCTCATGTGTAAACACTCTCAAAGTTCAAACCTTTGTAGAGAAATAAGACCAACCTGTTTTCAGGCCCAAACATTTGTTTGAGAAATAAAAAGAACGTTTTCCTATAAATAATTATGATGGCTTTTAGAACTAACGAATTTCATTTTAACGATCAACCTACAAGGTTGGACACATAAGAAATTATTAATAATGACTGACCAGTATTTCACAGTTCCTCTGATCGCGCCTCTTCGTCCTGACGCCCCGCCTTTTTCCACTGAGTCAAACCTCGCTGCAGGTGTCTTTTTCCGAGTGAAAAACACAGTTATGTGTAGTTGTTGGCACTCTTTTTTCTTCTGGGCGAGAAGATTCTTATAAACAGACATGCAGACCACAATGCACTGTAAAAAAGCATGCAAAATTGGACTAACAAATCCGCGAAACTGCGAGGCCGCGAAAGGTGAACCGCGTTATAGCGAGGGACCACTGTATTCTCTTTTCTTGACATGTGGATATTTGCTAGCTCAATTAATAAGACACGCCTAATGTTTCAGATTTCTTTACTTTTAAAATGTATTTCTTTATTTATTTTATTGTAACAAACGAATGGAGAAGACAAAACTGATTGCAGCACGGGCGAAGGGAATGACAACACTACAGTTGTAATTATCAATTTCATTGTCTAAAACGATCACCACCATATAAAGTTAAGCTCAGAGCTGCTCTGGCTCCAGGCTCGAAGTCTGAAGAAAAGGCGAGCAGCGCTTTCTTTGCGGTCAGTGCTGTGGCCACGGATCATGCCTCATACACCAACATCCTGGCAAAGCAGGATTTGTATTAATTATTAGGTAGTATAATCAAGAAAGTGTTATTTATGTAACATATGCATTGATTTGTATGATGGCACTGTTTATCATGTTGATCATTTTCATTTTTATGTGGATTCCAGCGCTGGTTCATTTTGGCGTATAATTTACACCACCTCTCGACCTGGTGTATGTTTTCAGCGTACCGTACGCCAACAACAACATTGGTAAATGCCAAGTAGCGCAGCCATTTTGGCGTTCAATACCCCATATACGCTCAAATATCACTGTATGCAAGTTGATACAGATCACATCAGAGCATCGGGCCATGTAGTGTGAGACATTAATCGTGCGCTCTGAACTTTTACACCGCTGCGGTTTGTGTCGAACAGTGTGAGCTAGAGCTGAGTACAACGATTGACAATATCATACAGTGTCTGCCCCTGCTCAGCTTTTACACTGATGCATGACGTGCAGCCGGCTGAGCTCAGCTCAGAGGTATCATTATGCCATTAATGTCTGAAAGAAATGCTTTTGACAAAAACTACAGATTTCTTGATTTCATATTTATGTCCAGAGATCAGAATCCCCATGTAGATTTTATTAAAGTCCAGAGATCAAGGATCCCCAGTGACCATTCATATTTATTTACTTTAAAGACTTAATAAAATGTTGTTGACATAGAAACCTGTAAAGTATACTTTTAGTACACAGAAAATTCACAGGAGGTATTGATAAGGGAAATCGATCAATAAGCGGAATCGATACTGGCATCAATAAAAGCTTATCAATACCCCATCCCTACTGAGCACCTCTCAAAAAAATGAAAAACTGAAATGTGTGCTGCATGTCACTCATATTCCAATGACTAAGAATAATGTCACGAGTTTATCAAACAATTTTGGCATCTTGCAGCAGTTCATGAAAATGAAACAGAATCTCCACACATCAGTTTTATGTCCTCTGAAGTGTAAAAGCCAGCCAGGAACTCTGGAATAACTTCAACTCTCCAATCAAGCACAGACTCAGTGGTCCTGCAGACATAAACAACCAGGAGCACCAACTGTAAAACAAATCTGACAAACAGACGTGGAGTGGACATTGAAGACAGACAGAGAAAACAAGGGTGATCACCCTGAAGCATCAAGTGAGGCGTTCAAATGAAGCAGAAGGCAAACGGAAGTCACACGATCTCAGCACCTATTGCCAGATCTCAGGTAATGTCTTAGCAACACTGGAGCGTTTCACACATGGAAATCTTTACTCCATATCTTGAAACTAAAGATCTTTGTGGTTGGAGATTTTTCACTGACTGTGCAATACGTTATGTAACTGACAGGAAAACACTGACTAACTGCATCCCTTAACAAGGATACAAAGAGAAACTTTTCCAACTAATTTCATGTGGCTTCTCCAATTTGCTCGGGTTTTTGGCAAAACGTTTTCCATCGGATGCCCTTCCTGATGCAACTCCAGTATGGGTCTCAACCCGAGGATGTTCTCATCGGGAGGCAAACAGAAATCCATGTATTCTCTCTTCTGGAGCTGCAACCTACACCCTCCACTTTGTAAAGAAGCCAATCAGCTCATTCTGGTGGTCTTAGAAGCTAACAGGTAAACAAGTGATGCAGCTGGCAGAAAACACCAATTACAGCACACCCCTGCTATTTCACAATCAACAAACACTCTTTCATCTGTGGTTTCCACGCCTACAGTATGTGGGGGAAAACCACCAACGACATTTCTGGTAATCTAATTTTACCTTCTAATCACAGTGGTTAGCGATATACTGCAGGAAAACAGCAGGATAAGAGATATTCTTTGCAGCTGACGTCAAGAATCGTCCATCATCATGCAGAAAAATTTCACATGGTTAAAATCATGAGCTTTCAATAAAATTCCACTTAGAAGGCAAAGAATGCTTAAAAACCATGACCCTTTGGTATTACTGCTAAAAGTCAAGAGAAAGCCACAGCGACACGGACTTAGACATTTTTGCTGTTGGAAGAAACCTGAAGCAAATCGGACTCAGTGAGGTGACCACCGGCTTTAGCCATACGAACATATAAAACAGAGCTATATAAATAATGTCTGTGGTGTGTATATTATATATATACACTACATACATACATACACACACACACACACACGTAGATTCATCAGTCTTTTGATATGTTGTGAGGATGGGCTAGGGCACCATTAAGCTTTAGTTTGTATAGCGTTATACAAGATCTGTGAGAAAAACTATCTGACCTTTTTATTTTTTTCAAAAACTATATGGATTGAATCATGTGTGCTTGCATCAGACAAGCTTGAACCTTCGTGCGCATGCGTGAGTTTTTTCACGCCTGTCGGTGCGTCATTTGCCTGTGGGCAGGCTTTGAGTGAGCACTGGCCCACCCCCTCATCGGATTTTATTGTCAGTGAAATGGCTGAGAGGCTGCCGCTTTGCTCCATGAATTTTTTTTTTTCAGAAACTGTTAGAGACAGCCAAGTTGGAAACCATTTGGAAGATTTAGATGGCTTTCGGTGAAGATTCTATCGGTATCACACGGATAAGGACCATTAAAACTGGATAAAAACGGCCCACAGCGGCGGAGGACGCACCGCACACCCCGAGCGGCCATCGACAGGCTGGAACGAGCAGATCACTTCCAAATTTAAGGCTCTGTTGATGCAGTGATGTCGTGTGACTAGCAGAGAAGTTTCAGAAGAGGTCGGGATCAGCACTTTATCGCACGTTCCACTGTTTAAAGGAGATTTTGTAATGAAAGACGTGCGCGTCGGCACACCTCCGTGTTGGAAACCTTCAAAAACTTCAGAGGCTTTGATGGCTTTTCAGTCGAGTGAGTATCCGAGAAATTGTTTAACAGCTGGGCATGTTCCAACTTGTCCTGTGAGACTTCCAACACGGAGGTGTTGTTTGTCCAGCACCATGAGCAGCTGCGTCGCGACGCGCGAATCCGTCCACACATCTTTCATTACAAAATCTTTAACAGTGCATGTGTGTGTGTGTTTTTGTTGGGGATGAGCAAAACACACTGTACACACAAAAGTAATTAATTGAACTTTGGTGTCAGGTTTCAATCTCAACGCAGTTCAATATAAAGAACCACAAATTTTTATACCATTTTCAAGAAATTTATCTCTGCGGAACTGTGAAATGACGATCAAAAATGACTAGAAAAAGTCCTTTGTACTGAGTGCAAAAACAACATTTGCAGTTCGCCTGTTACACATGGAGTCAGGGACATTTTAACCTTCTTCACCTAGTAACTCATTAAATACACACTTAAAATAACAGTATTTGAGGCAAATTCTGTGCCTCGAAGCTCCGTTTAACATTGTAGTATAGTATGCCAGGCCTATATGTGCGCTGCAATTCCCCAGAAAAAAAAAAAAACAGAAGACAAGAGCATGCGCACAAGCCGTGTAAAGAGCTAATCTTCATGCACTATTTTGAGAATGGAGCGCATTTCCGAAAATAATAAAGTACTTCATTTAGTCATTTGGAGTCAGTTTGGTAAATCATCGCACCCCTCCCAGAGCCAGTTTTTCTACAGACTGTGATCACGTTCAGGTGCAGCTTGACTGACTGATAATCACACAAACCACCTGTGCTTACATTCAGTGTCAGGGGAGGGCTGAGATCCTGACACATGAAGATCCAAAACCTGTAAAATGTGAAAAAACAAATAATTACACAGAAAAACAGAAAGGGATACACTAAATTTGACAATCTGCATGGGGGTCAGTGACATTGGCATTGCTTAGGGAGAGCCCTGGACTATAACGTGTTTAAAAATGCAAAAAGTACTTTTATATCCGATTACTCGATTAATCGGTGCCAGAATAATTTGATAGATGGTCAAATACTAAAATAATTGATAGCGGCAGCCCTAAATGTATTGTTTTCTGGCAAAGGTAAATTGATAAAAATAATAAATAAAAAATGTCAACAAAAACAGATATAATGTAACTTATATATTAGATGCTCAAAACTACAGCTACAACCCCAATTCCAAGGAAGTTGGGGACAGTTGTGTAAATGTAAATAAAAACAGAATACAATGATTTGCAAATCCTCTTCAACCTATATGAGGTCTGTTAGAAAAGTATCCATCATCCATTTCTTCCGCGTTTATCCGGAGTCGGGTCGTGGGGGCAGCAGCTCAAGCAAGCCGCCCAGACCCTCCCGATCCACAAACACCTCCCCCAGCTCCTCCGGGGGAACCCAAAGGCGTTCCCAAGCCAGCAGAGATCTAGTCCCTCCAGCGTGTCCTGGGGTCTTCCCCGGGGCCTCCTCCCAATGGGACGTGCCCGGAAACACCTCTCCAGCAAGGCGTCCAGGGGGCATCCGGAAAGATGCCCGAGCCACCTCAACTGACTCCTTTCGACGTGGAGGAGCGGCGGCTCGACTCTGAGCTCCTCCCGAATTATCCGACCCTTTTTATTTTTTTCAAAACCTGATGGATTTGAATCACGTGTGCTTGCATGAGCCAACCTGAACCTTCGTGCGCATGCGTGAATTTTTTCACAACTGTTGATTGCGTCATTTGCTTGGTACGCAGCCTTTGTGTGAGGATGGGTGGAGTCTCTCATCGTTTTTTCTTTGCAAGGAAATGGCGGAACGACTGGAGCAGCGCGACTGCATCAAATTTTACCAGAAACTGGACATGTTGTGACATACCCAGCTCTTCCACCATTCGGAAGATTCAGACGGCTTTCGGTGAGTTTTCAGTTGTGTGACTATCCTGAGAAAGGGCATGTCACAACATGTCCTGTGAGGCTTCAACACGGTGGTGCTTTTGCTCCGCCATCAGCTTCGTGCCAAAACCATCGGCATGAATTTTGCTGCAGGCAGGCCAGTCTACTATCCACACTCTTTTACTACTAAACCACGCTTTTGGTAACCATGGAGAACGTGGCTTGGCATTATCTTGCTGAAATAGCAAGGATGTCCCTGAAAAAGACACTGCTTGGAGGCAGCATGTGTTGCTCCAAAGTCTGGATGTACCTTTCAAACATTGATGGTGCCATCACAGATGTGCAAGTTGCCTATGCCCATGGGCAATAACACACCCCAATACTTCACAGATGCTGGCTTTTGAACTTTGCGCTGGCAACAATCTAGATGTCTTTTCGTCTTTTGTCCGGAAGACACGACATCCATGATTTCCAAAAACAATTTGAAATGAGGACGCATCAGACCACAGCACACTTTTCACTTTGCGTTGCTATTTCAAATGAGCTCGGGCCAGAGAAGGCAGCGGCATTTCTGAATGTTGTTGATGTATGGCTTTCGCTTTGCATGATAGATTTTTAACAAACTGTGTTGACTGACAATGGGTTTCCTGAAGTGTTCCTGAGCCCACGCGGTAAAATCCTTTACACAATAATGTCGGTTTTTAATGCAGTACCGCCTAAGGGAAGGAAGGTCACGGGCATTCAATGTTGGATTTCAGCCTTGCTGCTTACGTGTAGAAAGTTATCCAGATTTTCTGAATCCTCTGATTATATTATGGACTGTAGATGATGAAATCCCTAAATTCCTTGCAACTGAATGTTTAGAAACATTGTTCTTAAAACTGATGGACTATTTTTTCATACAGTTGTTCACAAAGTGGTGATCCTCATCCCATCTTTGCTTGTGAACGGCTGAGCCTTTTGGGGATACTCCTTTGATACACAATCATGACACACACAATTAGTGTCCTCCACTCCCAACGCTAATGAGTGTTGTTAGAAGGAAGGGTGATGCAACACAGTGGTAAACATACCACTGTCCCAGCTTTTTTGAAATGTGATGCAAGCATCCATTTCAAAATGAGCAAATATTTCACAAAAATCATATTTATATAGCGCCAAATCACAACAAACAGTTGCCCCAAGGCGCTTATACTGTAAGGCAAAAGCATACAATAATTACGTAAAAACCCCAACGGTCAAAACGACCCCCTGTGAGCAAGCACTTGGTGACAGTGGGAAGGAAAAACTCCCTTTTAACAGGAAGAAACCTCCAGCAGAAGCAGGCTCAGGGAGGGGCAGTCTTCTGCTGGGACTGGTTGGGGCTGAGGGACAGAACCAGGAAAAAGACATGCTGTGGAGGGGAGAAGAGATCAATCACTAATGATTAAATGCAGAGTGGTGCATACAGAGCAAAAAGAGAAAGAAACACTCAGTGCATCATGGGAACCCCCCAGCAGTCTACGTCTATAGCAGCATAACTAAGGGATGGTTCAGGGTCACCTGATCCAGCCCTAACTATAAGCTTTAGCAAAAAGGAAAGTTTTAAGCCTAATCTTAAAGTAGAGAGGGTGTCTGTCTCCTGATCTGAATTGGGAGCTGGTTCCACAGGAGAGGAGCCTGAATCAGTATCAGTTTGAACATTAAATATCTTGACTTTGTGGTGTATTCAATTGAATATAGGTTGAAGAGGATTTGCAAATCACTGTATTCTGTTTTCATTACATTTCACAACATGCCAACTTCATGGAATTGGGGTTGTACAATTTGCCAGAAGGTATTTCTAAGATGCAAGCCTAGATTTCAGGTTTGGTGAAATAATTAAAAAAAATTTTGTTGTTGGGTCAGTGGCTGAAGTTTCATCTCTTCAACACTAGATGGCACACCCACTTTGTATACATGGACCGTTTTCTGGACGGTCACTGGCGAGTTTCCTCATTTACAAAACTCAACTTTTGTAAGCCGATCAGCTTTTTGATTAAAGTTTTCCACTGGATGCCCTTACAAATGCAACTCCAGTATGGGTCACAGATGGCCTCAACCCGAGGATGTTCTCATCAGGAGGAAAACAAAAATCCATGTATCCACTTTGTTAAAGAAGCCAATCAGCTCCTTCTAATGACATGTGAGTCCAGAATGTAGTTAGTAATGTTAGCTAATATCCATAGCTTTTCCAAAAGTCCTATCAACGTTCCGTTTTGGCGGCGTTCATCCTTGACCCAAAATACAAAAGTATAGCAAACAGCAATGTCAGCTGTCGCAGAGCTTTTTGTCTTTTCCGCATTCTGTGGCAAGCAGGTGCTTCTAATTTTAGACACACCAGAGACTGTGGTGGAAGACGTTAAGAACAGAGCTGCAGATTAACTGCAATTTTGCAAAGTTTACATAAGTCTGATGTTGTCTTATGATGACTCATTTTTAAATGATAACTATTAATTTTGATGCAGTCATGGTAAACGTAGCAGCCACTTTCCACTGTGAGAAGACTTAGTGCATGTGCACGGCCATTAGTCATAAACGCAGCCTGTTAAAAACAGTTTCTACTAAAGGTTCAGCTTTGTGCACACTTATAAGCGTTGTTAGTATTGACTGTCCATTTTCAGTGTGCGGACAAAGTCTAGAGAACTGTCTTATAAATAACCTATTGGTCTGATCTGAATTTTAGTGAGAAGCAATGGCTCTCACAAAGATATAATCCCATTGCCCATACAGGTAATGGCTAGTTAAGCTAAGCTAGTCACACTATGCACTGATTAATTCTCCCCGTCATTCAGTTGTCACCGTTTAGTTTTAAATATGTAATTTTATGTCTTTTTAGTTCATTTTTAACTGTTCGTTGTATTTATTTATCTTTTTTTATATGCCACGATTGTATAATGTGTGCAAATAAATATAACTGAAAAATCTAAGAGCTTTCTCTTATCATGCCCCTGTTCTGTGGAATGATCTCCCTGCATCAATAAAACAGTCAGATTCTGAGACTTTCAAGTCCAGACTTAAGACGCACTTATTTTCCCTTTCGTATGGCTAGCATACTGGTATAGTTTTGTTTTATGCTTTTTACTCTTTTAATTCATTTTATTATGAAATGGAGTGTGCAGCGGCCTCAACTTTACTTACAGTGAGGAAAATAAGTATTTGAACACCCTGAGGTTTTGCAAGTTCTCCCACTTAGAAATCATGGAGGGGTCTGAAATTTTCATCTTAGGTGCATGTCCACTGTGAGAGACATAATCTAAAAAAAAATCCAGAAATCACAATGTATGATTTTTTTTATAATTTATTTGTATGTTACTGCTGCAAATAAGTATTTGAACACCTACCAACTAGCAAGAATTCTGGCTCACACAGACCTGTTAATTTTTCTTTAAGAAGACCTCTTATTCTGCACTCTTTACCTGTATTAACTGCACCTGTTTGAACTTGTTACCTGTATAAAAGACACCTGTTCACACACTCAATCAATCACACTGCAACCTGTCCACCATAGCCAAGACCAAAGAGCTGTTTAAGGACACCAGGAACAAAACTGTAGACCTGCACAAGATGGGATGGACTACAGGACAACAAGCAAGCAGCTTGGTAGAAGACAACAACTGTTATGATTATTTATTAGAAAGTGGAAGAAACACAAGATGACTGTCAATCTCCCTCGGTCTGGGATTCCATGCAAGATCTCACTTTGTGGGGTAAGGATGATTCTGAGAAAGCTCAGAACTACACAGGAGGACCTGGTAAATGACCTGAAGAGAGCTGGGACCACAGTCACAAAGATTACATTAGTAACACATGATGCTGTCATGGTTTAAAATCCTGCAGGGCAGCAAGGTCCCCCTGCTCAAGCCAGCACATGTCCAGGCCCATTTGAAGTTCACCAGTGACCATCTGGATGATCCAGAGGAGGCATGGGAGAAGGTCATGTGGTCAGATGAGACCAGAATAGAGCTTTTTGGAATCAACTCCATTTACCATGTTTAGAGGATGAGAACAACCCCAAGAAAACCATCCCAACCATGAAGCATGGGGGTGGAAACATCATACTCTGGAGGGTGCTCTTCTGCAAAGGGGACAGGATGACTGCACCGCATTGAAGGGAGGATGGATGGGGTCATGTATTGCGAGATTTTGGCAAACAACCTCCTTCCCTCAGTAAGAGCATTGAAGATGGGTCATGGCTGGGTCTTCCAGCATGACAGTGACCCCAAACACACAGCCAGGGCAACTAAAGAGGGCCTCTGTAAGAAGCATTTCAAGGTCTTGGAGTGGCCTGGCCAGTCTCCAAACCTGAACTCAATACAAAATCTTTGGAGGGAGCTGAAACTCCAAACCTGAAAGATTTGGAGAAGATCTATATGGATGAATGGACCAAAATTCCTGCTGCAGTGTGTGCAAACCTGGTGAAAAACTACAAGAAACATTTGACCTCTGTAATTGCAAACAAAGGCTACTGTCCAAATATTAACATTGATTTTCACAGGTGTTCAAATACTTATTTGCAGCAGTAACATACAAATAAATTATAAAAAAAAAAATCATACATTGTGATTTCCAGATTTTTATTTTTTTTTAGATCTCTCACAGTGGACATGCACCTAAGATGAAAATTTCAGACCCCTCCATGATTTCTAAGTGGGAGAACATGCAAAACCGCAGGGTGTTCAAATACTTATTTTCCTCACTGTATATTCTGGGTCTTTCAGTGAAGCTTAGGGCTAGTGGCTGGTGATCACCTTAGCATTTCTTCTGTTTTTCTTCTTGTTTAATGCTGCCAAATGATACAGTATTTTTTGTCTTTCTGATGCCTGATTCTGTTTTTTCTCCCTGTTTAAGGTGTAGCTCCATTCAGAGATGGGAGTTGTATTTGTGCTTGTGACCCTCCTGTCCTGTGCACCAACAGCATTTCCTGTATATTCGTTTTGTGAATTGTTCTGAGAATTGTTCTGTAATTCTGTAGCATGGCCCAAGCAGAGGGTACACCTTTGAGTCTGGTCTGCTTGAGGTTTCTTTTTCCAATGTAAGAAATACATCTGCATCTTCAGGCAGTCTGTAAAAACAGCGTGTGGAGACATTCCATGTGCGCACTCCTTGCGACAGTAAAATAGCTTCCTGCAACAGACAGCAGTGTCACCACACATTACGTTCCAAAATCTGACAGACTCTGAAAAAGTTAAGAGTTTCGGGGTGAAGTGTGTCATCTCCTCTCTATAGATAGAATAGAATAGAATAGAATAGAACAGAAAGCCTTTATTGTCATTATACACAGCAAACACAGTCTGCATAGTACAACAAGATTAGATAGAGAGAGGTACAACGAGAGAGGGGGGCTTCTCCTTAAAATGTGCAATAAATCAAATCAAATGAATTTTATTTATACAGCGCCAAATCACAACAAACAGTTGCCCCAAGGCGCTTTATATTGTAAGGCAAAGCCATACAATAATTACGGAAAACCCCCCAACGGTCAAAATGACCCCCGGGGAGCAAGCACTTGGCGACAGTGGGAAGGAAAAACTCCCTTTTAACAGGAAGAAACCTCTAGCAGAACCAGGCTCAGGGAGGGGCAGTCTTCTGCTGGGACTGGTTGGGGCTGAGGGACAGAACCAGGAAAAATACATGCTGTGGAGGGGAGCAGAGATCGATCACTAATGATTAAATGCAGAGTGGTGCATACAGAACAAAAAGAGAAAGAAACACTCAGTGCATCATGGGAATCCCCCAGCAGTCTAAGTCTATAGCAGCATAACTAAGGGATGGTTCAGGGTCACCTGATCCAGCCCTAACTATAAGCTTTAGCAAAAAGGAAAGTTTTAAGCCTAATCTTAAAAGTAGAGAGGGTGTCTGTCTCCCTGATCCGAATTGGGATCCAATACCAGACAACATAAATAAACAACAATATAACATAAAGAAAATGTGAAGTCCTTTGCTGAAATGTATGTATGAAATGGACAGTGCAAACAGTGCAGCAATTGAGAGAGTGCAAAAGGAAATGTAAAACTGTATGACAACTATAGGCAATGTAAACATTGTAACAATTGAAAAATGTGCAAAAGTCCTGTGCTACAAATGAGATAGATATGGTGCGGCTCAGTACCTAATATAGTCCGTTTTTAGTGCAGATTATTGTTCAACATGGTGATGGTTTGGGGAAGAAACTGTCTCTGAGTCTGTTTGTCCTGGCCTGTATGGACCTGTAGCGCAACAGGTTGAAGAAGTGAAAGCTGGGGTGTGTATTGTCCTTGAGAATGTTCTTGGCTCTACTAAGACAACAGGAAGTGTAGATGGTGGAAATGGAGGGCAGAGGACAGCCAATGATTTTTTGGGCAGTGTTTGCTACCTTCTGCAGTCTCTTCCTGTCAGCTTCAGTGCAGCTGGAGTGCCACACTGACACTATGATTTACATCCTCTGTAAATCTGAACCATCACTTTCGAATAAAAGCTCAGAAGCTTCGTTATTGGATGTTGCACCTTTCGTTTCACTGTGTCTGTCGGCCATTGGGATGTTTCTGCTTTTACTAAAATGTACGTCACATGCCGAAAATGCAGAGGAAGACGGTTTCTGTAATGCACCTGCTAACATTATACATTGTAATTTTTACACTTAAGTTTATATCGAGATATATACCGTTACCGTGAAGGGATTCGATTACGAGGTCTGTCAAAAAAGTATCTTACCTTTTTATTTTTCAAAAACCATATGGATTTGAATCACATGTGATTGCATGAGCCAAGCTTGAACCTTCGTGCGCATGCTGGAGTTTTTCCACGCCTGTCGGTTGCGTCATTCGCCTGTGGGCAGGCTTTGAGTGAGCACTGGTCCACCCCTCCCGTCGGATTTCTTTTGTCTGAGAACTTGCTGAGAGACTGCCGCTTTGCTCCATGAAATTTTTTTCAGAAACTGTTAGAGACAAGCAGTTGGAAACCATTCAATAGATTCAGTTGGATATCGGTGAAGATTCTGTCGGCGTCACGTGGATTATGGACTGTTAAAACCTTTTTAAAGATGGCCCACAGCGGCGGAGGGCGAGCGGCGCGCCAAGCAACCATTCGACAGGCTGGATCAACCAGATCATTTCTAAACCCAACGCTGTGTTGATCCGGGACATCATGCGACTACCACAGAAATGGCAGGAGAGCTGGACATAGCACTTTTGCGGCACATTCCACTGTTACAGGAGATTTTGTAATGAAAGACGTGCAGAGGATTTTGCGTGTCAGCACGAAGCAGCTCATGACGTGCAGCAAAAAAACACCTCCGTCTTGGAAGTCTCACAGGACATGTTGGGGCATGTCCAGCTGTTACACAATTTCTCGGATACTCACTCGACTGAAGCCATCGAAAGCCGTCTGAATCTTCTGAATGGTTTCCAACACGGAGGTTTTTTTTTTTTTGCTGTGCGTCCTGAGCTGCTTCGTGCCGACGCGCGAAATCCTCCGCACATCTTGACGCCTCCACCACAGACTCCAGCTCAACCGCCAGAACAGAGCTAGCTCTCCTAACGAGCTTGTTGAATCTGTTTGTGTCAGCTGCCTTCAACCTGCTGTCCCAGCATACTACAGCATGGAAGATGAGGCTGGAGACCACCCAGTGATAAAACATCTGCAATATATTTCTTGAAGAATATATAAAAATCCTACAGCAAAAAAAATGGATGGTTTGCAGCAAATTAAATTCATTTACATTGCCAAGCCCCCTAGAGTTTGAATTATTTCAATTGTGGACTTCAATTTTCATATTGTACAATTAAATATCACAATATTCTATTGATTTTATTTTGCTCCACCCCTAACATCCTGAATGGCTGTTTCAGAGAATTAGTTTAAGATACACATACGAGGTCTGTCAATAAAGTATAGGTCCTTTTTATTTTTTTCAAAAACTATATGGATTTCATTCATATGTTTTTACGTCAGACATGCTTGAACCCTCGTGCGCATGCGTGAGTTTTTCCACGCCTGTCGGTGATGTCATTTGCCTGTGAACACTCCTTGTGGGAGGAGTCGTCCAGCCCCTCGTCGGAATTCCTTTGTCTGAGAAGTTGCTGAGAGACTGGCGCTTTGTTTGATCAAAATTTTTTCTAAACCTGTGAGGCACATCGAAGTGGACACGGTTCAAAAAATTAAGCTGGTTTTCAGTGAAAATTTTAACAGCTGATGAGAGATTTTGAGGTGATACTGTCGCTTTAAGGACTTCCCACGGTGCGAGACGTCGCTCAGCGCTCTCAGGCGCCGTCGTCAGCCTGTTTCAAGCTGAAAACCTCCACATTTCAGGCTCTATTGATCCAGGATGTCGTGAGAGAACAGAGGAGTTTCAGAAGAAGTCGGTTTCAGCATTTTATCCGGATATTCCACTGTTAAGGAGATTTTTTTAATGAAAGACGTGCGGACGGGTCCGCGCGTCGGGACGCAGCCGGCGCGGTGCGGCGGCACAGGAAAAACACCTCCGTGTTGATAACCATTTGTAAAATCCAGGCAGCTTTTGATGGCTTTCAGTGGAGTGAGTATATGAGAAATTGTTTAACAGCTGGAAATGTTCCAACTTGTCCTTAAGGCTTCCAACAGAGGTGTTTTTCCTGTGGCAGAGCGTCACGGCGGCTGCGAGCCGATGCTGCAATCCGCCCGCACGTCTTTCATTTAAAAAAATCTCCTTTAACAGTGGAATATCCGGATAAAATGCTGAAACCGACTTCTTCTGAAACTTCTCTGTTCTCTCACGACGTCCTGGATCAATAGAGCCTGAAATGTGGAGGTTTTCAGCTTGAAACAGGCGACGACGGCGCCCGAGAGCGTTGCGCGACGTCTCCCACCGTGGGAAGTCCTTAAAGCGACAGTATCACCTCAAAATCTCTCATCAGCCGTTAAAATTTTCACTGAAAACCAGCTTAATTTTTCGAACCGTGTCCACTTCGATGTGTCTCACAGGTTTAGAAAAAATTTTGATCAAACAAAGCGCCAGTCTCTCAGCAACTTCTCAGACAGAGGAATTCCGACGAGGGGCTGGACGACTCCTCCCACAAGGAGTGCTCACAGGCGAATGACGTCACCGACAGGCGTGGAAAAACTCATGCATGCTCACGAGGGTTCAAGCATGTCTGACGTAAAAACATATGAATGAAATCCATATAGTTTTTGAAAAAAATAAAAAGGACCTATACTTTATTGACAGACCTTGTATGGCTTTTATTAAAGCCCCTTTCACACTGGGCTTGCATACAGTTGTGCTGTAGTACGCTGGAAAATTGCACAGCTTTGGCGTAGTGCCTGTGTAGGCTGTTGTGTGATTGTGTTCCGAGTCTTGCTTTCAGTTGCTTACTGCCACGTATGGAGCCCTCACCACTATTTTTCTGCCTCTCACAGTCCACTCCTGCCTACTTTTTCTTTTTTTGACATTGTGGAAATGTGCTCTGTTCTCAAAATAGTACGTGAATGGGACTCACGTTTCCAGACGTACAGCGGGAGACAAGCTGCTGTCTCGTCAGGGGTGCGTTGTTGCACACAGGAGGAGAGAGAGACAGAGAGAGAGAAAAACCTTGCACGCAGAGGGAAGTTTGGCTCCATGACGCTACAGACTGACACACAGATGGATTTGACACATTGGAAAAAGTCAGAAGACATTATTTCCAGGAGTTAATGGACTTTATTAATGTGGCACAATCATGAGAGAACTTAAAAAGGTGAAAGTGTCGAGAATCTTCAGCCAGCAATCACATGCGCATTCCATGCACAAGAAGTGGATGGTGGACATGTCCTCTCACTGGCAATTGGTCTGTGAGCAGGAGTTAATGGACTTTATTTAACTCGCTACAATCGTGAGCGAACTGGAGGAGGTGAAAGCAAAGCGCAGCTGCAGAGCAATGGCATGCGCAATCTGTGCATGAGAAGTGGACGTGGACATGTCCTCTCGCTGGCGATCTGTCCATGAGCAGGAGTTAATGGACTTTATTTAACTTGCCACAATCTTGAGACAAGTGGAAGACGTGAAAATCAAAGAGTAGCTGCAGAGACGGCACGTGATTCGTCCGTGAGAAGAAAACGGTGAACACTGGACATGCCTGCTCCCTGGCGATCTGTCCATGAGGAGTGGACGTGAACATGTCCTCTGAACGTGGAAGCTTGGCTCACCTCTTCTTCCGTGGTTTTAAAGCTTCACTGCCATCTATCAATCCAGGTATGTATTGATAAAAGGATGTTTCGCCCTGGTGTGCAGAATTGCGGATGCTTGGTGTACAGTAGCGCAGTGTTGTGTAGACTTGCTTAGAAACTGAGTGCTTTACGCCGAAATATTAAACCTGTTTAATTTTTCAGCGTAAAGCACTCAGTTTCTTTTTTGCGTCTGCCTCATGTAGCCCTCAGCATACAGCTGTGTAGAGGAGCAAAAACTCGGTGTAGAGCTGCTTAACTTGGCGTAGTCAGTACACCGCAATACGCAACTCTACGTTGGACGCGGTGCAAAAGCGGCTGAAACACCAATATGATGTTACATTTCTACCGATCACGTCCTCTGACCTTGGGTAGCCATAAAAAGTCAAATTCAAGGTCATAACTGCTCAACTTGCAGTTTGAAGCCAATATGGATTAAACATGATAGAAGGATTAGGTGTTAATCAAGGATAAAGTGGTCATGTTTACACAGAACTGATCAAATGTCAGATAAAAATCACGTATTAAGGCAACACAGAATCACAAAATTAATTTGCACGTTTCCGCATCAAACATGCAAAATGGGGTTGCACTTTCTGAGTGCCCTTGTTTTAAAATTTGCTGGCTCCTTCATGGATTTAAAGCAACTTTTTCGAAAACATAAACATGCCACCTCCATCCCACCTTTATCTCTCCTGCTATAGCTGCATATTCCACAATGATTTAATGAATGCCCAATTTGCCTCCACAGTGCACTTATTGAGTATCAAAACTGTCCATCGGGTCAAAGTGGTGGATTTTGACTGAGACAAGCATGACCTCTTCAAGTGCCGAAATAAACTTTCCACAAACATAAAAAAAGCATTTTCAAAGTGTTTGCTGTTAACTATGACCTTGTGACCTCAGTCCTTCTAATGCTTTTTCAGTCTAAACTTCATGCTGTGTACCAGCTGTGCTCTGATCCACTGTGAGTGGCTGACCTTTAGGTTTGACTCTGCTCACTTGATCATTTCAACTCACTAATGACCACAACACCAACAGCATTCTGCTAGAATTAAACATTTAGAAAGGAAATACAGTTCCACATGCATATCATCCTTGAATACGTTTGACACAGCTCAGTTTCTTGGTGATGTTTTTTTTTTTTTATTTCCCCTCCCTTAACTGCTCCTCCACAACCCCCTGCCCCCACAGTCACATCTAAAGTTGGATTAATGGTTCTCTTGTGTCCAGATGTTTCATAGTCATGGAGAAGATGGGAGGAGCATGCAGACTCCTCTAACCTCTGCTATGCCTTTTGTATTGAAACACATCCATTTGAATCTAATGAAAATTATGTAAGATCTTGCCAATGTACATGACAGCAATGCTGCAAATCAGTTACAAGGATGATGCGTAATCAAATGGTGAAGAGGCTTTAATGGGATGATGTGCAGCCCTCCCAAATCTCAAGACTGTATTGTCATGCTGCATGGACAAAGATGTCGGCTGGATGAATTTACAGCTGGGGTCAGGGGGACCAGGTGTGAACCACGACAAAATAACTGACAAACTTGGGTCCCAACAAACAAGGCAAAAATTGTCCTCCTTATGACAGAAACTGTTGCCACTTGGACAACATTATGCGCCAAGCAGGGGTAGACCTTTTGGTAAAACTTTTGGTACCCTTGATAAATGATACCAGGTTTCTTACCTTTAGTTTCCTAAAATTGCACATTTCAGAGTGGCCTTTTATTGTGACCAGCCTAAGGCACACCTGTGAGGTGGGATGGATTATCTCAGCAAAGAAGAAGTGCTCACTAACAGATTTGTGAACAATATTTGAGAGAAATATGTCTTTTGTGTATATAGAAAATGTTTTAGATCTTTGAGTTGAGCTCATGAAAAATGGGAGCAAAAACAAAACTGTTGCCTTTATACTTTTGTAGGTAGACAACTGGCTCCTAAGCTGTCTCACACCCAGGTTGTGAGATTCTCTTAAATTCACAAGCCATCAGATAAAAGGTCTTATGTCAGTTTTTTCCCCATATGTACTGGAGTTCAGTTGAATCAGCAATTCAACACCAAAAAAATTAATTAAATAAAACAATTAAGTAAAATCAGAACTAGTCGACTGTAAGGAATATTTGTTGTAGAAGGTCATCCTTAAAACTGAGAAGCTATACACTACTGCAAGCGAGGGAAGCCACCAAGACACCTATGGCAATGTCTAAGTTATTTTGGGCACAGATAAAGAAAGACTCCTTCACCAAGTACAATGTGACTTTAAACAAAAATAACTTGAATGCTTACATCGTTTGTTGACACATTTGTCACGTAACAACTGTATTACTGTTTTTGCGGCACCCTCTGATGGTCACAATTGAAAGGTATGTGAGTCACCAGTCTGTTGTGTCCAGTTTTTGTGGTCGAGGTCTCAGAGACTGAGGAAAAGTGTACCCATGGCTCAGGTCCTCATCTGGAAAAGTTCCAATATTGTATGGAACACATAAACCAGAAATGATACAAACGTATAGCTGGACAGGAATCTTTATTGGTCCATATCTACTGATGCTTCATATTGTATGTGTGGTTAAGTTTATGTGCAATGACCTCTGGTCACAAAAGACATTAGTGTAGACACTGCACCAGTAAAATACAGTATTGGCCCAAATATAAAACTGTTGGGTTTTTTTCCCCCTTGAAAACATAAAAAATATGGGGTGTTTTTATAATTGTGCACTTTTACATGTCATACATCTGGAACAGTAGGTGGAGTGCTCCCTTTAGTTGTCTTTGATCATCACATCTTACACAACAAGCCAGTGTCCTGCTCTTCCATACCAAATAAAGACTGCGTTCATTTTAACATGACAAATAACACAATAAATCACAATTATTTACAGTTCTTCCAGGAGCCTTTGTGCTCCCATTCCCAAATCAGAGTGACGTTCTCCCCTTCCTGCTACAATATATTTTGTCACGGCCACAAAGCAGCGCCTGTTGTCCCTCTGTAATTTTATTTCAACAATGAACCCATGTTATTTTTGCTGCTCAAACTCCATCAAGAGAGATTTTAATCTTAATAAAGATAGCAGCAGAATCCCACCACGTTGTGTGCTTTTGAACCCCTCAGACCACACTCCACTACACGGACTCTACCAGTTCATGTATGTCACTGAACAACTTCTTGTTTATGACCATCAAAACAATTAAAGATCTCTTTTAACGCTTAAAATTTCCAAAGTCGCTTGCCTCATCCCTTCACATGAATCTCTGATAGTCAATTACTCATCTGAAAAGTCACTGGAATACCCTAAGTGATTTTATATCATTACAAAAGTCATGATATAGTACTCACAAAGTTCCATCTGTGGAGCACTGAATGACTTGAAATTATATGAGGAGCCATTATACAAATAGTGACTGGTTTGGAGGGCAGCATAATGGAGTGTCACCCCGAGGGATCATTGTTACCTGCGGCCATCGGCCTTGGGCAACAATGATCCCTCAGGGTGACACCATTATGCTGCCCGATAAACCAGTCACCATTTGTTTTATTATTAATCTGTGTAGTTAATAAATTTATCTTTGCAATTGTGTGAAAAATATGCTGAGTCATTTCCCATTCAAACTCAGGATTCCCCATAATGTCAATACCCTTATCCTTAAGGTACCTGGATATCCTGTATTGTAGTGAGTTCATGGTACTGTGTTTGACCCTCTGGCCAGACTTGGAGCGCACTGATGCGTAGAACTGTCCCAGTTCATGGTCGAGCGTGGCAGTGGGAAGCTTCTTGAACTTGTCAGGTGAAACACCATGCAAATCTTTCCCGTCGTCCTTTGCTAAAAACTCCCTGAACAGTGCAAAACTTTTCTTGGTACTTTTCGCAGTACTCTCTAGGGGTGCTGGGAAAAAAACGATTCACGTCCGAATCGCGATTCTTATTTATTAAGATTCTGAATCGATTCAAAATGTCTAAGAATCAATTTTTAAAAAGCATTTTTTTAAACATTTTCTTGCTTTCTCACTGCATGTACTGTTTGTCAGGCAACGGCTTCCGTACTGCAGCGTCCCCACTAGGGGAGGGTCCGACGTGCTTCAAACATTCGTGAGCTGCAGCTTAGCATGGCGGACGAAGAGCTAATTCAGCCAAAACCGTCTTTGCTGAAGGCAAGAAGAAGCTTGACATGGCTTATGCAGTGTGCAAAATCTGCAAAATGAAAGTTAAGTACTTTGGAAACACTTCAAATCCTCAAGCCCACATGCTACGCCATCACCTGGAGCTAAAAGAAGCGGAACAGCGGTATTTGCCAACTACTGACCGGCGCACACTCCATCACTTCACTAAACTGCCAACCAACTCTGAACGAGCAAAGCAGATAAGTAAATTTACATCTTTAGAATCACTTGATTAACCTTGTAAAGCTGCATTTTCTTAAACATAATTTTTTTTAAGTAATATAACTATTTCTCAGAGCTCTTTCAATCAAAAATCGATTCTGAATCGAATCGTCACCCCAAGAATCAGAATCGAATTGAATCGGGAGTTGTAACATTCACATCCCTAGTACTCTCACTGCCTTTTTGTTGGATAGAAGAGCGTTAATCCCATCAGTATCCACAGACGCAAACCTTCTGCTCTCCGCCATGATGTCGTCTGTGACACAACACCCCTGCGCATGCGCGAAACACTGTTGCCCTGTTATGACAAAATCGGTCCACAATCACTCATAATGTTGCCCGAAATGGTGCAGAATCAGTCAATAATGTGGCTATTGTTAACTTTGGATGATTTATTGTGCAAAGTTCTGCAATTATTACACGCAAACCAGCCAATCAGAACAAAGGATTTAGGTCAGATGTATAATACAACCCCTGGCAAAAATTATGGAATCACCGGCCTCGGAGGATGTTCATTCAGTTGTTTAATTTTGTAGAAAAAAAGCAGATCACAGACATGACACAAAACTAAAGTCATTTCAAATGGCAACTTTCTGGCTTTAAGAAACACTATAAGAAATCAGGAAAAAAAAATTGTGGCAGTCAGTATCGGTTACTTTTTTAGACCAAGCAGAGGGAAAAAAATATGGAATCACTCAATTCTGAGGAAAAAATTATGGAATCATGAAAAACAAAAGAACGCTCCAACACATCACTGGTATTTTGTTGCACCACCTCTGGCTTTTATAACAGCTTGCAGTCTCTGAGGCATGGACTTAATGAGTGACAAACAGTACTCTTCATCAATCTGGCTCCAACTTTCTCTGACTGCTGTTGCCAGATCAGCTTTGCAGGTTGGAGCCTTGTCCTGGACCATTTTCTTCAACTTCCACCAAAGATTTTCAATTGGATTAAGATCTGGACTATTTGCAGGCCATAACATTGACCCTATGCGTCTTTTTGCAAGGAATGTTTTCAGTTTTTGCTCCATGGCAAGATGCATTATCATCTTGAAAAATGATATCATCACCAAAACATCCTTTCAATTGATGGGATAAGAAAAATGTCCAAAATATCAACGTAAACTTCTGCATTTATTGATGATGTAATGACAGCCATCTCCCCAGTGCCTTTACCTGACATGCAGCCCCATATCATCAATGACTGTGGAAATTTACATGTTCTCTTCAGGCAGTCATCTTTATAAATCTCATTAGAACGGCACCAAACAAAAGTTCCAGCATCATCACCTTGCCCAATGCAGATTCAAGATTCATCACTGAATATGACTTTCATCCAGTCATCCACAGTCCACGATTGCTTTTCCTTAGCCCATTGTAACCTTGTTTTTTTCTGTTTAGGTGTTAATGATGGCTTTCGTTTAGCTTTTCTGTATGCAAATCCCATTTCCTTTAGGCGGTTTCTTACAGTTCGGTGACAGACGTTGACTCCAGTTTCCTCCCATTCGTTCCTCATTTGTTTTGTTGTGCATTTTCGATTTTTGAGACATGTTGCTTTAAGTTTTCTGTCTTGACGCTTTGATGTCTTCCTTGGTCTACCAGTATGTTTGTCTTTAACAACCTTCCCATGTTGTTTGTATTTGGTCCAGAGTTTAGACACAGCTGACTGTGAACAACCAACATCTTTTGCAACATTGCGTGATGATTTACCCTCTTAAGAGTTTGATAATCCTCTCCTTTGTTTCAATTGACATCTCTCATGTTGGAGCCATGATTCATGTCATTCCACTTGGTGCAACAGCTCTCCAAGGTGTGATCACTCCTTTTTAGATACAAACTAAGGAGCAGATCTGATCTGATGCAGGTGTTAGTTTTGGGGATGAAAATTTACAGGGTGATTCCATAATTTATTCCTCAGAATTGAGTGAGTCCATATTTTTTTCCCTCTGCTTGGTCTAAAAAAATAACCGTTACTGACTGCCACAATTTTTTTTCTTGATTTCTTATAGTGTTTCTTAAAGCCAGAAAGTTGCCATTTGAAATGACTGTAGTTTTGTGTCATGTCTGTGATCTGCTTTTTTCCTACAAAATTAAACAACTGAATGAACATCCTCCGAGGCCGGTGATTCCATAATTATTGCCAGGGGTTGTAATATGCAATACAGCCTGTTTTCTTTCTTTCAATGCTTTAATTAGCACTATGTTTAAATAAAAGCACTTTCCTTTTAAGAAACAAGATTTGGTGTTTGTTAAGTATTTTTCCCACCCAAAAAAATATATATCTTGAAAAAGGGGTATAATCAGGACCGTCTTATATTCGGGTCAATGTGGTATTATGGGATGGCAGTCTTTCATTCATAAGCAAATCTGCTTCAGCAATTATACAAGCAGTGAACTGATGAATGAGGAGGTCTGCATATGAAAAGAAACGCATGTTGGTGTTTTTTCTTATTTGCCCGCCCGCGTGCATGTGGGCGCAGACAGGAGAAGCGAGCCGTAAGCTCAACAGGTCTGCACAATAACAGCAGGGATGCGCCACTAAAACGTTTCATTGTGAAGCTGCGCGTCTGTGCACATCTGTCAAGGCTGATTCACACGTTATTGTGATGACAAACAGTATTGTTTACGCATGTAAACAAACATCAAAGCTTGATGGCTCACACAGGTTTGAAAGTGGAACATGTTGCACAGACTGTGCGAATAAGCTGTTTGATGTGTGAACGCCACTGAATTTAGGTTTTGGGGTTTTTTTTGTAGTGGGGGTGAGACCGTTTGTCCTTTACCTGCTCAATATTCCAACCTCAGCACGCGCCTGTCGGCGCCAGGCCCCTTCTGTCTGCAGATCGTAGACAGAATGGAGAATTTTTGTTGTTTTTTTGTTTAAGGCCAAAAATGATCAGCGCGTTGCACACACTTTTTCACCAACCGATCTGACGAGACGGCTCGATCACACCCTGATCAATCTGATCGATACAGGCCTGTGCGCAAAAAAGTGAGCGTGACATACGGCGGGATCTTACCTTCGAAGGCACCGTTAGGAGATATGATCTCCAGGCAGAGCATACATCCCAAAAAGAACAACCTCATCGCCATCTCCTGAGCAATGCCCCGTGGCACCGCCGCCGTTACAAGGAGGAAAAGTTGGCCGGATTTCTAAAGACGAGCACACCGATCATCCACCTCATGCGAACCCCCCCTCCGGCGGTCCGGTGTGACTGTCCGGCTGCACCCACGGCGTGCACCCCCCAAAAAAAAAAAAAAAAGAAGAAGAAAGAGGCGCAGCAGCTCAGCGTAGAGGCGCACTCGCGTACATTTGGAGTGATTATCGGCGTTCAAACATGATGCACAGTGGAATCTCTGCGTGGAAACCCTGCGTGCCGCCGCCGCGCCGCCACACTTCTCCCAGCAGGTCTCAGTTCAGAATCCCTGCAGAAGCCGTCAGCTCACTTCAGCTCAATCCGTGCACAAATTCAAATCCAAAATTCCAAACTGCAGCCGTCCTCCTCCGTGGGAGCACCGGGCCGTGTCTATGTCTGTGGCGGCTGCTGCTGCGCGAGTGGATGATGGTGAAGCTCAACAGCAGCACTGTGTGGACTAGCCCGTGACGTCACCCACTCGACTCCTCCAAAAAAAAAAGAAGGGGAAAAAAAAACTACGCGGCGAGTCACGTGTGCGCATGCTCCAAACACTCCTTTTCTCCTGTTTCATGCGTTTTCAGCTGCAACTGGCGCTCCTCGATCAGCCATTTTGGCTCAATATTATTCCATCTAATTTTTTTTACTACACTATCAGCTTATGACAAACAAAAGTAAGCACCGCGAAACACTTACTTAAACAATTCTGCTTCATATTATCGCATTTTACATCTGATTTTGGGAAGAAATGTCAGTTTTTTCTAACATTTTTGAAGATATGTCTTACAGAGCTTGTTTTTGTTGTTGTTGTGCATGAGCCAATATTTTATTTTTTTTTCTGATTTATTTTCTGTTTCTATTTTCAAAACGTAAAATAAGAAAATGGAACATTTCATGCAACCAGTAATCTTCACTATACCGCGACCCCTGGCGGTGCTTAGAGCAAATTATTAATTATGACTTCTCTCTCTCTTTTGTTTTTTGTTGTTGTTGTTGTTTGTTTGTTTGTTTGTTTAACTACGTCGATTAACTTCTGTTGAGAAAAAGTAAATCATACGTATTTCAGGCAAAATTTACAGGAATGGAAAAGAATAAATGCAAACAAAAAGTACCCACATAAACTACAGTTGTATGCAAATTTTTCCTTGGAAATTACACATTTGTATTTTTATTACATCAAGTCAATAATAATAATATTAATAATAATCAGGCTTATTCATCCAAACATTTTAAACACGGTTTTTAATCTCAGTATGAAAATGCATTTGTACAGTATGAATTGTATAACACATTATAAAATACAAAATAATGTAACATAACAACTGCCTTATGACCTTTGCAGTCAGTTGGCTTTAAAGAAATGAGACAATGGATAGAAGAGCATCTTTTTTCCAGTTAATAAAGACCAATAAACCTGTTATGAGCTTGGGCAGTGTTGGGGTGCCCATCTCTCAAGCTCAACTAGGTTTGTTTCCCAGTATCTATGTATATATGTTATATATGCTATATAATTGCAGTCCATTTCTATGTCCCTTGTCGACTTGGGGGTGAGGGTGTGTGTGTGTGTTTGCATCTGTGTAATCATCAGGTGCCCTGTCAAGAAAAAAAGATCAAATTTCTTTCATATGTGACATCCTTATGCAGGATGGTATCCATTATTGACTGACAAAGGTTGATCTGGATCTGATCCAGATTTCAGATTTTGTGGCCATTTAACATTGAAAACTCCATTTTTAATGTATATTTACATTATATCTTAATCAAACATTGACCAATCACTCTCATATTTGAAAGTGAGGTGCAGACTGGCACTCACCATCACCTGACAAAGTTTGATCCGGATCTGTTCCGGATTGTGGATTTTGTGGACATTTGAATTTAATATTGAAAAGCCCATTTGGTGTACATTTTGCATTATATCTAAATCAAAAGTGCCTCAATCACTCTCATTTGTGACAATGAGGTGCAAACTGGCACTCTCAATGAATAGACTAAGTTTGATCTGCATCTGATCCACATTGTGGATTTAGCAGATATTTGATTTGAAAAGCGCTTTTGATCTATATTTTTATGTTATACTGTATTTTAGCTTATGAAAAGCCACTTCTAATAGGACTTTGACCTTGAAATTTTTTTCCAAGGTAAAAATTTTTGTAATTGGAAACTAGTGTTGGAGGAGGTTTGTACTACAATTATGTGCAGCTGTGAGTACATTTTGGATAGTTCTCAGTAGAATTTATTATCTTGACCTCGCTTTACTCACTGTATCTCTTCAAAATGATAACTGAAAGTCTTTTTTTGGGGGGGGGCAGTTTCCTGAGCTTTGAATAGGGACAACTTTCTGTACTTGTTTTTCAACAAAGGATCAGTCCCCCTTCATTCCCTTTTACATCTCTGTTAGCTGGATAATGTATTTCTGGCCGTCCATTATTTTAGCTTCCAGGCTTTTCCTGCATGGAGGGTACTGTGGGTCTATGGCTTGTGGTCTTAAGCTTGTACACGCATCTCCTGTTGCAGTGGCACCCTTCAGAAACCAATGACATTTCATTGGTTTCTGAGATGGTGATAGTGGGGATACTTACACAGGTGATGTCCCACCCAGTTTCTTTTATTCTCTTGCTCATGTTTGACGGTCAGCTTGCATTAGCAAGCTAAGCCTCAGAACTCCAACTGGAAGGTTGTCCTGGTTAGAATTCGACATACATGCACACATGAAGGTAGGCTGAAAAGTTTTGCCTTCAAACCAATTATTTAAATAACAAGCAAGAAATTGAACTGAAATTGGTATGAGAATACACCTTTACATATTGACAATCACCACACCAAACCGTTTTCAGTTCCAATTTCAGGCATGTGCACGATTGTCTTGGATGTAACACCTGCGCATAATAGTGGCTAAAAAATGGTGATGTACATAAACATGGTTGTGCATTTGAAACAACGTGCTGTTATTGAATTCTTCACAATGGAGGGCTGTCCACCCACGGGCATTCATCCAGAATGTGTGTTTTGGCTGGTGACGTGTGTGTGGATGTCAGTACAGTCAAGAGGTGGGCAAGGAGTTTGAAGTGAAAATATCCAAAGTCTTCAGTTCAGTGGTGAAACTCTTGAGGACCACATTTTGGCACTTCAACAGAACAGTCCTCACGGCATTTTTGGAATACAACAATACAGTCAACTCTGACCGATATGTGGACACTTTGCAAAAGCTTCGTGTATCCTTAAAATGAGTTTGTTCTGGAAAAGATGTGTTTTGTCAACATGACTGCTCATCTACACACAAATTAACAAACGCAGGATGCAGATTTTATGAGATTTTACCACACTCTCTGTACAGTTTGGCTCTCGCCCCTCCAAAAGTTTCCTTTTTCCCAAGTTGAAAGTGGACCAGAAGGTACACTGTTTTATGATGCAGAGAAGCCAAGAGAAGACACATGATTTATGACTTGGCTGGTATGAATAGAAGACACCTGATTTCTTCCCCTGTGGGATTCAAAAACATGTCCTGTGTTGGTGTAAGTGTGTAGAAAAGGAAGGCGAATAGTGGAAAAGCAACGACACTGCTTGATAGAGAGCATTCCAAGGTTTAAGCAGGTTGCGGCACTTTTCTTTCAGTGAAGCAGATGCTCTTCATTTGAAAGCGCTTCACTGCAGCCAACAAGTCAATACCATTTCAGATGGGCTTTCAGTGTATCATTAAAACATTTACGGGGGCAAGCATGTTTTCTAGTCACTGTGCCAAATGCTGTTTGGTGTGTGTGTGTGTATATATATATATATATATATATATATATATATATATATATATATATATATATATATATATATATATATATATATATATATATATATATATATACACAGAGAGAGAGAGAGAGAGAGAGAGATGGGTGTAACCCAAAGAACATGTCCCCACAGTGAAACACGGTGGTGGGAGTATTATGCTGTAGGGATGTTTCACTGCATCTGGAACTGGAAATCTGCTCAAGGTGGGAGGAATCAAAACGGTCTGGGTCGTTACTTTTTCTTCCAACGCAAGGACCCAAAACCAGCCCAGTCTCACGTTTTTCACATGCCCCCATCAAAAAAGGTGCCCTATTTTCATGACATGTTTTGTTATTTATCTATTTCTTAATTTCTCCTTCTCCTAACTCTAACCATAACCACAGCATTAGTGTCTACCCTCCCGTAACCCATACCATAACCCCTCCAGACCCCCGTCACCAAATGAATTCATTCCCCCGCCACAAAAAGTGCCCCATTTTCATACCCTCAGCACGAACCCATAGATTAATGTACTTTTCATTAACCCAGTCTCATGAACTGCCATGAGACTGGTGAAGAACTACCTCCAGAAGACCAAAATGAACATTATTCACTGGCCTGCACAAAGTCCTGACTTAAATCCCTTTGAAATTCTGTGGTGCGAAGAATAGGCTGGGATTCCTAACCTCAGGAGACATGTCGGAGACATGCTGAAAGCTACAACAAACGACTGCAGACTAGAGGTGGGTGGATAGATCCTAATATCGATAATATCGATACCAACGCTGGTATTGATATTGAAAGATCCTCGTGTGAAAAGATCGCAAGTTTCTTTTCTCTCCTGCATGCACTGACTTCTGTGCACACAGATTCATCAAAGTCTACTCTCTGTCTGTAAGAGCAGCGCTGCGCTGTATCACACAACACGGAGCAGCGCACCCTTGTATTGTGGTTTGTCAGCCCGCTACCTCAGGAGATTTTAAGTTGTGTTGAGTGATATTTTTTAAACAAAAATGTTGATTGTGATAATTGTAATTGATTGATTGTGATAATTGATTGTGATAATTGTTGTCATGTACGTTTGGCGAAATTCTATCCTAGGTCTTTTGGATCCTTTGGATCTATGAAGCTTAAATATGAAAAAGTATCAGTATCGGTATCAGTATCCATAACAGCGATATTGGGCCTGTATTTACTTGGTATCAGATCAATACCAAAATGTCCGGTATCACCTACCTCTACTGCAGACTGTTATTCATCAAAAATGACACACAATTGACTGTTAGCATCGGGGGAGGGTTTGACCCAGGTAGTATAGGTTTTGGTGTTTGTGAAATAATTCTGTTGTGCAAAGTAAAATAATATCATAATGTAAGCATTCAAAATAAAACTTGAAAAATTCCTTGCTCTGTGAAAAAGTATTTGGAAAATTTTTGAAGAAAACCTTAAAGGAAAATCTTTTTGTTTGTTTGTTTGTTTGTTTGTTTGAGACTGAGAGCAACGGAATTTCAATTCTCAGTATGTGTGTGTATGCATTGCAGAATTGACAAATAAAGTTGATTTGACTTAAATGTTCTGAAAGCATGACTTTGGATGTGTTAATACTCTCCAAGCCTGTAGAGGGCGCCATACGCTTAGTTTACTGCCACGCATGTAATCTGCAGCTCATTTTTACTTACATAACAAAAATATTGCAACAATTTTGACATAAAGCTCAGTCAGTTTTACACTAAACACTTTTCGAAGAGAAGTGATTAAACAATCATATAAAAATAATATATAAAAGGCCGTTTGTGTTTGCCAAAATCATTTTTCTCAATGAGAATTTCTGCTGATGACATTACATAATATGTCTCGCGTTCCAACAAAAAGCAACACCAAGAGTAGTTTTTTACTCCAGTAAAGTTAAAAAGATATTCACAGATTCGAAGTTCTCGGCTCAATAGATCTCAAGAGAAACGTTGTAGAAAAACAAACAGCACTAGTTTCTAACTACACACGCTGTTAATCACACCTTTCCTGTTTTTTTAATCAGTAATTTATCAACATTTATCAGGAATCATGGGAAAAAATGTTAAGTATGTTGGGAATCTGTGAAAAAGACAACTAAAGGGTTAGAATATTGTTGAATCCAAGCATACCTTCCACCCTGAGCACAAAACAGCACACAAACACACACATAAGGAAAATAGGTCAGTGTTAGTAAAGCTTGTTTGCAACAACAGTCACTCAAGTTGAGCACATTTAGTTGTATCTGGGAAATTACCCTTTATTTACTTCACAGTTTCAGCTGTCTGTCAACACAGTAAATCAACATGATGACTGGTGTCACCTCGGCCTGAGAATGTCCCCTTTGCGGGAGGAGGGTTGAGTATTGTCATCCAGGAGAGACAGACGCCAGCATGCTGTGTGGGAGACAGATTGAAAGCGTGCCAGCGTAAACACTCCCAGACCACATGTTCTCCCAGGGCACAGGGGCTGGCCTCTCTCCAGGCACATCTGCACATGATCCATCAGCTTTTAGCAAAGCAGCCAAGGAGACAGAGTAGGCAGAGAAAAGCTATGCATTCCCAGACACCAAGAACCCGCTTGTTACGCAACAGGGTCAATAATGAAAGTGATGACATCAGTGTCAAAATCACAATAATGATCAAAAGATTGTTTGGAGAGGGCTGACACATACTCAGCAGGAGAAAAAAGGAGGGACTGAAGGATTACATAAAGGCATTTTGGATATTATTGTAATTGTGACATATCTGCAAGTACTTAGTCCCTTTGCCTCCAAACAAGAAAGTCCCCAATTCCAGGATATCTGTGCCCCGTTCTCCTTGTACATCTAAGGGCCTGGTCACATGGCACACGGCAATAGCTGAACTAAGGATAAAAAGTCACAAAGTCACAAATCGTCGAGCAAAGGTGGACGAATGAGCCTGTGAGATTCCCATCACCGAAAAGCCTGTGAATCAAGAGCGCATAAAGGAACACTACAAAACCGAAACTACCAAAAGAAAAATGAAGTGAGCGTCGACCTTGACGCTTTAAATGAAATCAAAACAAACGTTCATGATGAGATGACCGACAGAGGGCATGAGACAGAGCACAGCCAGCCTTGTCCTCATGTCCGCAGGATCGGGTTGTCTTGACAACAGATTTGTCTTCACAACAACGTGTGTGCACACGCTTGCCAGCCACAAACAGCTGGAACATGCAGAAATAGTTAAAGTAGTTGATAAAACTTTCTTGCTGCTATTTGTCCCACACATGAGCGAGTCATCAGCGATGCAAGGATGTTGCGTGCAGCTCGTCTGAGCTTTAGTTATTGATCTGTTCAGATATCGTCAACGTTCGTACAAGACGTCGGACTTGGGAGGTTGGACAAAGTTGGACGACAGTCAACCAGAACGCTGACATCATGGGAATTACACAAACGAAGGAACCATCAAAACAGAAAGCAAAATGGAATACGGACAAATTGAGATTGTCATCAGGATTTGTTCACATTTTTTCAACAGTTTGAAAATTTTGACGAAGCGCCAGCTACAGGAACAAAGTTGGACGATGGTTAAGTGACACCTCCGAAAGTCAGCGTAAGTCCAGATTTCTTGTTTTGTTTTGGCTTCAGTGTCCTTCGTTAGTGCCATGTGACCGGGGCTCAAAGTTGTGTCAGGAAGGACATCCAGTGTAAAAGCTTGTGCCAAATCAACATCCAGATCCACTTTTTACAACCTCAAGCAAGAAAAAAATCCAAGAAGCCAAAGCAAATTCGAATTGTAATTAAGCATGAAGCAATACCACTATTTTATGTCCCATATAATACAGAAGCTGATCCCAATCTGACACATTTTTCCCTGTCTTTAACGAACCAATAAAGACATTTGTCCAGATGTACTTTGCTGACCTAGTCATTTCATAACATCGCAAATTGTGAACCAAAGATTCTATACTCCCCTAAAGGAAAACATATTGACCTCTCAACATAATGTGGATGTGTAATAAAACACTTGCATCAGATTTTGGTATTATTTTTTTCAATATCAGATTGAGTACTTTTTGCCAACTTTGGACCAATACAGATCCAAAATATTGGTTCAGCACACCCACTGTCAAATGCAACATATGTGATTAACTCAGAATTTGTCGATACAAATATAAACCTTTGATTTTGCTGTGTTATGTCATTTACAATTTCAGTGCCTCCGGTATCGCTGCTATCCCTTGGTGGCGACGAGATTGCCTCTTGATTGATTCGCGGGCAGGATGGTGGACATGGAGATGACTGGACAGGCCCAGGCTTGACGCACACTCTTTCTTAAAGATGCTGTACATGGTTGCTGCTGGAATCTTCTGCTGGTAAGGATCTTGCTCTCGCCCCTTCCTCTTTCACCTCTTCTTCTCTGTGTTGTTTGTTTGCATTTTTACAAAGACTCTGTGGATCATTGCTCACCAGATGGCTTGTTCCCTTGTGTTTTCCCCAGGTCTTCCAGTCAATGGAGCAGTTCTTGAGGTTGTGCTTCAGGAGGGCCTTGTAGCCTTTCTTCTGCCCTCCTCTGGACCATTTTCCTTTGTTCAGCTGAGAGTAGAAGATCTGCTTGGAAAATCAGTTGGTGTCCATCATAACAACATGATCCACTAACTGAAGCTGGTTCTTGATGATGACACACATGATGTTCTGTAGCTTGGCTTGATATTAGTACAGTATCTTCCCACCTGATGTAGAGGATATTCCTCAGGCAAGAGTGGTGAAATTGCTTGCGGGTCTTCAGGTGGCGACGGTAGGTGGTCAAGGTCTCTGATCCGTACAGCAACATTGGCATGATGGCAGCAATGAGGAGTTTTGTCGGAAGCCACTCTGAGTTTAAGGAAGGATGCTTTCTGCTAGTGGCCTCAGACGCCTGTTGGCAATCCATGAAAGAACCTTGCCTGCGGTAGACATCAAGGAAATTCCATTGCTGGCAATCCAGTCTTTGTGTTACAATTTGGAGGGAGAGTCAAAACTAAACCCCAAGATGCATGCAGCCAGGAGACAGCATGTAAGGTGCAAAAATCATGGTGCTTTAATTATCCACAGTGAACAAACAATCGAAACACACCAGGGCCAGGACAAGCATACAAAAAGAGTTCAAAGACGAATACAGGGCAGAGATCTAATGGGAGGTGCAAGGTGCAGACAAAACTAACAAGGCAGGAAACACAGCTGGGGAATAATGAGCATGGTACTTACAAGCAATGACCACAGGAGAGACTAACGAAATGCATAACACTGGCAAACAAGTGGCAAACGAACAAGCAGAGAGGTGTGGCTTAAAAGTGAACAGAACAAATGAACACAGGTGTGAGGAATCAGGGAGGGCTGGAACAACAGGGACGTGCGAAACTAATGGAACATAAGGTGACTAAAGACTAATCAAACATCACAACGAACATGGAAATAAAACCTGAACATGAAACAAAACCTGAGACATAAACCCAAAATACAACATCAAGTACATGAAATGCAAACTACTGTAGAACTGAAGTGTGAGTGAAACAAGGGCAAATTGACAAGGACACAAGGTAAATGAGAAGACATTCAGAAGCAAAACCACAACAACCACAACTAACCAATAATCAAAAACTAAATCCGTGAACACACGCAGAAGACACATGGAACTCAAACAGGACACACATGAAAAAAAAAATCCAAGAACACAGAATGAGCAAAACACAAAGACAGAATGACCTTGATCAGGGGAGACATAAGAACAACGCAGACGGCGGACTGATCACAAAGATGACAAACACCAATGAGCTGTTTACGTAGGGGAGAGAACACAACAGATTACAAACACACACATATACACAAAGCACAGACACACAAGGCACAAACATGACAGGGACCCACAGAGATGACAAACAGCAAAAGACACACACACATAAAACTCAGACAAGAACCAAGGGAACACACACACACAACCAGAAACCACAGGAATGACAGACGAGGAGGACACATAAACCAAATATACAGAAAAAGACAGGCCTGAACACAAACAAAAGGAACAGACAAGGCAGATGGATGCACATACAACACTTTGAGCATTCCACTCACATTTGAGTATAGTTTCCTTTTTTTGGGGGGGACTAATTTATAAATGAAATCCATGAAAACAGACAACCTGGGAGTTCAAAATATTTGCTGTTTGCTCAGAACAGAAAAATAAATAAGACAGTTGCCATGGTTGACAGTCTCAGACTGCTATTGGCAATCTGTGCAAGAACCTGTCCTGCAGTAGACGGTAAGGACATTCCACAATGGATTCCACAGTCAGTCTTTTGAGTTCAAAATTTTTCTGATTTCTGATCCAGAGTTGTCTTTTGAATCAGAATGGTAGTCAAGACTGCTGTATTTCTTTTGCATAACTGCTGTGGTGGCAGTTCGGATGTGAACCCATGACTGCAGGCAGTAACCAGGACAGGATGTTGAGTGAAAAACAGGTGATTTATTCTTCCCAGACAATAGTGAAAACACAGTCCAAAACAAAAGGTGAAAGTCCATGACCAAAATACAAACAAAAACTCCCAGAGGTGGCAACAAACTACCGGAGATTAACAGGAGGGAGCAGGAGACAGAAACACACAGAGGTAACTCACACAAAACAAAACAATCACTAGGAAACTAGGTAACACTGGAAAATACAGCCAAAAACAAAAGCAGGTACACACCCAGCATAACAATCATGAACAAAAACACCCCATGGCCGGCTGACTGGGCAGCAGGGACCGAAAACCCAGTGCGAAGGACGACTTTGCAACTGACAAAAGTCCATAACCGAAGTAGGAGGAAAACATAAGCTCACTGGAGGACGGCCATGCGGCTGACAGGAGTCCATCGTAGAGACAGGAGGGCGGCTAGGCCACCTACAGATGTTCATAGCAGCAATGGGAAGGAGGCTGTCTGACTCCCACTGAATGCATGGCCGAGGCATGGGGGTTGCAGGAGGGCCCCATGGAAGACACTGCTGTGACCGACGTGCAGCTGGATGGCCCTCCGGAGTTTACAGCAGTGTCAGGCAGGCTGCTGGATGACCCACCGGAGTTCCCAGCAGTGTTAGGCGGGCTGCTGGATGACCCGCCACCAGGTTCCACAACAGCCATAGCAGAGAAACCATACAGCCCACAGACTGACTGGTTTCCACAGGACTGGAGTTGGATGGCTCCTTTGCTACGCCAGCAGGGGAGAAGCTGATTGTCTCCACTTCCTCCGGTAGACACCCAGACCCTGAAAGACAAAACAGATGGTGGTTGCGTCCCCACGTCCACCATGGAGCCAAGAGGCAGCTCTGTTGGAGCACAGATGCCCTCTGAAGCAGCGTCTGCTGGCTCCACAGGAACAGCACTGTCCTCAGGTGCACCACCTGATGGTTCTACCAGACAGCTAGTGACAGAGGGAGAGCGCTCCCTACAGGAGCTGAGATGCTGTTGGGCTCTGTGCTGCTGTCTGGAATGGAACCAGAAGGCTCCCTTGAAACCTTGATGTCATCCAGTAGGTGGCGGCTGTCTCCCTCAGACTTGGAACATAAAGCAAAAGAAGTGGGTCGCACTGTGACTGCCTCAGGGTTAACAGGAGAGGAGGCGTGTCCAACCACAGCCCTCTCAGAGGTCAGAGAAAATACAGATGATCATGAGGTGTGTCCATCCACGATTGGCTCGGAGCTTGGAGAAAAACACACAGATGATGAGGCTCGTCCATCCACGACCGCCTTGGAGCTTGGAGAAAAACAAATAGATAATGAAGTGCATTCATTCACAATCACCTTGGAGCTTGGAGAAAAACAAATAGATAATGAGGTGCGTTCATTCACGATCATCTTCGAGCTTGGAGGAAACACAGATGATGAGGCACGTCTGTCCATGACTGCCTTGGAGTGTGGAGAGAAAGCCGATGAGGGACCGTGTCCGTTCATGACATTCTTGAACCTGGGAGAAAAAACATGAGGGGGTGTCTCCATTTGTTACTGCACCGGAATGTGGAGAAAAAGTAGATGAGGGGGCATGTCCATCCATGACCGCCTCATAGATTGGAGAAAAAAAACAAATGATGAGACCTGTCCAACCACGATTTCCTCAGATCTTGGACAAAACACTGTTGATGAGGCATGTCCGTCCATACCTGCCTTGGAGTGGGGAGAGAAAGCTGATGAGGATTGGATAGTTTTCTGCGGCACTGGTCCTGTTGGTGATCTTGGCTGGGGAATCACAGTCTCTGAGGAGGCAGCCACTTGATTCATCCAGCGGGGCTTTGGACATCTTTTATTCCTCTACTTGTGAGATTCACCTGCGCCCGCGATGATGCTCAGTGAGGGTGATGGTTGATGTGGCCCGGAATGCAGTGACAGCTGTTGCGCTGCCTGGAGCGCCAGTGGCTGCTGAGGTGAGTGGAACACTGTTTTGACTGATGAGCAGGTGTTAGGTTTTGACAGCTGAGGAAGGACTGACTGAATGCCTGTTAATGTCTGCTGGATGTTGGTGAGGAATGCCTGCATGCAAGCTGTATCGGTTATGGAGGTCATGGTGGTCAGTGGGGAAGGTGGAACGGAGGGAACGTCATTAGTCAAAGAAAATGGAATGGAGTTGGCTGAGTCTAGAAAGTACAAAAAGTCCATGGGGTCTTCAATATAGGAGGAATCTGTCCTTAAATGATTAGGGTTCTGATGTTACGTAGGTCCGGGTATGCTGTCACTACATTAGGTTCTGAGCGGAAAATGTCATCTACAGAGTCCAATATTTTATTTCATTCAGAGAGGTTTGGAGTGAGTGTGGTCAAGGTATAGGTCCCAGATTATGAAAAACACTTTGGAGGTGTTACAGAGGTCAAGTGCGTCTGAATCATCTACTGAGAACAGGTCTTGGTCTCTCTCAGCGTCATATATAGGATCCCCTCTTCTGAGTCCAAACAATAAAGGTTGATCTCAGGAGTTGAGGCTTTGACTGTAGATACGCCTTGGGTTGCCACACCCAGTCTGGAAGTCTGCTCCTGTTAAATGGGTCTTCAAGGCAACATAAGAACCAGTCACATAACCATGAATTGCCCTCCACAAAATCCCATGCTTGATCCAGAAAGTCAAACTTTTTCTTTGGTGTGTAACAGCAGTGGTAGCAATTAAAGATGTCATTGATTACAGAAAAAAATTGTCTTAATTTTGCCAAGGTCAAGGTTACTGCCTATTGGGTCCATGGTTGGCGGGTTCATTCTGTTTTAGTGGCAGTTTGGACACAAACCCATGAATGCAGGCATTAACCAGGACAGAATGTTGAGTGAAAAACAGATTTATTCCTCCCAGACAATAGTGAAAACACAGTCCAAAACAAATGGTGAAAGTCCACAACCAAACTACAAATAAAAATTCCCAGAGGTGGCAACAAACTAACTGGAGATTAACGGGAGGGAACAGAAGGCAGAAACACATGGAGGTAACTCACACACACACAAAAAAAAACACTCAATCACTAGGTAACACTATAAAACATGTAAAGGCAAACCAATACCCACAGGTGGGCAAGAAGAGAGAATGACCCCGCAAAAGGCGGGGAACAAGTGAAGGCTTAAATCCCAAACAATTAACTAAACACAGGTTTGTGTAACTGAGGAGGCAGAAACAACAGGTGCACATGGAAAACAACAGGAGCAAGGTGGCAGAACTAAAACAGACCTCAAAAGGTGAGTGGAGAAAAATAACAGAGTAATCAAAAACACAAAGCGACAACGTGCTCAAACAATAATACTAGATGCAAAAGGAAACATGAAGATCAGATGTGTACAAAAATAAATGGTAGAAAACAAATGTGAAAAATAAGAAAACAAGCAATTCACAGACAAGAACTTAGTAATAAGCAAAAGACAAACAAAAACCCAAACCAGCAAACTAGTGTGGGACTCAAATGTGTGACAGAGTGGAACAGAAAGACACAATAGGACTGACAGGTGAGGAGGACACAGGAGTGGAACACGGAGGACCCAGGCCAGAGACAGACCCCCAGGACACAGACACTGACAGAACACAGAATAAGACCACAAAAGGGACCTGGAAAGAACCCAGAGAAAACTAACAAAAGGGCATATACATTACATAATGATGCTTAACAAAGGAGCACTGACAGGGGACAAACCACAACAATAAGAATGCAATGATGAAATGTATCCTGTCTAAAATGGATGCGGAGACACTGATTCATCCTTTTGACTGCTATAATCTTTTTATTATCTGGTTTACCACATAAGAGTGTGAGATGATTACAGACTACAGCTGTGAGCGTTTTCACTAAAACTAGCAATTTAACAGGATATTTTAAGGTTCTGTTGCGTTGCTTTGTGCCATGCACTTTTTCGGCACATTGAAACAGACGTGCGGAGGAATTCTGCGTGTCACGGTGGTGCCGCATGGCGCAAAGCAACGCCATGATGAAGCCTCACAGGACATGTTCTGGCATGTCCAGGCACATCCACAATTTCTCGGATAATCACTCGATGGAAAAACCACCGACAGCTGTCTGAACGCCATCTTAAAGCCGTCCTGTGAGACCAAAACGGAGGTGGTTTTGTCTCGTTCCAGTAGCGAATCCATCGTGACGCGCGAAGCCTCCGCTCGGCTTTCTATGACAAAATCTCTTGTTAAAAGTGAAATCTGCCGGAAAATTGTTGATGTCCAGCTCTTATGATAACCAGAGAAATTGCACACGATGGTCACGGATCCATACAGCCATCCGTTTAGAAATGAAATGGTCGCTCAGCCTGTCGATGGCGGCTTCGGAGCGCGGCGCACCACCAGTCGCTCTGGGCCATCCTTAAAGTGACAGTAACACTCTGTAATCTCTTTGAAGCCCATAAAATTTTCACCAAAAGCCATCTGAATTTCTCGAATGGTGTCCACTTTGATGTCCCTCACAGTTTCTGAAAAAATTTTGATCAAGCAAAGCGGCAGTCTCTGAGCCATTCCTAAACAATGAAAAAAACGACGAGAGGGGTGGACCACTCCTCACTCAAAGCCTGCTCACAGGTGAATGACGCAACCGACAGGCGTGAAAAAACTCACGCATGCGCACGAAGGTTCAAGCTTGGCTGACGCAATCACACGTGATTCAAATCCATATGGTTTTTGAAAAAAATAATAAGGTCGGATAATAGACCTTGTATATTATACAAACCAGAAAATATAAAGCTCCACATTCATTCATAACTTTAATTAATAAAATTAAAATCATCTTAACAAACAAATACTAACACAAACACATCACATTCAGTCAAACCTTAGGAAATAAGTTCCAAAATAGCATTAAAAACATTTGTTCCAAATGAACAAAAGCACCCAATTACTCATAAATATTATGGAATTGGAAGATGCATAATTTCTTAAAACTCTGTACCTATATTTTCCTTAATAAATTTTACATATTGTCTTCACTTTCACATATCTGGAGAGGATGTGACATAGAATGAGAATCATATTGATTTATGTACGTTTTAGTTGCAGAAAACTGTGTATCTATGCAGTTAACTGAGTTTAAGGCACTTTCCCACAGTTATACAGTGATTTGAAATGCAGTATCTTAATAACAGTTTCATCTCCTCGGATGAGGTGTGCACTGGGACCTATTGCCAGCTCATCCTCCCAAGGCAGCTGATCACTGGCAAGGAGGATGCTGCCAACAACTATGCCTGCAGACATTACACCATTGGCAAAGAGATCATTGACCTGGTGGCGAACAGGACCCGAAAACTGGTGCGTGACCAAGAGATAATTCCTACTTGAGAAATGAATATATTGTGTACAGATGAGCATTACCTTTCTGTCCTCAGGCTGATCAGTGCACTGGTGTTCAGGGCTTCCTGGTTTTCTGCAGTTTCAGAGGTGGCACCGGCTCTGGTTTCACCGCCCTGTTGATGGAGCGTCTGTCTGAAGACTACGGCAGGAAATGCAAGCTGAGTTTTCAACCTGGCCAGCTACTCAGGTTTCCACTGCCATGGTGGAGCCATACAATACTGTCCTGACCACCCACACCACCTAAGAGCACTCAGGCTGTGCTGTCTTGGTCTGCATCCTACCCACATAAACCTTAACAGATTAATCAGTGAGATTGTCTCTTCCATCATCATCTCCCTTCATTTTAATGATGCTCTCAATGTTGATCTGAGCGAATTCCAGACCAATTTGGTGCAGTATCCCCATATCCATTTCCCTCTTGCCATCTACACCCCTGTCATCACCGCTGAGAAGGCTTACCATGAGCAGCTCTCAGTGGCTGAAATCACCAATGCTTGCTTTGAACCAACTAATCAGATGGATTAAATATGACTCTCGCCACGGTAAATACATGGGCTGTTGCCTCTTGTACCATGGTGATGTGGTTCCCAGAGGTGTAAATGCTGCCATTATCACCATCAAGAAAAAAGGCACCATCCAGTTTGTGGACAATTCCCCCACTGGTTTCAAGGTTGGAATCAGCTATTAGCTGCTCACCATAGTTCCTGTTGGAGACCTGGCCAAAGTCCAAAGGGCTGTGTGAATGCTGAGCAACACCACTGCTATTGTAGAGTCCTGGACCCATGTAGACCACAGGTCTGACCTGATGTACGCTAAGCATGCCTCTGTTCACTGGCATATAGGTAGAGGTATGGAGGAGGGAGAGTTTTCTGGGGCCAAAGAGGACATGGCTGCTCTAGAGAAGGATTACGGGGATGTTTGGGTTGACACTATTGAGGGTGAAGGATAGGAGGAAGAGGAGAATTAAGGTATTGAAAATAAAACTGTTGTTCAACATTCTGACATTAGATTCTAATATGTTGCTTTAAAAATAAAATGGAGATTATTAGCAAATATATAAATTGGACTCAAAATGCAGACACAGACGCTGAACTGTCAGGAACCTGGAGCTAAAAAGGCTGGACACAAATGCAAGACTCACACAGAAGCGTAGAGTGTAAAAAAGTATTTACTGAAAAACCGGGCAAAGGTCGCTACACAGGTAGCTAAGCCAAAATCAGCAATGGTATCCAAATCAAAAGGTTCAGTACACAGCAAGGCAAAAATAAGATCAAGAACTGTGTGAAAAAGGCTGGAACGAAGACACGAGGAACAACAAACTGGCAAAAACAAAAAGGAAAACAGAGGGCTTAAATAACAAGTGTGATTAGGGAAAATGAGACACAGGTGTGGGAAAACAATCAGGAAGAGGGTGTGGCAAACAAAAGTGACAAGACACAGCCAGACCCCACCCCAAATACAAGACAAGAGCATGTAGTCAGAAAAACACAAAGCAGACAAAACCTGAACATAAAGGAAAAAAACAAACATGAATACAATGAAAATACAAAAAAAAAAAAAAAAAAAAAAAAAAAAACACACACACACATGAAATGACAACCCACATAGCACTGAACCTTTAGTAAAATGATGAAAAGAAATCAGAGACTGTAAGGTGGTGGCAGGACAGCATAGGATGGTTGGTTGTAGGATGACTTTAGAGGTGTAAAGAAGAAGAAGAGAGTGAGAGCGCAACAAAGGATCAGATGGTGGAAGCTGAAGGAGGAAGACTGTTGTGTGAAATTTAGCGAGCAGGTGAGAGAAGCATTGGATGGAGGGGAACCAATTTTGGACAACTGGAAATGTACTGCAGATGTGGTGAGGGAGACAGCTAGGATAGTACTGGGTGTGACATCTGGACAGTGGAAGGAAGACAAGGAGACTTGGTGGTGGAATAAAGAGGTCCATGAAACCTTAATGAGAAAGAGGTTGGCAAAAAAGTTTTAGGATAGTCGGAGAGATGAAAAACATAGACAGGAGTACAAGGAGATGCGGCCTAAGGTGAAAAGAGAAGTGGCAAAAGTGAAGGAAAAGGTATATTGCAAGCTGTACAAGAAGGTGAATGGTAAGGAAGGAGAAAAGGACTTGTACCGATTGGCCAGACAAAGGGACAGAGCTGTAAAGGAAGATAGTTGGTCCAGATGACATTCCAGTGGAGGCATGGAAATGTCTCGGAGAGATGGCAGTGGAGTTTCTAACCAGATTGTTTAATAAAATCTTAGAAAGTGAAAGGATGCCTGAAGAGTGGAGACGAAGTGTGCTGGTTCCTATTTTCAAGAACAAGGGTGATGTGCAGAGCTGCAGTAACTACAGAGGCATAAATTTGATCAGCCACAGCATGAAGTTATGGGAAGTAGAAGCTAGGCTTAAAAAACAGGTGAAGATCAATATGGTTTCATGCAGAGAAAGAGCGCTACAGATGCAATGTTTGCTCTGAGAATACTGTTGGAGAAGTACAGAGAAGACCAGAAAGAGTTACATTGTGTGTTTGTGGACTTACAAAAAGCTTATGATAGGGTGCCAAGAGAAGAGCTGTGGTATTGTATGAGGAAGTCTGGAGTGGCAGAGAAATATGTTAGAGTAGTGCAGGACATGTACAAGAATAGCATGTGAACAGCAGTGAGATGCACAGTAGGAATGACAGGTGGAGGTGAGATTACACCAAGGATCAGCTCTGAGCCCTTTCTTGTTTGCAATGGTGAGGGACAGGTTGACAGATGAGATCAGACAGGAGTCTCCATGGACTATGATGTTTGCAGATGACATTGTGATCTGTAGTGAGGGTAGAGAGCAAGTTGAGTTTATTCTGGAGAGGTGGAGATATGCTCGGGAGAGCAGGGGAATGAAAGTCAGTAGAAGCACTGAGTACATGTGTGTGAATGAGAGGGAGCCCGGTGGAATAGTGTGATTACAAGAAGTAGAAGTGGTGAAAGTAGATGAGTTTAAATACTTGGGATCAACTGTTCAAAGTAATGGAGAGTGTGGTAGAGAGGTGAAGAAGAGAGTACAGGCAGGTGGAGTGGGTGGAGAAAGGTGGCAGGAATGATTTGTGACCAAAGAATATCAGCAAGCTTGAAGGGCAAAGTTTACAAGACAGTAGTGAGACCAGCTATGTTGTGAGATGGTGGCACTAACAAAAAGACAGGAGGCAGAGATGGAGGTGGCAGAGCTGAAGATGTTGAGATTCTCTTTGGGAGTGATGAGAATGGGCAGGATTAGGAATGAACATATCAGAGGGACAGCTCAGGTGGGACGGTTTGGAGACAAAGTCAAGCATAGCCACTGGGGGAGTGGGGGCTCTGGCACCCACACGCTCCGCCAGAGAGTCAGAGAGCCAGAGAGATGACATGAGTTTTCTATTGACAGGAGTTCCATTTGCAGCCTTGTAGTGAGAAACAAGCAATAGTTATGATAAATCTGACTTCAGAAATCAAATCTATGCATCTGAATTGACCTAAGCACAAGTTTTCACGTCTTAAATGTAAATAACAACGGAGAAGTCGGCCAGAGAATCAACAGTGATTACAAGCGCAGAGCATGCATTTTCCACTGACAGCGTGAGACTGCTGCAGTGCTTCAATCTTCCAAGATGGTGGGGCTGCGATTCACTCGGGGCAGGCCTTTTGTACAGCTCAACCCTATCTAGTAAATCTGTGGGCTGGACGTGGCCAGCTGAGAGAACCCAGGAAGCAAACAGAGTTAAATCCAGTCTCAAAAAATTCACAAACAAAATGTGCAGAGAATTAAGAAGTTGAGCCAACTCTACCACTGGAGGTAAGGTAAATGAAGTGGCTATGAGTGGATGAATGAGCCAGTCTTTTAAACTGCACTGGAGTAGATAATTAATTGCAGGTGTGAGTCAGGTCAGCCACACCCAGCCTAAGGCTCACAACACAAACAGACATGCAGGGAGAGGAGAAGAACAACAGAGGATACAAAAAACTAATGTACTAGTTAAATAACTGCTGGGATAGGCTCCAGCTAGCTCCCCCCCACCCCGCAACCCTTAATTGGAGAATGTGGTTAAAGATGAGGGAGTGAGTGAGTGACTGTACTAGTTTATAGGAAACTGTCCTTGAAGGGTTCTGATGAGACTGTTTCCAAATAAACTGTATCTAGGAGGAGCTGTAACAACTAAGGTATTAGTTAAATAGGAAACTGTCCTTGAAGTATTCTGATAAGACTGTTTAAAATAAAATGAACGATGGGGAGAAATATTAAAAACTAAGGTACTAGCTTGGAAACTGTCTCTGAAGCATTTGTGACAAGACTGTTTAATGGGAAATGGGAAATGGACTGCATTTATATCACACTTTTCCATCTGCATCAGATGCTCAAAGTGCTTTACAAATAATGCACTTTGAGCATCTTCACCCCGATGTGAGGGTGCCGCCATACAAGGCACTCACTACACACCGGGAGCAATAGGGGATTAAAGACCTTAGTGATTTTCCAGTCAGGGTTTGAACTGAGGGTCTTCTGGTCTCAAGCCCAACACCTTAACCACTAGACCATCACCTCCCCCAGTTTAATGGTTTTTCAAATAAACTGTAAGACGGGGAAATAATAAAGGGTTAATGCACTGGTTAATCCAACTTTGTTCTTTAAAGTTGTATGGCCTTTCAATTTGATTATTATAAGGCAGGTATTATAAGGACAGAGGACTAGCTCGAACAGGTTTGATCTGACTGACATGGAAGGATGGATGGACACGCAAGGCCCGTGGAAGGCGCAGCCGGACAGAAACAGGATTGATAACCTTTGTGATAGGGAAAGGTCCGACAAATCTGGGTGCAAGCTTTCTAGTAGTACCTTTTAGAGGCAGGTCTCGTGTAGAAAGCCAAACTCTCTGACCTGAATGGTAATTCGGCACAGTCAACCTCCTGCGGTCAGCAGCTGTCTTATAAGCAATGGAGGAACAGAGCAGAGCCCATCGCGCCCGCTCCCAGGCACGGCGACACTGCCAAATCAGAGCCAAGGCAGAGGGAACAGTAGAGTCTAAGCAAGTGGAGGAGAACAATGGTGGTTGAAAACCGTACACAACACGAAAGAGGGAAAAGCCCGTGGAAGACGTGGGTAGACAATTGTGCGCCAGTTCAATCCAACTTAACTGGGTTGTCCATGTTGCTGGATGCTGAGAGGTCAGGATGCGCAGACCCTTCTCCAAGTCCTGATTCAAACGTTCTGTTTGTCCATTGGATTGCGGGTGAAATCCAGACGTCAGGCTGGCGGTGGCCCTGAGTAGTTTGCAGAACTCTCCCCAGAAGCGGGAGACAAATTGTGGTCCCCGATCCGATACAATGTCCATGTAACTTAAACATTAGTCAACATGACCTCAGCTGTCTCCTTGGCCGAGGGGAGTTTAGGTAAAGGAATAAAATTAACCATTTTCGAGAGCCTGTCTACTACTGTAAGCACCACTGTATTGCCATTAGAAGCAGGGAGCCCTGTTACAAAATCCACAGACAGATGAGACCAAGGTCGCCTAGGGACTGGAAGTGGCATCAACTTCCCTGACGGACGCTTGGTGGAGGACTTGTTTATAGCACAAACCTGACAGGCATTAACGTAGCTTGATATGTCGGCCTGCATACGTGGCCACCAAAACCTTTGCTGTATGATGTAATCTGTTCTTTTGCTCCCCGGGTGACAGGCAAATCGTGTGGCATGATCCCACCTAATAACATCCCCCTTGAGAGAGTCAGGTACCAGGAGCTTCCCTGGAGGGCATTCGGGGCGGGGGGGGTAGGTAGATTTTGGGTTGCCGCCTTAACCCTAGTCTCAATGTCCCATGTAAGGGCGGACATAAGTCACGATGCAGGTAAAATGGTGGAAACCTCGGCGGGCACACGAGTCGAATCAAATTGGCATGACAGAGCATCAGGTTTGCCGTTCTTGGTGCTCGGCCGGTAAGATAATACAAAGTCAAAACGACTAAAGAAGATAGCCCACCGCCCTTGCCTGGCATTCAGCCTCTTGGCAGTGCGTAAGTTTTCTAAGTTCTTATGGTCCATCCAAACCAGAAACAGAACTTGTGTGCCCTCCAACCAATGGCGCCACTCCTCCAAGGCCACTTTTACCGCTAACAGTTCATGATCACCCACGTCATAATTGCGTTCCGCCACCGATAATTTCTTGGATAAATATGCACAGGGGTGCAATTTCCCATCTGTAGGACACATTTGGGAAAGGACAGCCTCAATGCCAATATCGGAGGCATCCACCTCAACCACGAACTGTCGGGTGGGGTCAGGGAGGAGCAGCACGGGGACCGCAGCAAAGCGTTGCTTTAGCACCCGGAATGCTCTCTCACACTCCGGGGTCCAGACAAAAGGCCGATGGGATGAGGTAAATTCATGCAACGGGGCAGCCACAGAGCTAAAGTTCCTTATGAACTTCATATAGAAATTAGCAAATCCCAAAAACCTCTGCACCTCTTTGCGGGATTGTGGCACTGCCCAATCGGCTACGGCAGTGATTTTCGCTGGGTCCATCCTAATCTCCCCCTCAGCTACTCAAATCCCAGAAAAGACACTGTGGATCTGTGAAACTCGCATTTTTCCACCTTGACGTACAACTGATTCTGGAGTAGTTTCAGCAGTATGGTACAGACATGTTGCAAATGCGTTTCCTCATCAGGGGAGAATATGAGGATATCGTCTAGGTAAACAAAGACAAACTTGTTTAAGTAGTCGTGTAACACATCGTTGACAAGGTTTTGGAATACTGCTGGGGCATTAGTTAAACCAAAGAGCATGACCAAGTATTCATAGTGCCCGGTGGTAGTGTTAAACGCAGTTTTCCACTCATCCCCTTCCTTGATCCTAACCAAATGATAAGCATTTCGTAGGTCCAATTTGGTGAAGATCTTAGCACCCTCTAACAATTCAAATGCCGAGGTAATGAGGGGAAGTGGGTACCGATTTTTCACAGTAATATCATTAAGGCCCCGGAAGTCAATACATGGACGAAGGGTCTTATCCTTCTTTTCCACGAAGAAAAAACCAGCACCCGCCGGAGAAGATGAGGGACGAATTAACCCGGCTGCTAGGGACTCCTGCATATATTCGGTCATGGCTTGGCGTTCCGGTGCAGATAGCGAAAACAATTTCCCCCTGGGGGGAGAGGTTCCGGGGAGCAAGTCAACAGCACAATTATAATCTCTGTGTGGAGGTAAGGACTTAGCCTTAGCCTTGCTAAAGACCTGAGCAAGGTCATGATAACACGCTGGGACCCCAGAGAGGTCGGTATTGAGCAAAGTTTGTGTAACAGGATGCTGAACTAAACAAGAATTAGCACACATTGGACCCCAAGAACAAATTTGACCATTAACCCAATTGAAATTTGGGTTGTGCTGTTTTAGCCAAGGATGCCCCAAGATCACCGGGTGAGTCATATTATCAAAAAGATGGAAACTAATTTGTTCTGAATGGTTTTCTGATACTATTAACTGCACCAATTGAGTTCTAAATGATATTTGACCCAAGGAGCTGCCATCCACCGCCCAACCACCACAGGGCACGGGTTACATTGTGTGATGTTGTTACAGCAACATTATTATGTGAAGTTTTCCCTTGGTTATTAGAATGTTTTGGAAAAATGTTACATTATGGGAATGTTCCCAGAACATTCCAAGGTAACATTTTTCCAAAACATTCCAATAACTAAGGAAAAACTTCACGCAATAACTGTTACTGTAACGATTCAACTAATGTTCTCATAACATTAACCAAACGTTCTGACAATGTTACTAAAGAGTTACCTGGATGTTAGACTTTTTTGGACAGCAGATGTAGCAAGTACAACCCCAATTCCAATGAAGTTGGGACGTGGTGTAAAATGTAAATAAAAACAGAATACAATGATTTGCAAATCCTCTTCAATGTATATTCAATTGAATACACCACAAAGACAAGATATTTAATGTTCAAACTGATGAACTTTATTGTTTTTGTGCAAATATTTGCTAATTTTGAAATGGATGCCTGCAACACGTTTCAAAAAAGCTGGGACAGTGGAATGTTTACCACTGTGTTACATCACCTTTCCTTCTAACAACACTCAATAAGCATTTGGGAACTGAGGATACTAATTGTTGAAGCTTTGTAGGTGGAATTCTTTCCCATTTTTGCTTGATGTATGACTTCAGTTGTTCAACAGTCCGGGGTCTCTGTTGTCGCATTTTGCGCTTCATAATGCACCACACATTTTCAATGGGCGACAGGTCTGGACTGCAGGCAGGCCAGTCTAGTACCAGCACTCTTTTACTATGAAGCCACGCTGTGGTAACACGTGCAGAATGTAGCTTGGCAGTGTCTTGCTGAAATAAGCAGGGACGTCCCTGAAAAAGACGTTGCTTGAATGGTAGCATGTGTTGCTCCAAAACCTGGATGTACCTTTCAGCATTGATGGTGTCATCACAGATGTGTAAGTTGGCCATGCCATAGACACTAACACACCCCATACCATCACAGATGCTGGCTTTTGAACTTTGCGCTGGTAACAATCTGCATGGTCTTTTTCCTCTTTTGTCCAGAGGACACGATGTCCATGATTTCCAAAAACAATTTGAAATGTGGACTTGCTTTTTTTTTTTTTTCCAGTCCCACCTCCAGGAAGACGGCAGCTTAATTTGAAAGCTCCCTGACGGAATTGTAAAAATAACACCATAAACTTTGGGTCATCTTAAAATACATAATTTAATAAAAACAATGGAGAAAGGTTACTACTCGAAGTAGAGCAACCACAGCTGTGATGGAAGACGACCCTGAATTGAACCGAAGTAGCCGAGCGGGATCACCGAGTCTCCCCGCACATGGTGAGGATACTCCAGAAGCTAGTTTAAAAAATATCCTCCATGAGCTTCGAGAGTTCAGAAACGATAACAGGGAGCAACTCTCCGATATAAAACATGAGCTTAAAAGAGCTAATGACAGACATGAAGAGGCGGAGGAAAGAATTAATGAAACTGAGAACGTGCTTCAAGTAACGTCGACGGTAATTAAGAAGCTACTGCAGCGCCAAGCTAATCTCGAGGAAAAACTGATTGACCAGGAGGGGAGAGCGAGGAGAGCCAACATGAGGATCTACGGCATACCTGAAGGAAAAGAGAGGACTGATATGGTTGGTTTCCTAGACAGTCTTTTGAAAAACATACTCAATTTTGCCCAAGAGAAAGATCTCGGGATCAAATGGGCTCACTGAGCCCTGGCACCGAAGCCGAAGGACCCAAATACCAAACCTAGATCCATCGTGCTCCAGTTCAGAAGTTACCAAACCAAGGAAGAGGTCCTCTGGTGTATATGGCAGAAAAAAGAAGTGCTTTGTGATGGTGTTTGCTTTTATGTGGACCATGACTTCCCTCCTGAGGTGCTGAATAAGCGCAATGAATACTCTGAAGCCAAGAAAGTTCTGAAAGCAAATAAAATAAAGTTCCAGACTCCTTATCCTGTGCAGATGCAAATTTTTTATGAAGACGGCACCTGGATGTTTCAGAATGCGTCAGAAGTGATGAGCGACATGATCTCATGAGGGTTTGCAGTTAATGTGGTGAAGTCCGCCGCTGACCCGGTTTGGGAGGAAATCCAGCAGCTGTTCGCCTGGCAGACCGTGAGAGGATGGTGGGACCGGAGTGATGAAGCGGAACTCAGGGAAGCGGCTGATGTCGCTCGCAAAAAAGGCCATCACTGCTCTCAGTACAAGGAGAAACTCCAAGCTTTCAGAAGGCGCTCTCCTACGGCAGACGATTAGCTTCATCATTTTATTAAAATAAAGATGATGATCATGGATATGTAAGTGTCAAAATATTTTGATCCTCACCCTGAGAGACAGTTAAGAGGTTGTTTTTCCACCAGTATGTGTGAGTTCTACAGTGTGTTACTTTATTTAAATATGTTGGGACTCGCGAATTGACACGAATTCAGTTCATATTACATATTTTTTATTGAGACATTGACTAAAATGCGGCCACTCTATAGGGCCACACCACTGATGCAGCGGGGGACATTCCCTAACAGGAGCTTTGGCTTCACAAGGCTCCACAAGGCTCCATTTAAAACGAGCCTCTACTTCGGAAACCGCAAGTTTTTTGTTAAGGTTTTGTTCAAAATTGTTCTTTGTGTGCTACTGTTCTTTTATTATTTGTTGTTGGAAGAGATAATTGAGTATAATTTTATTTTTCCTTTTATACCAGTTGTAGATAAAGTAAAATATATTTTAGGATATACCCCTTTTACTTTCAATGAGATGGAATACCGTCCTAGAATTTGCTGAGTCGCTCTGTTCGATTTGTTGTATTAATTTTATGTTGTAATTGAATATGGAGTTGCCCTTTTGAATAAACAGTGTTCAAAAAAAAAAAAAAAGAAAGAGATATAACAAGTGCCAAATATTATATAGATAAACATGAATAAGGGAGAATTTAAAGTTATTTCTTTTAATGTGAAAGGGATTCTAAACCCAACTAAAAGAAGTCAAATATTGTCCAAAATGAAAAAGGAAAATGGGCAGGTGGTACTCTTACAGGAGACACACCTCAGCCCAACGGAACATGAAAAACTAAAAAGGGGTTCCTCAAGAGTATATTATTCATCTTATAAGAATGGGCGTAGGAGAGGGGTAGCAATATTAATATCACAAAAAAATTAGTTTTGAAAGCAACAGACAAAGAGGGAAGATTTATAATGGTAACAGGCAAAGTCAACAGTATTGTTGTGTGTCATCCTGGTTCCTGCCCCCTCTCTCTCTCTCTCTCTCTCTCTCTCTCTCTCTCTCTCTCTCTCTCTCTCTCCCCCCAGGTGGCATTCCTTGTGGAGTTGATGAGCACACCTGCCTGCAATCTACATGCCTCCATATAAACCCTGGTTCAACAGCTCATCAGCACCAGAGACTCAGTGTTCACAACCTGGTATCTGGCCTCTCTATTTCTGTATAGAGCCTATCTGTCTGTGTTCCGTCGCCGTGTTTACTTACTCACTGTTTGGTTAAATTGACACCATTCTCTGTCAGCTCCACAGGGGGCCACCTGGACCACAGACCACCCAACTCCTCACCAAGGATCGCCACCTGCACACCGGTTCTACTTGGGCTGCAACCACCTGATTCCACCGTAACGCAGGCCGGGTCCCCACTCTGCCAACCTCCGAATCAGTACACACTATTCATGCAGCATTTGTCCTGGTACCATCCTTGTACAATAAATCTGATTTACCTTCCATTCAGCCTCCCTGCTTTGGAGTCCAATCCTGGTTTTCGGGTCAAAACCCTAACAGGTATATTAATTTATGCCCCCCCCTGGAAGTGACTTTACCTTTTACAGAAGGATGTTTGATTTAATGATAGAGACTAAAGGCATTATCATATGTGGTCTGGAGACTGGAACATCCACCTGAATCCAAAATTGGACTCATCAAAAACTTCAACTACAACACCTTTGCATAAAAAAAATGAACGATCTTATATGTGAGCTTGGTATTATAGACCTCTAGAGAGACTTTAGCCCATCAGGCCGGGATTATACATTTTACTCATGCCCCCATGATACTTATTCAAGAATTGATTATTTCTTTGTTTTTAAGAGAGACAGCGAACGAATGTGCAGCTGTGATAATGGACACATTGATCTGTCTGATCATGCTCCTCTCTCCTGCACTGTACATATTGGTGACAGTCTAGGAAAAACATTATGGAAATTTAATATACGAGGTCTGTTAGAAAAGTATCCGACCTTTTTATTTTTTTCAAAAACCATATGGATTTGAATCACGTGTGATTGCATCAGCCAAGCTTGAACCTTCGTGCGCATGCGTGAGTTTTTTCACGCCTGTCAGTTGCGTCATTCGCCTGTGAGCAGGCTTTGTGTGAGCACTGGTCCACCCCTCTCGTCGTTTTTTTATTGCGAATAAATGTCTGAATGATTTGGAGCTTTGCTGCATCAATTTTTTTCCAGAAACTGTGAGAGACCTCCAGGTGGACACCGTTCGGAAAATGAATATGGCTTTCAGGGACGATTTTATGGGGATTACACAGATTAAGGAGTGATCCAGACGGTTTAAAGACCGCCCACAACTGCTGAGAGCGCGCTGCACTCCAAGCGCCGATCGACAGGCTCAAACCCCGCTGAAACAACCAGATCATTTCCAACATGAAGGCTTTGTTGATCCGGGACGTCGTCTGACTTTCACAAAAAGGCAGAAGGCGTGGACATCAGCACTTTTTCGGCACATTCCACTGTTACAGGAGTTTTTTTCATGGAAAGAAAAGTGGAGGGATGCGCCACGAAGCCGTTCATTACACGGCACAAAACCACCTCTGTGTTGGTCTCACAGGACGGCTTTCAGGTGGATTTCAGACGGTTGTCGGTTGCTTTTCAGTCGTGTGATTATCCGAGAAATTGAGCATGAGCTTGACATGCCCCAACATGTCCTGTGAGGCTTCATCACGGCGTTGCTTTGCGCCATGCGGCTCCACCGCGACGCGCAGAACTCCTCCGCACGCCTGTCTCAATGTGCTGAAAAAGTGCTGATGTCCACGTCTTTTCACAATTCCTGTGCTAGTCAGAAGACATACCGGATCAAGACAGCGTCCAGTTTAGAAATGAACGGCACATTCCACTGTTACAGGAGTTTTTGTCATGGAAAGAGGAGCGGAAAAAATAAAAAGGTTGGATACTTTTCTAACAGACCTCGTAAGCATTCTAAATAATCGACAGTTTAAAACTCAAATGAAAAAAGAAATAGAAATGTTTCTAGAAGAAAATGATAATGGGGAGGTTAACTCAGCTTTAGTATGGGATACATTAAAAGCAGTTATCAGGGGAAAAATTATATCATTTTGTTCTTATGAAAAGAAAAAGAAACAATTAAGACTAATAGATCTTAATAAGCAATTAAAAGACTTGGAGACACAACATAAAAAGGAACAAAAAACAGACTTGATCACAAAGATAAAGAAAATCAGGAATGAGATAAATATACTGTACTCAAAGGAAATTGAAAAAAGGTGGTATTCACAAAGCAGAAATACTACGAGTCAAGCTCAAAATCAATGAAACTTTTGGCAAGAAGACTACAAAAACAACAAGCTGATAACACCATATACAAGATAATAGATCCAGTTTCTAAAATTACACTATATAAGCAACAGGAAATAAAACAGTCATTTAAAAGGTTTTATAAACTTTTATACACTCAACCCCTGCTAGAAGATGAGCAACAAATAGCCAGGTTTTTAAGTACTCTGTACTTGCCAGTAATGACAGAAAAACAAAATAAACTATTAACTGGTCCAGTGACTGCTTTAGAACTAAATAATGCTATCTCCAAGCTTAAAGCAAACAAATCCCCCGGACCAGATGGTTTTCAATCAGAATGGTATAACGCCTTTCGCTAGGAATTAATGCCAAGCTTACTCAGAGCCTGTAATACAACTCTGGAAGGTGTGATGCCTCCATTTTGGAATGATGCAGTAATATCGATTATACCCAAAGAAGGAAAAGATACCTTGGATTGTGGATCATATCGGCCAATTTCTGTGTTAAATACTGATTACAAAATTTTTGCAGCTATAATTGCCAAAAGATTAGAAAAGATTCTCCCTGAGCTCATACATAATGACCAGACAGGATTTATCTCAAAAAGACAAACTCATGATAACATTAGATGGTCTCTTCACATAATAAATCATATTCAACAGAATAATATTGAATCTTTTGTTGTGTGGGCCGCTGAAGAGGAGGTACTGCTGGCCCACCACCATCAGATGGCGCCCTGCTTGAAGTGCGGGCTTCAAGCACAAGAGGGCGTTGGAGCCACTGGGAGTGACAGCTGTCACACATCATCAGCACCAGCTGTCACTCAGCCAACTCATCAACATCACCATAAAGGCCGGACTGCAACTCCACCTCCTCGCAGAGAAATCAGCCACTAGAAGAGGTAATTCTCTGCTAAACTGAAAACTGTGTCTTAGTTTGAACTCTTTTTGCAGCCGCTTTCCTGTGGTGTGCCTTATTGGTGGGATTGGAGTTTGGTGTGATCAGCGACGGCTTCGCTTCACACCCCAACCAGATAAGTGGTTAGACAGGAGCTGCACGAGTGTGTGATTGGAGGTGGAGGTGCTCCCTCCCTAAAGAACACAGACGGTGGGATTACTGAGTGTGCGAACTCACACTCATCAAAACTGTTTCTGTTCTCTGCCAACAGTACCAGGTCTGACAGCTGGAGATGGTGGCCACCTGGGGATCCAGGCCTTGGCGGCTCCGGTGTTCTTCAGATCCGTTGGCGGTGAGGGCCGTGTGGGATCCGGCTCGGTTCAGGACGGACATCTCCTATCCTCAAGCCTGCCCACACGTCACTCAACATATAATTGTCTGTGGTACCAAAACTGTATTTGTCTGTATTCCGTTGTGCACTTCACAACATTAAATTGTTACTGTTTGGCTTATCCATTGTCCGTTCATTTAACGCCCCCTGTTGTGGGTCCGTGTTCCTACACCTTCACAACAGGATTTCTCGGCCAGCGTCATGGATCCCCAGGGGCGTCAACCATTGCTTGAACAGCCAATGGAAGAGCGAGGTGCACAGGCGTCAGCAGGAGGCGTGTTAGGTGAGCTGCAGCAAATCTTAACCACTTTCACTGCTTGGTTGGACTTAGTCACCGAGCAGAGTGTGATTCTCAATCGAAGGATGGAGGCTCTCACCGCCCAGGTGGAAGCGCATGCTCAGGGCGCTGCTGCAGCACCTCCTCCTGCTGACCGAATGCCAGAAACAGACGTTCCACTGGTTGTTCAACGAACCCCCCACCTTCCCCTGAAGCATACATAAGCCCTCCAGAGCTGTACACAGGCTGTGTTGAGACGTGCGCGGACTTCTTGATGCAGTGCTTGCTCATCTTTTCACAGCGTCCCATCATGTACGCGTCAGACGCTAGCCGGGTGGCTTACGTTATAAATTTGCTTCGAGGAGAGGCACGTGCCTGGGCTACGGCGCTCTGGGAGCAGAATTCACGGCTCCTAACGACATATGCTGGGTTTGTGAGGGAGTTCAGACAGGTGTTCGACCACCCTCATAGAGGCGAGACCGCTTCAAACGTGCTGCTGTCGATAAGACAGGGGTGTCGGAGCACAGCGAAGTATGCAGTCGACTTCCGCATCACGGCAGCGCGAGCCGGCTGGAATGCTGTTGCGCTCCGCGCCACCTTTGTAAACGGACTGTCTCTGGTCTTTAAAGAGCACCTGGTGGCGAAGGACGAGCCGCGGGATTTAGACGGGCTTATCGACCTAGTTATACGGTTAGACAACCGATTAACAGAACACCGACGGGAGCGAGACGAAGGGCGTGGTCAGGCACAAGCCGTTCCTCTTCCTCCCGGGGCTGAAAGGGAGCCGTCTTCCCCACGCTCCACAGCCAGGGCACTCCACATGATGACAGCTCCCCCTGCTGACGTTGCTATGGAAACGAGCAGGGCCAAAAGGCGATCAGATCAGAGACAAAGGAGGCTGTTCCGTGGGGAGTGTTTTCACTGCAGCTCAACCGAGCACACGCAGAAAAACTGCCCCAAACGGTCAATACAACAGCACTCGTCCTTAGAGACTGGGCTAAGGGTGGGTCACAATACCCACGCGGGGAGACCCTGAAAATCTGCACGCATCCCAGTCACGATCCTGAGTGGGGATCTAACCCTTCACGCCCCAGCACTGATGGACACGGGGTTGGAGGGGAATCTAATGGACAGCAGATGGGCAAGGGAAGTCGGGCTCCCTCTAGTGGCTCTACCTTCACCTTTGAAGGTACGGACACTAGATGGCACCCTTCTTCCATTAATCACACACCAGACACAGCCTGTGACATTGGTGGTGTCTGGAAATCACAGGGAGGAGATTGTGTTTTATGTAACACCTTCTACCTCCCATGTGATTTTGGGTTATCCTTGGATGATAAAGCACAATCCCCGGATTGATTGGCCGTCTGGGGTTGTGGCTCAGTGGAGCGAAACCTGCCACCGGGAATGTCTCAGATGCTCGGTTCCGCCTGGTGTGACAGCTAGTGAGGAGGTTAAAGTCCCCCCCAATCTGACGGCGGTGCCAAGTGAGTACCACGATCTTGCTGACATTTTCAGCAAAGATCTGGCGCTCACCCTTCCCCCGCACCGTCCGTATGATTGTGCCATTGATTTGATCCCGGGCGTTGAGTACCCGTCCAGCAGGCTGTACAACCTCTCACGTCCTGAACGCGAATCAATGGAGACCTACACCTGGGACTCATTAGCTGCCGGGCTGATCCGGATCTCCACCTCCCCAATGGGTGCTGGTTTCTTTTTTATGGGCAAGAAAGACGGCGGACTCCGTCCATGCATTGATTACAGGGGGCTGAACGAAATCACGGTTCGCAACCGATACCCTCTGCCCCTGTTAGATTCAGTGTTCACGCCCTTGCATGGAGCCCAAATTTTCACAAAACTGGATCTTAGGAATGTGTACCACCTGGTTCGGATCCGGAAGGGAGACGAATGGAAGACGGCATTTAACACCCCGTTAGGTCATTTTGAGTACCCGGTCATGCCTTTCGGCCTCACTAACGCCCCTGCGACGTTCCAAGCTTTGGTAAACGATATCTTGCGGGACTTCCTGCATCGGTTTGTCTTCGTATATCTAGACGATATACTCATCTTTTCCCCGGATCCTGAGACTCATGTTACGCATGTACGTCAGGTCCTGCAGCGGTTGTTGGAGAACCGGCTGTTTGTGAAGGGCAAGAAGTGCGAGTTCCACTGTACTTCTTTGTCCTTCCTGGGGTTCATCATCTCCTCAAACTCCGTCGCACCCGATCCAGCCAAGGTAGCGTCGGTGAGAGATTGGCCCCAACCAACAAACCGTAGGAAACTACTACAGTTCCTCGGTTTTGCTAATTTTTACCGGAGGTTCATCAAGGGCTGTAGTCAGGTGGTTAGTCCCCTGACAGCCCTGACCTCCACAAAAGTCTCCTTCACCTGGTCGGATCAGTGCAAAGCCGCGTTTAGGGAGTTGAAACGCCAGTTCTCAACTGCACCAGTTCTAGTGCAGCCCAATCCAAGTCGCCAGTTTATAGTCGAAGTGGATGCCTCTGACTCAGGGATAGGAGCCGTGCTGTCCCAGAGCAGGGAGTCCGACAAGGTTCTCCACCCATGTGCCTATTTTTCCCGCAGGTTGACCCCGGCTGAAAGGAATTATGACGTCGGCAATCGTGAACTTCTTGCGGTAAAGGAGGCTCCGGAGGAGTGGAGATACCTGTTGGAAGGAGCTTCGGAGCCATTCACGGTTTTCACAGACCATCGGAACCTGGAGTACATCCGGACCGCCAAGCGTCTGAACCCCAGGCAAGCCCGCTGGTCACTGTTCTTCGGGCATTTTGACTTTCGGATCACATACCGCCCCGGGACGAAGAACCAACGGTCTGACGCCCTGTCCCAGGTGCACGAAGAGGAAGTCAGGACCGAGCTGTCAGACCCAACCGAAACCATCATCCCCGAGTCCACTGTCGTGGCCACCATCACCTGGGACGTGGAGAAGACCGTCCGGGAGGCTCTGACACGGAACCCAGACCCGGGGACCGGCCCAAAGAACAGACTTTACGTCCCACCAGAAGCCAGAGCTGCAGTCCTGGACTTCTGTCACGGTTCCAAGCTCTCCTGCCACCCAGGGGTGTGAAGAACCATGGCAGTTGTCTGGCAGCGCTTCTGGTGGGCGTCTCTGGAAGCCGACGTCCGGGAGTACGTCCAGGCCTGCACCACCTGTGCCAGGGGCAAAGCGGACCACCAAAAGACCCAGAGTCCGGGTACCACCCCCAGACGAACGGGCAGGCAGAGCGGATGAATCAGGAATTGGAGCAGGCCCTCCGCTGCGTGACCTCCGCGCACCCGACGGCCTGGAGTGACCATCTGGCCTTGATCGAGTATGCTCATAATAGCCAAGTGTCATCTGCCACCGGCCTCTCCCCATTCGAGGTATGTTTGGGGTACCAGCCCCCATTATTTCCGTTAGTGGAGGGAGAGGTCGGGGTGCCCTCGGTCCAGGCCCATCTGAGGAGGTGCCGTCGGGTGTGGCGTACCGCCCACTCTGCCCTGCTCAAAGCCCGGACGAGGGCTAAGGCCCATGCAGACCGCTGGCGTGCCCCGGCCCCTACGTATCAGCCCGGGCAGGCGGTTTGGCTATCCACAAAGGACATTCCCCTACAAGTGGAATCCCAAAAACTAAAGGACAGATTCATAGGACCCTTCACCATCCTAAAGGTCCTCAGTCCAGCCGCAGTGAAGCTGAAGCTGCCAGCTTCACTGCGGATACATCCGGTTTTTCATGTGTCACGACTCAAACCCTGCCACTCCTCTCCCCTCTGTGTCCCTGGACCGGCGCTGCCGCCTGCCCGGATCATTGACGGGGAGCCGGCTTTGAACGGTTGCGCCGGCTCCTGGACGTCCGTCGGAAGGGCCGGGGTTCCAGTATTTGGTGGACTGGGAAGGATACGGACCCGAAGAACGCTCCTTGGTGAAGAGGAGCTTCATCCTGGACCCGGCCCTCCTGGCCGATTTCTGCACCGGACAAACCTGGCGGGCGCAGGAGGCGTCCGTTGAGGGGGAGTCCTGTTGTGTGGGCTGCTGAAGAAGAGGTACTGCTGGCCCACCACCTCCAGATGGCGCCCTGCTTGAAGTGCGGGCTTCAAGCATGAGAGGGCGTCGGAGCCACTGGGAGTGACAGCTGTCACACATCATCAGCACCAGCTGTCACTCAGCCAACTCATCAACATCACATAAAGGCCCGGACTGCAACTCCACCTCCTCGCTGAGAAATCAGCCACTAGAAGAGGTAATTCTCTGCTAAACTGAAAACTGTGTCTTAGTTTGAACTCTTTTTGCAGCCGCTTTCCTGTGGTGTGCCTTATCGGTGGGATTGGAGTTTGGTGTGATCAGCGACGGCTTCGCTTCACACCCCAACCAGATAAGTGGTTAGACAGGAGCTGCACAAGTGTGTGATTCGAGGTGGAGGTGCTCCCTCCCTAAAGAACACAGACAGTGGGATTACTGAGTGTGCGAACTCACACTCATCAAAACTGTTTCTGTTCAGCAGTACCAGGTCTGACAGCTGGAGACGGTGGCCACCTGGGGTTCCAGGACTTGGCGGCTCCGGTGTGTTGTGAAAGTGACGTGACACGGACCCACAACAGGGGGCGTTAATGAACGGACAATGGATAAGCCAAAAAGTAACAATTTAATGTTGTGAATCGCACAACAACGTACAGACAATAACAATATGGTGGATTGTCAATCATACACCAGGTGATGTATGGGCAGGCTCGACGATAGAAGACGCCTGGAGAGAGAAGAGCTGGATCCCCACACAGCTTCCACCACCAACGGAGCTGAAGAACACCGGAGCCGCCAAGCCCTGCGCCCCAGGTGGCCGCTGTCTTCAGCAGTCAGACCCGGTACTGCTGGCAGAGAACAGAGACAGTCCAGATGAGTGTGAGTTCGCACACTCAGTAATCCCACAGTCTGTATTAAGTAAAGGAGGGAAAACCTCCACCTCCAATCACACACACTCGTGCAGCTCCTGGTCAACCACTTATCTGAGTTGGGGTGTGAGGCGAAGCCGTCGCTGTCACACCAAACGCCAATCCTCCAGATAAGGCAACACTCCAGGAAAACGGCTGCAATAGAAGTTCAAGTTATTACACACACAGTGTTAGTCAGCAGAGAAATTACCTGAATGGTAGTTGATTTCTCGGCGAGGAGGTGGAGTTGCAGTCCGGTCTTTGTAGTGGTGGTGATGGGTGACAGCTTGTGTTGATTGATGACAGCTGTCACCTCCAGCAAAGCCGACGCCCTCTCGTGCTTGAAGCCCGCACTTCAAGCAGGGCGCCATCTTGTAGTGGTGGGCCAGCAGTACCTCCTCTTCAGCGGCCCACACAACACGGTGTTCTTCAGATCCGTTGGCGGTGAGGGCCGTGTGGGATCCGGCTCGGTTCAGGACGGACGTCTCCTATCCTCAAGCCTGCCCACACGTCACTCAACATATAATTGTCTGTGGTACCAAAACTGTATTTGTCTGTATTCTGTTGTGCACTTCACAACATTAAATTGTTACTGTTTGGCTTATCCATTGTCCGTTCATTTAACGCCCCCTGTTGTGGGTCCGTGTTCCTACACCTTCACAACATCTTATTTATCAGCCTAGATGCGAGGAAGCTTTTGGACTCGGTAAGCTGGCCTTTCCTATGTAATGTATTAAAAAGATTTGGCATGCATGAAAAAATTGTTAAAATAATTAATATAATTTACAATTTCTCGTATAGTAAACCCTCAGCCCATATTAAAATAAATGGTTATCTCACGGATCCTATAACTTTAGAGTGCGGAACGCGACAAGGGTGCCCTTTGTCGCTGCTGCTCTTTGCCCTTTATATAGAACCTCTTGCACAACAAATAAGACAGACAGAAAACATCCAGGGAATTTGTATAAATGAAGAAGTCCACAAGGTGGCACTATATGCTGATGATGTTTTGGTCTATTTAAGCCAGCCTTCTTGCTCACTTATCGATTAATGACTCTTTTACACACATTTAGTAGATACAACATTTACGCAGGATACAAATTAAATTACTTACTTTACTTTAAATTACTCTACCTCATGACAAAAATTAAAGAATACATCAGTAGATGGAACTACGTTTCTTCTCTCGGTCTCAGTCATAGAATTGATTTGGTAAAAATGAATGTTCTGTCTCAATACAACAATACAAATCTAGAAGATCCGATACTGAGATTATTTACAGATGCTTATCAAAATGCTTCAAACATAGGCATTGTTTCCAAAATCTATAAAGGTTTTATGACTAAGAAACAATATACAACAGAGTACATTAAAGGGAAATGGGAGAAAGAGGGAAATCTCTCAATATCAAATGAAGAATAGTCAGGTATGTGGAATTTTGTATAGCGATGTACAAACTCCCAAATGTGGAGGGAATTTGATTGGAAGTGTAGTGTTCATTTTTGTTTTTTTGTTTTTTTTCCACACCTAGGCAGAAAGCACACTTTGCACAAGGGGATAGTGAATGTTGGAGACAGTGTGGGTGTCAGGAGGCAGACCACTGGCATATTTTCTGGGAGTGCCCAGTAATAAAACCATTTTGGATGGAGATCCATACAACACTAAAAACATTCTGAACATTGACTTGCCTCTGCATTTTACTACACTATTTCTGTAAATTGTTGTTTTTCAGTCAAGAAGTAATAAATATATGTTCGGCATACTGATCTCACCCTGTAAAAAAGCTCTCACTAGAAAGTGGCTGCTTCCTGAACTGCCCACAATACAAGAGTGGATTAATATTGTGAATGATCTTTATGTTATGGAAAGGATGACTTTTTGTTTATGTTTACAGAAGGATGCTTTTATTGAATATTGGAGAAAGTGGTTTAAATATGTGAAACTTCTATGAGCGGACTTTGTGGAGGTGACAATTCAAGAACCGTATGATACCGTCTTGTCTTAGTATTTTTGAACCAAGTTATTTCTTTATTTGCTTTAAATTTCTGTATCTCTCTCTTCAGATGTCTTTGATAGGCTGGTAGGCAGTTTTTTTGTTGTTGTTTTACAATCACTATGCCTCCCATGTTGTATTTTATGTTTACTGTTTAAAATTGAGGACTACAGAGGAAACTGAACAGATTTCTATCTAAAAAGCAATGTAAATATTCTCTGTTGTCTAAAAACCAAAATAAAGAATCTCAAAAAAAAAAAAAAAAAAAAGAAATGTGGACTTATCAGACAACAGCACACTTTTCTACTTTGCATCTTTTCATTTCAAATGAACTCAGGCCCAGAGAAGGCGACGGCGTTTTCTGGATGTCGTTAATGTATGGCTTTCACTTTGCATAGTAGAGTTTTAACTTGCACTTGTAGGTATAGCGGCGAACTGTGTTAACTGACAATGGTTTTATGAAATGTTCCTAAGCCCACGCAGTAAGAGGTTTTCGGCCTTGCCGCTTACATATAGAAAGTTCTCCAGATTCTCTGAATCTTCTGATTATATTATGGACTGTAGATGATGGAATCCCTAAATTCCTTGCATTTGAACATTGAGAAACATTGTTCTTAAACTGTTGGACTATTTATTCATGCAGTTGTTCACAAAGTGGTGATCCTCGCCCCATCTTTGCTTATGAAGGGCTGAGCCTTTTGGGGATGCTCCTTTTATACACAATCATGACACTCACGTGTTTCCAATTGGGTGTTCTTTGAGCATTCATCAACTTTCCCAGTCTTTTGTTGCCCTGTCCCAGCTTTTTTGAAACGTGTTGGAGGCATCTATTTCAAAATGAGCAAATATTTGCAGAAAAACAAAAATGTCTATCAGTTTGAACATTAAATATCTTGTCTTTGTGGTGTATTCAATTGAATATAGGTTGAAGAGGATTTGCAAATCATTGTATTGTGCTTTTATTTACATTTCACACAATGTCCCAACTTCATTGGAATTGGGGTTGTATGAGACATTTGGAAATTCTGTCGATTTTCATGGATCGAGAGACCAAAATGTCCATTTCCATGCATTGTGCAAATCCGTTTATAAAAGTGCTACAAGCGATTACAGCTGCTGCTTTTGGCTGTGCCACTGTGAAAACTCCTGGTCGTGTCTCATCTCAGAAGCTACTGTATGCACAGTCAGGCCAGGTAAGCACTTGCATGGGAGACTGCCTGACCATACCAGGTATTGTAAGCCTCTTTGTCCATCAGATGGTGTAAGTCTGAGGCATTTGGGAAGTCCTTAGATTGAGCGACCAAACTGTCACAATAGGAATTTCACAGCTCCTGTGATATTTCCTAAACTGTGGCTGTAATGCCATGAAAAATTAATGTGCGCCTGCACTCACCATGACCTTTCTGTTCCATGTCTTATTTCCACCATCTTTCGTTTTGTAAAATGTTCTAATACCCATGGAAAAACTCCATGCAATAATATTATTGTAGCATTATCAACGAATGTTCTCATAACATTGACCAAATGTTCTCATAGCGTTATTAAAACATTAAATTGTTACCCGAGTCTCTTCACCCAAGGCATACAGTTGCAGGTCTGATGACACAATTACAAAATGACATAGGGTGTTCGAACAAGGTGTTCACTATGAACAATCCATGACCAGCACAGAAGTTCAACAACAAAACACCACTCGGTAGAACTCACACACACACTCATCTTCAACTGCTTAGTCCAATCAAGAGTCACGGGGGGCTGGAGCCTATCCCAGTAGTCATAGAGCGCAAGGTGGGGTTCACCCAGGACAGGATGCCAGTCTGTCGCAGGGCCACAAACAGACAAACAAACACATTCACACCCACTCCCACACCTATGGACAATTTAAAGATTCCAATCCACCTAACCCGCATGTCTTTGGATGTGGGAGGAAACCGGAGCACCGGGAGGAAACCCACGCAAACACGGGGAGAACATGCAAACTCCACACAGAAAGGCCACAGGCGGAAATTGAACCCATGACCTTCTCACTGTGAGGCAACAGTGCAAACCACTAAGCCACCGTGATGCCCCACTCAGTAGAACTAAGGAATTTAATTTTTAATTTGAACTTGTAAATTCCAAACCCACAACCACATTAAGTATCTTAACTCATTTTAATGTGAGACAACTCTCATGCAATCCAGCTATTGTCCTGTAGATGGCAGAATCTCAACACGATGGCCTAGAGCCAAGTTGACAGGTCCTTACAGACAGGAAAGCAGGCAGGCAAAAACATCAACCTCCTTGCTTACACTGGTGTGAGGTCAAACCAGGAGACCGTTGTGGTTGGCTTTGCCTTCTACACATGCATGGTCTGCACACAATTCCTCTATACTCTGCACGCAGTAAACCATGCAGCCTGATATACAGCAGTGCATAAATGTAACTTTACTTGATGAGTTTTTAAACAATTAATCCTATTCCTTCTGTGCCTAAATGTAACTGAATCTTCCATGAGCTTGTCTTCGTTGGTACCTTTCACTGCCCTATAAAGTGTATGTTTGTGCCTGTTTTCACAGAGGTAATTACTGAGCACACTATGCTGACAACACCTGAGGAATGCAGAGCATGCACCCACCGCCTGTGTTCTCCCTCCACCATCAGCCACCCACCTGACTTCTCCCCTGATTCCAAACCCTCCCCCATACAACCCCTAAGCTCAGTTTCAACACAACATTTACAGGACTGATTGCAAAATCTCGAGGTCAAGCTGGTGTTATTTAAACTTCTAATCGCTGCATTGCAACGAGTTGGTCGCACCACGTCATATCTCTTATAGCAGGGGGAAAGCCTATCTAAAACCCAACAGCTCCCAACAGGCCCCTCTAGTCCCGTTACCGGTGAACTCGGTGTGTGTTGGCTTGCGCAGGCACTCTGCTGACTGAGTCACTCCCCCAAAACTGTCCTTGAGCTCTCAGCCCATCTGGCTGAACACTTGCACACACATATAAGATCAGATTTTAAACAGGGAGGGATGAACAACTCTGAGTGACCTGACTGTGGTCAGAAAATGTTCCCTTTGAAAAAAAAAATGTAAATATTTAGCAAAAGAGAATAGCAATGCAAAATCATGTTATTTTTATGTAAATGCTCCAATACATCAACATGGGCATGCATTTGTGTGAGTATGAGTGAAAAAAGGGAGCGATTATAAATTCAGATGAGCCTTTTCTTAACTGTTGTGATGAAATCAGGATGAAATCCCTTGTGCATGGAGATCGCAGTATATATGCTCTGTTTTTCCTGTGTGGCGGATTGTTTTTTGTTGTTGTTGTTGTTGTGTTGCAGTTGTGCATGTATTATGTAAATGCCCTGGCTAGAGAGAACATACTACACTGTACAGCTGACTGAACAACTGCATATGTTTTCGAGACACTTGTGAAGTAATCGGTCAGGGTATGCAAGACAAGGCAAAGAGGTCAATGGATTTACTAGCTCAGGGACAAGTCCTATCCAGGTCTGGAGGCCCATCACTACAGGTATTTATGCCTGGTTTAACATAGTGCGAAGTGGATGAAAGACTACAACTTCCCCTATACCTCCATCACAGGTTACTACCCTAACGAATACCTGCACTTAAACAATTGTAAGGTGTACTTTAATGGTGGCCTACAAAATGTTTGAAAACTGGCCTACATGCACTTCACATACACCTAGTTATTAAAAGTATTTGGTCGGTTGTTACATTTATATTTAATAATTATTGTATGAAATGAAATGCATCATATCAGGCTGTGGAATCACTGTTATTGTTTGTGTGATCACACTTCTTCTTTTGGCTGCTCCCGTTAGGAGTTGCCACAGCACATCAATCCATCTCACCCTGTCCTCTGCAACTTCCTCTGTCACACCAAGCACCTGCATGTTCTCCTTCAGCACATCCATCAGTCTCCTCTTGGGCCGCCCTCCTCCTGCCTGGTGGCTCCATCCTCAGCATCTTGTCGCGGCTCGTCTTTAGTCTTCTCAGGATGTCGTCTTTTAGATAACACAAACTAATTGCAAGTGATATGCTAGAAAATGACACAACACTTTAGAATAATTCAGCCTTAAGCAAGATAAAATGCACAGAGTTTTTAAGTTTATTTAAGCCTTCGACACAAAGCTTAGACAAACTGAGTCCTCTAGAGAGACTGAATATGACAACCGCGCTCGTCTATTTATTGGAGACCCGCGGGCATCGCTCCTCCTTCGACTTTTTTATTTATTTCATTCCCAAGACATGGTTTTCTATTGGAAGCGTCCTCTAGTGAACCCTAAGCAGGTGTTAGGCCATTATTTCAATGTGACAAATGCTCCCATTAAAACATGAAGGATTTACAACTGATTTTTTTTAAAAGACCTTCAGCCACAGGTGCAGCTGGCCTGAGGCCCCCTCCGCACGTGGCCTCAGCCACACGTGCAGCTGGCCTGAGGCCCCCGCACGTGGCCTGCGGGAAAGCACCTAAAAGGCCTTGGAAAGCCCCTGACAGACTAAATGACTAATAGAGCCCTTTTTTTGGGTTGAACACCTGCTAGTTCAACCAGAGGACATACAGTTCGGATCAGGACACTTGATAGTTCATCACAGTTCAAATATGGACCTAAAAATTCTTCTACAATCTCTCTCCCTATATACCCCGAGTCCCTCCTCTGCACATGTCCAAACCATTTCAATCTCGCGTCTCTGACTTTGTCTCCAAACCGTCCCACCTGGGCTGTCCCTCTGATATGTTCATTCCTAATCCGGTCCATTCCCGTCACTCCCAAAGAGAATCTCAACATCTTCAGCTCTGCCTCCTGTCTTTTTGCTAGTGCCACCATCTCTAAGCTGTACAATACAGCTGGTTTCACTACTGTCTTGTAGACTTTCCCCTTCACTCTTGCTGATATTCTTTGGTTACAAGTCACTCTTGCCACTTTTCTCCACCCACTCCACCCTGCCTGCACTCTCTCTTCACCCCTCTACCACACTCTCCATTACTTTGGACAGTTGACCCCAAGCATTTAAACTCATCTACTTTCACCACTTCTACTCCTTGTAACTCCACTATTCCACTGGGCTCCATCTCATTCACACACATGTACTCACTCTTGCTCTTACTGACTTTCATTCCCCTTCTCTCCAGAGCATATCTCCACATTTCCAGGCTAGACTCAACCTGCCCTCTACTCTGACTACAGATCATAATGTCATCTGCAAAGATCATAGTCCATGGAGACTCCTGTCTGATCTCATCTGTGACCCTGTCCATCACCATTGCGAACAAGAAAGGACTCAGAGCTGATCCTTGGTGTAATCCCACCTCCACCTACTGTGCATTTCACCATTGTCACACTATCTTGTACATGTGCTTCACTACCCAGCATACCTCTCTGTCACTCCAGACTTCCTCATACAATACCACAACTCTTCTCTTGGCACCCTGTCACAAGCTTTCTCTAAATCCACAAACACACAATGTTACTTCTTCTGGCCTTCTCTATACTTCATCAGTATTCTCAAATCAATCAATCAACTCAACTTTTTTCTTATATAGCGCCAAATCACAACAAACAGTTGCCCCAAGGCGCTCCATATTGCAAGGCAAGGCCATGCAATAATTATGAAAAACCCCAACGGTCAAAACGACCCCTATGAGCAAGCACTTGGCAACAGTGGGAAGGAAAAACTCCCTTTTAACAGGAAGAAACCTCCAGCAGAACCAGGCTCAGGGAGGGGCAGTCTTCTGCTGAGACTGGTTGGGGCTGAGGGAAAAAAAAACAGGAAAAGGACATGCCGTGAAGGGGGGCAGAGATCGATCACTAATGATTAAATGCAGAGTGATGCATACGGAGCAAAAAGAGAAAGAAACAGTGCATCATGGGAACCCCCCCACAATCTACGTCTAAAGCAGCATAACCAAGGGATGGTCCAGGGTCACCCGATCCAGCCCTAACTATAAGCCTTAGCGAAAAGGAAAGTTTTAAGCCTAATCTTAAAAGTAGAGAGGGTATCTGTCTCCCTGATCTGAATTGGGAGCTGGTTCCACAGGAGAGGAGCCTGAAAGCTGAAGGCTCTGCCTCCCATTCTACTCTTACAAACCCTAGGAACTACAAGTAAGCCCGCAGTCTGAGAACGAAGCGCTCTAATGGGGTAATATGGTACTACGAGGTCCCTAAGATAAGATGGGACCTGATTATTCAAAACCTTATAAGTAAGAAGAAGAATTTTAAATTCTATTCTAGAATTAACAGGAAGCCAATGAAGAGAGGCCAACACGGGTGAGATATGCTCTCTCCTGCTAGTCCCCGTCAGTACTCTAGCTGCAGCATTCTGAACCAACTGAAGGCTTTTTAGGGAACTTTTAGGACAACCTGATAATAATGAATTACAATAGTCCAGCCTAGAGGAAATAAATGCATGAATTAGTTTTTCAGCATCACTCTGAGACAAGACCTTTCTGATTTTAGAGATATTGCGTAAATGCAAAAAGGCAGTCCTACATATTTGTTTAATATGCGCTTTGAATGACATATCCTGATCAAAAATGACTCCAAGATTTCTCACAGTATTACTAGAGATCAGGGAAATGCCATCCAGAGTAACGATCTGGTTAGACACCATGCTTCTAAGATTTGTGGGGCCAAGTACAATAACTTCAGTTTTATCTGAGTTTAAAAGCAGGAAATTAGAGGTCATCCATGTCTTTATGTCTGTAAGACAATCCTGCAGTTTAGCTAATTGGTGTGTATCCTCTGGCTTCATGGATAGATAAAGCTGGGTATCATCTGCGTAACAATGAAAATTTAAGCAATACCGTCTAATAATACTGCCTAAGGGAAGCATGTATAAAGTGAATAAAATTGGTCCTAGCACAGAACCTTGTGGAACTCCATAATTAACTTTAGTCTGTGAAGAAGATTCCCCATTTACATGAACAAACTGTAATCTATTAGACAAATATGATTCAAACCACCGCAGCGCAGTGCCTTTAATACCTATGACATGCTCTAACCTCTGTAATAAAATTTTATGGTCAACAGTATCAAAAGCAGCACTGAGGTCCAACAGAACAAGCACAGAGATAAGTCCACTGTCCGAAGCCATAAGAAGATCATTTGTAACCTTCACTAATGCTGTTTCTGTACTATGATGAATTCAAAGCAAACATTGCATCTGTAGTGCTCTTTCTCAACATGAAACCATATTGCTGCTCACAGATCTTCACCTGTTTTCTAAGCCTGGCTTCTACTACTCTTTCCCATAACCCCATGCTGTAGCTGATCAGCTTTATGCCTCTGTAGCTGCTACAGCTCTGCACATCATCCTTGTTCTTAAAAATAGGAACCAGCACACTTTGTCTCCATTCCTCAGGCATCCGCAAACATTCTCAAAATTTTATTAAACAATCTGTTTAGAAACTAGCCAGCCATCTCTCCTAGACATTTCCATTCCTCCACTGGAATGTCATCTGGAACAACTGTCCATCCTCTTCATAGCTGTCCTCACTTCATCCTTACTAATCTCTTGCACATCCTGATTTACTCTCGCTACATCATCCAGTGTTTTTCTCTCTCATTTTTTTCATTCATCAGCTCCTCAAAATATTCCCTCCACCTTCTGAACACACTCTCCTAGCTTGCCAGCACATTACCATCTGCATCTTTTACCACCCTAACCTGCTGCACATCCTTTCCAGCTCTGTCCCTTCATCTGTGCCTTATGCCACAACTCCTTGTACTCATGTCTACTTTCTTCATCTCTCTGACTATCCCATCATCAGTGTGATCACCCTGGTGATGGAAAATTGTGAAAAAGCCTTATCACTGTCTGCACAGTTCCATCCCCCCCAGTTTTGAAATATTGCTGTGTTATGATCACTTTCATTTCTGATGTTATAGTGTTATTGCACTGGGTTGGAGATGTGAATGTATCTCATATGACATCAACCACTAACATGATCTCTGTACAACTGAATCTGTAATGTTTTATTATCTCAGTGTCTGAAGAATTTTCTACTACTTTTGTGGATGTGTAGACTTTTCCCCACCATGTTTTCATCTGATTAAGTAACTCTTTACCCTCTTAAAAGTCCTTCCTACTGCTCATGGTTTTTTTATCTTAGGTGTTCACTTTAATCTTTACTAAGATTTTGTCTTAGAAACTCCTAGTTGCTCTAGCTTTGAATTTAGACTTGATCCAGAACAGTCACAAGCCCAAACACTCCAGCTCCTGACTTAGCTTCTCATATACTGCAATCAGAGCAGCCAATGATTCCACAAAGATCGTAGCTGTAAGCAGATGGAGCATATACAAAGGTAACAGACAAGATGGCCAAAGGGTGCAAAGCTCTTCAAGCATGCGTGGCAGACAGTGGAAGATGGTCATCCTTGCTGGAGGGAAAGATGTTTCAGGAGGCTACCTGCATGAGCCATCTGAAGTTTGGACCTGTGTGCCACCATCCAGTGGATGACCCCTGCTTCAGTCACCAGCTTCCACAGACAAGATGTTTGGTGCTCTCCAATAGTTTCTTCTTTTCCAAGGACAAAGATCCATACAGCTTTGCTCCATCCCCTTCATAACACACACCATTCTCTGATGGCAAGCAGCAGCAGAATTACTAAGAGATCTTCTTTTCCAGTGTCGAGCTACTGCAAATCCTGCCACCAACCCCAAAAAAGGAGTTACTGTATCTGCAAGCCGGAGGACCACCTACAGTCCTGGGCGCAGCTTAAAGTCAGGCACAGGAGTCACAGGCATGTACAGTATCAGGTACGGATGCTGAGAATTACTTCAAAATTAAAGTTGTGGTAAAAACCAGAGTGGCTAATACTATGTCCTATACATTACAGACAATTCCACAAAAGAAATAGGCACATTATTACAACATTTGAGGATTTATAAAACTACAGTGATTCAAGAAAGAATTTTTTCAAAGTGTACTCTATACCAAGATGAATCTACCCAGAGGACTATATTGTCACTTTCCAGAATGATTTGCTCCCTGATTTTAAACTTCTCCAGGCATGAAGAATAATTCTACTCTTGTGGAAAATCATGAACATGCCATTCCAAATGGACAGAGATGCTGACAGTGTGTCTTAATTTGGAGCAACCGACCTACATAGTGACTGACCTGACCTCAGAAAAAAAGTATGCATACCAGAGGTGGGACGAAGTCACTGCCAAGTCATTCTCAAGTCATCAATCTGCAAGTCCCAAGTCAAGTCTCAAGTCAGCTTGCAAACAATTGGTGGTCATTATGACAAGATTTGTCTGGGGACTTGTTGATTCATGACTTGAGAGTGACTTGATGGTAACTTTGTTCCACCTTTGATGCATACCTTTACAATCTAATGATGTACAATACAACAAAATACTTCCCAAAATACTGTTCAGGTTTTCCAGCTTTTTCTCTGTTCTTGTTCCAGTTTATATAATACTCTGATTTTGTGGAAGTGTGGTACTGAAGTGTATTATGTCTAAAAGTGTCTGTAACATTGTGTACACCTCATATATAAAGAGATGCAACAAAATTATATGCATACTCCTTTACTAGCACTCCGAGAGCATGTATGCATTCAGTTTATTTATACAGCACCAAAGTCGAGAACTTACCCACCTCAGAGCAAAGCACATGGGTGACACACTGGTGTTGAGGAAAAACTCCATCGCTGTTTGTGGAATTATAAGAAGAAACCTCAAACAGACCAGACTCAGTCAAGGGCCATCTGGCTGTACCAACAAAACAACAACAAAAACACAACACAGTATTGTCAGCATATGCAGTGGGAGAAATGTTACAGCAAAGCCACTGGTCTCAATGATGAAATATTAAAAGATAACTAGGAGGTGAAGGTTAAAATCCCAGGAAAACAGACTGCATTAGTAAGTTTGTGACTGTATTTATGCTAATTCGGTCATTCCCCATTTCCCAACCCAACCGCGATGCATCTCCGATCACACAACTTTGTTTTGGTTTGCTTACCTGTGATTCTGATCTTGTTTCCTGATCACTCATTTTGGACTGCTGGTCTTTGTTCCTGATCACCAAGCTTTGGACCTTATCTTTGATCGTAAACACCGATCTTGCATTCTAGTTTTTGATCTTGACCACTGTTTTTTTTTTATCTTGACCTTAGGCTGTGATTGTTGAACATTGGCCCTAATTTTTTTTATCCTGATCCCTAAGCTTTGAAACTTGGAGGCTGTATGTTATCACAGTTTATCTGTCTTTCTTTGATCCTGTAATATTTATCAAAGGAATCAAGGGGTGGATCATAACCGTGATCCTGATTGCAGAAGTAATCAGCTGTCCTGACTATATGATCAAAGAAATCGAGGTCAGATATCAACCGCCACAAATCAAAGGCATGATCAGGATGAAAGGAAACACTTTCAAAGGCAAGATTTAATTTTGATCCAGAGCCACTTCAGAATTTAATTACTTCTTCCTTGACCCAAGGCCAACATCTCCAATGTTCACTGAAATCCATTCATGTTCTTTCGAGATGTCCTGCTGACAGACAGACACAACATCAAAAAACATAACCTTCTTGGATGAGGGAATAATAATAATGATCATAATCATAAAAAATGCACATAAGAACAAGTACAAATATGACTTCAAAAAAGAAAATATCAAGATAATAACACAATCAATATGTAAGAGCAAAATAAAACAAATAAAAATAATAAAACTAACTGGAAGTGACAGAAAAGAAGTGTGTCATAGGTTTGATGTGATTAGCAAATGCTTGACAGCCTGCTGACTTATTTTTACCTCCACCAAGATGTTAATATTTTCACTGGAGTATGACTGTTTTTTGTCTGATTGCAGGACAAATCAGAAAGTAATAAATGGATTCCAGTTACATTTAATGAGCAGATAGATCATGTTCATGATGCTATTAAATTTTGGAGGTGATCCAGAATATATTCTGGAATTGAGATCCAGAAGAATGTTTGGCACAGTGCAACATTTGACTCAAAAAGTTTTGAGACAATGTTAATAAAATCTGGTGAAGAGATGGATAAAGTCCTAGAAAATGAGGGACTGATCCAGAACATATTTTGGATCAGGAATCCAGAAGACGTTTTAAGCATTCTGGAACATTGAACTAAAAAAATGTATTATAATAAACTTTGATGAATAATGTCAGAGGAAATAATGCGAATTCCTCCGCACGTCTTTCATTACAAAATCTCCTGTAACAGTGGAATGTACCGCAAAAGTGCTGATGTCCACCTCTTCTGCAATTTCTCTGGTAGTCAGACGAGGTCCCGGATCAATACAGCCTTCCTTCACTTTGGAAATGATCTGGTCGTTTCAGCCTGTCGATGGCCGCTTGGAGCGCGGCGCGCCCTCCGCCGCTGTGGGCCATCTTTAATCCGGTTGTAATGGTCCTTAATCTGTGTGACGCCCAGAGTATCCTCACCGAAAGCCATCTAAATCTACCGAATGGTTTCCACCTGGCTGTCTCTCACAGTTTCTGGAAAAATTTGATTCAGCGCTGCTCCAATCGCTCAGCCATTTCCCTGACAATGAAAATCCGACGAGGGGGGTAGACCAGTGCTCACTCAAAGCCTGCCCACAGGCGAATGACGCAACCGACAGGCGTGAAAAAACTCACGCATGCGCACGAAGGTTCAAGCTTGGCTACAAGCGCACGATTCAAATCCATATATTTTTTGAAAAAATAAAAATGTCGGATACTTTTCTAACAGACCTCGTAATGTTCCAGGGCATCCAGTGTAAAACATGTGCCGGCAACCCCAAGTGAAAAACAAGGGAGCAGTCGAGGAGACTTAGTTTATTAAGTGACATGCAATACTGTCTTAAGAAAGACTGAGATTCCTAATGTTTTGACAGCTTAACATCCATCCATCTTGGTGAAACCTAAGTTGGTCAAAATGTCATAAACACAAACCAAGACTCACCCAGAGGTTCCTGGGATCAAACCGTCACAGCTGTTGTGGAATACAGTTGCCTCCTGATGGCATAATCCTGTTAAAGGTTGTGAGTTATTATCAGTTATCTTTTGGCTGCTCCCCGTTTGCTTGGGGGTCATCGCATTGATTCTGGTATGGGTCCAGATGTTGATTTGACACATTTTATGCTGATGCGCTTCCTGACTAACTCCAGTTGTATAAGGATAGTGGGGCACAGGTAGCCTTTGAATGCCGAAACTTCTTGTGCTATGATACCGTAATATTAGTGTAATGTAATAGGTATGTGTGCAATCATGTGACTTTTTTATTGTTTTTGGTGCCATAGCTCCTTAGATACAGATTAATTTATGGTTCTCCAAAAGAAAGAATTTGAGCATTTCTGCATTAATTTGCTTAAAACACTTTTTTGTGTCAGAGTGGAAAAACACTTGCATAAAGGGATTTGTGACTATAGAGCATGACTGATTTTGAATGTATTTACTTTTTTTGAGGGGTGGGGAGACCCTGATACTTTACTGATGTTAGGGAGTAAAAATAAAATTACAATACCTATATATCTGGCGATGTAGAACAGTGTTTATTTCCAGCATTGGGTAATCCCGACTTCTACCTGTGAACCTAAAGCAGGCTGTTTTACTCATCTACTTAGGGCAGCATGAAGGCTCTGGGATTGCTTCCCACCTGCAGGTTAGGTGAATTGGTAACTTTAAATTGGCCGTAAGTGTTCATGTGAGTGTTATTGAGTTTGTCTTTCTGTATGATGCCCTGTGATAGACTAGCATCCTGTCCAAAGTAGGCCTGAAATGATTACTCTGGAATAATTTGGTGGCAGGAATTAAATGAAGTCTCAAGGCAAAGAATTTTCCTTGAAGATTTTTTGTAATTGCGTGTTCCGTAAAAATGGCACGACTGAAAACACTGAGTATATACATCAGGCTGGTACAGTGCATCCGGAAAAGTATTCACAGTGCTTCACTTTTTCCATATTTTGTTATGTTACAGTCTTATTCCAAAATTAAGTAAATTAATTTTTCCCTCAAAATTGTACCCACAACATAATACATATGACAACATAAAAGCACACCTACCATCGTATTTGCAGCACCTCTCCCCATCCATCAGGTTGGATGGGGAGCGTCGTCAACAGCCATTTTCAGATCTCTCCAGAGATGTTCAATCAGAGTCAGGTCTGGGCTCTGGTTGGGACAATCAAGCACATTCACAGAGTTGTTCTGAAGCCACTCCTTTGATATCTTTGCTGTGTGCTTAGGGTCATTGTCCTGTTGAAAGATGAACTGTCACCCCAGTCTGAGGTCAAGAGCACTCTGGAGCAGGTTTGCATCCAGGATGTCTCTGTACATTGCTGCATTCATCTTTCTCTCAATCCTGACTAGTCTCCCAGTTCCTGCGGCTGAAAAACATCCCCACAGCATGATGGTGTCACCACCATGCTTCACTGTAGGGATGGTGCCTGGTTTCCTCCCAACATGACACCTGCCATTCACGCCAAAGAGTTCAATCTTTGTCTCATAAGACCAGAGAATTTTGTTTCAGACGCCTTTTGGCAAACTCCAGATGGGCTACCATTTGCCTTTTACTAAGGAGTGGCTTCAGTCTGGCCACTCTAACATGCAGGCCTGATTGGTGGATTACTGCAGAGATGGTTGTCCTTCTGAAACAATCTCCTCTTTCTACAGAGTAATTCTGGACCTCTGACAGAGTGGCCATCGGGTTCTTGGTCACCTCCCTGACTAAGACCTTTCTCCTTCAACTGCTCAGTTTAGACGGGCAGCCAGCTCTAGGAAGAGTCCTGATGGATCCAAACTTCTTCCATTTATGGATGATTGAGGCCACTGTGCTCATTGGGACCTTCAAAGCAGCAGAAATGTTTCTGTACTCTTCCCCAGATTTGTGCCTTGAGACAATCCTGTCTCAGAGGTCTACAGACAATTCCTTTGACTTCATGTTTGGTTTGTGCTCTGACATGCACTGTCAACTGTAGGGCCTTATATGTAGACAGGTGTGTGTCTTTCCAAATCATGTCCAATCAACTGAATTTACCCCAGGTGGACACCAATTAAGCTGTAGAGACATCTCAAGGATGATCAGTGGAAAACAGGATACACCTGAGTCAATTTTGAGCTTCATGGCAAAGGCTGTGAATACTTATGTACATGTGATTCCTTTTTTATATTCTTATTATTTTTAATACATTTGCAAACAACTCCAAAAAAACATTTTTTTCTTATTGTCATTTTGGGGTATTGTGTGTAGAATTTGGAGGGAAAAATAATTTAATCAATTCTGAAATAAGGCTGTAACATAAAATGCTGAAAGGTGCAGCCCTTGTGAATATTTTCCGGATGCACTGTATGTGGTGCTATAACATTCACCAAAAAAACAGAAAGGACATGGAGCATGTCGCATAACCAGTGTAAGGGGTTAATCAGTGTAGCCGCAGAAGCTACCAAAGCGCCACATTGAACAAAATAAAGCTTTTAAGAGAAATATAGGTTCTGCCCTGATCATCTGAAATAGACTTATTGCATATTTAAAGGGAAGCACTGTGTTCGTGTGTTTTGGTTTAAGAGAATCAAGTTTAACTGTTAAAAAAAACCCCGCCTTTTTTCTGATTCCGTCAGTTTTCCTCAACAGGGTGCACAGCGGATTTATCAGTGTGGCTTTTGTGGAAAAGCTGCACTCCACAGCCAAGTTTGTCACAGACTGTGTATGTGCAGCCTGTCCACAGACTGAGGATTTCACAGACTGCCTGTGCTTACGGTCTGGGAAAGCTCAGAAACCTGTAATGATGTGACAAAATAAATAATTACCCAGGAAAACACAGAGGGAACACCCTAAATTTGAAAATCTACATGATGGTGCAACACATTGTGCCATTGCTTAGAGAGAGCCCTGTTACTATTGATACTGATGTTTAAAAACGCACAAGTACTTTTTTCCGATTGCTCAATTAATCAATAAAATAACTGATACAATACTTTATTCCAAAACTGTACAATATCTGCAGCCCTAGTTCAGAATGTATCCCACCTCTCCCCCTATGCTGGCTGGGATAGGCTCCAGCTCACCCCCCACCCCACCCCCAACCCGCCGTGACCCTTGATTGGAGTAAGTGGGTATAGAAAATGAATGAATGAATCATCTATATACCTGACGAGTTGAAGTAATTACAATCATCTGATTTAGTAGACAAATTGTTGTGTGTTGGGGGGTTTGGCTGGACATTTTGGTGTTGTTTTCTTTTCTTTGCTCTCCAGGTGGTATGCAAACTGTTTTTTGTCTGTGGAGAAGGTGCTGGCAGAAGAGTCCTTCACCCTCATCAGCATGATTGCAGCACCTGTGGATGATGCTCACGTGCAAACTTAAAGACTTTCAGCTGAAGCAGATAATTAGATGGCGTTCTGCATTTAAGCCATGAGTGATTCAAGCAGAATTGCCAGGAACTCGACCTTGTGGCGTTCATTTGTGAGATGCTGAGGACCGCGCCTGGGTTTGACACATCGTGCCTGTGAAGGAGGACGGGTGAGGGACACATGCTGTCAGCACACATCAGAGGTGATTGATTGTCTGAATAAGTGTTAACAGTAATTTGGTATTTTGTTACGCAGTATATTTGAACATTGATGAGAATTGTGCAGCTCGCTTCTCACTGCCGTGGCGTACGAAATGATGATCCTCCACCTGTTGTGAGAAGCTGCTCATTTACATACAGCTTAAATTCAGACCTGAATGTGTTGCTGATAGCGTGTGCCTTTGAAGGATATTTGTTGTAGCTGTTGACTTACCTCACCTTTTCCATCCTTCACAGAGTCAGTTTGTCGTATCCACCTGGGGGGTGTTCGGCGGTGAGTCTGGGTCCAGAAGCGCCGAGGCTTCGATCCTTTTGGGCGCTGGAGAGTGCGCCGTCCTTCACTCCGCCAGACAAACCAAATATTTATGTTGTACACTAATTATTGCACTGGAGGGGAAATAAAATCGTTTTGTTGTGGAACCCGCTTTCTGGTTTATTTAGCGCTGGGTTCGGTCAGACGTTGGTCCGCTCCTCAACCTGCGTCTGCACATACCACAAATAGCACTAATATGTGGTAGAACTTTTACTCACTGAAGTAGGGATTACCCACCTGTTTATTTCTCACTAACGATTTCCAAATACAAGAGAAAATATGCCAAACATGTTTGATTTATAGAGAAATACGAGTATAGCTGTCTGGGAGCGTATTTCGCCATCTTGAATTATTTTGTTCAAGCATCCAACGTCAAGTTTCCATCAAATAAGCAATCTCGTGGTTACAGGTGCGCATGTATTTCCAGGTCACGGGTACCAAACAACATGGTTTGTTGCATGCTTAAACAATATGGCTGGAGTTTGCATGACTGCTTTCTTATTCACTACTGTCACAACTGCTGATGTTATTGCTCAGTCTCGTGTGGCTGAATGCCATGTGTCCCTCTAAGAAATTGACGCCGACTGCACGGGGCCGCATAACTAGTTAGCATGCTGGAGACTTGTTTGTTATCAGAATTAACCAGACAAATCGCTCCACCAATTTAGAACGGCCATGCACCACCACCCACAGAATCAAGAAAAGCTATCAATCTGTCAATCCTTTCCGTGTCTGAGCCGGGTGAGGTTTCCCGTGTTGAGTCAGATTAAGTCGCAGGCTCCACTCCTAATGGTGCCCTTCCGTCAATTCCTTTAAGTTTCAGCTTCGCAACCATACACCCCCCTGGAACCCAAAGGCTTTGGTTTCTCGGATGCTGCCCGGCAGGTCATGGCAATAATGCCGCCGTATATGTAGTTGGCATCGTTTATGGTTGGAACTACGGCTATATCTGATCATCTTCGAACCTCTGACTTTTGCTCTTGATTAGTGCAAACATTCTTGGCAAATGCTTTCGCTTTCGTCTGTCTTGCTCTGGTCCAAGAATTTCACCTCTAGCGGCTGCGGCACAAAATAGAAACAGAGTCCAATTTCATTATTCCTAGCTGGGTATTCAGGCGACTGGGCCTGCTCTGAACACTAATTTTTTCAAAGTAAACGCTTCGGACCCCGCTGGACACTCAGCTAGGAGCATCGAGGGGGCTCCCGAGAGGCAGGGGCTGGGACAGACAGTAGCTCGCTCCCACGATCCAACTATGACCTTTTTAACTGCATTAACTTTTAGATACGCTACTGCAGCTGGAATTACCATGACTGCTGGCACCAGATGGACACAAAATACTGCTAAACAGAGAGATAAATCACTGGGATTTAAATGGACACTCACACGCGTTGGCTGTGGTTGTTACTAGTGAAGTCTGACCTCTCCCACAACTCAGTGCATCACCCGAAATCCCGATAGAGCTTACTGCTTTCACTCGAACTGACAGGCAACATGTTGCATCACTCAGCATTTGCAGAAAACACTAGAGGTGGGCGGATCGATCCTAATATCGATAATATCGATACCAACGCTGGTATTGATATTGAATGATCTTTGTGTAAAAAGATGGATACTCAAGCTTTTTTCTCTCCCAGACGCACTAACTGCTGCGGACGCAGAGTCATCAAAGTCTACTCTCTGTTTGTAAGAGCAGTGCTACGCTGTGTCACACAACACGGAGCAGCGCACCCTTGTATTGTGGTTTGTCAGCCCTCTACCTCAGGAGATTTTAAGTTGTATTGAGTGATATTTTTTAAACAAAAATGTTGATTATGATAATATTTTGTTGTCATGTACAATGGTTGGGGAAATTGTATCCTGGGCCTTTTGGATCCTTTGGATCTATCAAGCTTAAATATGATAAAGTATCGGTATTGGTATCGATATCGGCGATACTGGGCCTGTATTTACTTGGTATCGGATCAATACCAAAATTCCCGGTATTGCCCACCTCTAGAAAACACGTCTCATTTATTTTGGGGAGTGCCCTCTGCTGGACAAACTACGCAATGACACCATTTCTAACCAAACCAGCCAGTGTTTTCTGCATATTGTTTTATTGTATAAAACAAAAGTTTTCATATCAGCAAAAACAACACCGATACTAATATGTCTGTGCAAAACACATTAGCCGATATTATCGCCCACTCGATATATCGTCGAGGATCTACTTGTGAGTTTTATATCATGTTGTGAGAGAGTTGGTGGTTTTAAAAAAGAGGCAGTGACCCCGCTGAGATATTAGATAAAGTCAGACTGCAGGAGGAGGAGAGGCAGGAGGACTCCGATCACTGCTCCCGCTGTGACGTCAGCTGGCTGCCTCCGCTCTCCGCTGCTCCTCCGGACACAGCGCCGAGTGAAAAATGCTGCTCTCTGTGCCGCCAAGGACAGGAATCAATCCGTACAACGGCTACACCGGCAAAAACAACAAGAAGGTAAAGACATTCCGCTCCTCTCCGGGAAGCCGCGCGGCGGAGCCTCGACGGCTCGACACCGCTGTGGAGCCGCTCGGGTCTCCGCTCGGCTGCAGTGTCCTTGAAAGTGGAACACAGGCGACGTGTAAACTCTCTGACTTTTCACTCTCGTAACCTCCGTGCTGGTTGTTTTTTTGTAGGCTTTATGACACGGTGACGGCTGTAACAGCCCGTTACGGTGTTTTAATCGAGGATTGAGTGCGTCGGTTTGTTCCGACATTCTCTTCCTGCACGCAGGACACAACTTACTAATTATCCCCGTTAGATTCCGAGCGAGCTCATAAAGGAGAATTAAGTTCGACTTCTCTGTGTGTTTGTCGCTTGTTTTTGCTTCGCTATTTCATTGAAAGTTTCTTTTCTCTCTCTCTCTTTTTTTAAGTTTGTCCATGTTTTAGGTATATAGATACGCCCCGCCCCTCCAGACTTCAAACGTTTGAGTGACACTTTTGAAAAATTGATCTGTGAAAAGTCTGATAATAACAATAAGATGTAGCCTTAGAGGACATTTAAAATGGGAATAATATACACGGTGTAATGTTGATTGCCATTCCTGGATGAATAATTCATGCTGTAATACTGATACACATTTCAGCTACTGGGATATTATAATACAATAACATGCTGTTGTCGTGCGATATGCATTTTCAGAGGCCTGACGTCTATGCCCAGTCGCCCAAAATGACAGATATTCGCCCTTGTCTAACTCGGGCGAATATCTGTCATTTTGGGCGACTGCATGGACGGAGGGACTTAGAAAATGCATATCGCACGACAACAGCATGTTATTTACATTATTATCACTTTTTACTGAGCTACACAACACGTAACGCATATTTTATTACGTATTTTATTATAAATTTGGCAGTGCGTCCTCATCAAGCTGGCTGCTCTGGCTTCTGTTCATTGTCGTACTATCCATGAGAAAATCATCCGGAATATCCATATTGGGACCAAAACACACTTCTCGTCTTTTTATTTATTTATTTATGTATTTATTTCCCCCTCTGCGGGCAGTTCTTGGGCTGCGCGCATGCTAAGACGTCATTTGTTCACGCACAGCGGGCGGATATAACCAGGTAGCGTTGACGTAAATCTACGATACCGGCCTAGCAACGCCTCGGTAAAGTGATAATAATGTACAGTATGTATGTTTATAGACATGAGCCATCAGTAGATATCAGATGTAGACTTTGTATTTATAGTCCTAAAACTATTCTTGATGGCTTTTAAGATCAAGCAACATAAAACTTTTGTAGATGGAATGATAATCTGGACTGGCACATGGTGATGGTGGAAATATTATTATTATTATTATTATTATTTAACAAACTGGCTTATTTGGAATCCATTCTTTTATAAGAAATGTTCAGTTTGCTTGATTTGTATTTTTTTCTTTAATACTGTGTTGGTTCACACGTCAGTTTGTTAGTGAAGGAACAAGATGTGATTTCACCTGCAGTTGGTTGAATTCAACTCTTTCAGTTCAGCCTGCATTATGGCCTAGTTCAAAAATAATGAAGCCAAAGTGTGACATAACCATCAAATTTAAAAGTGGTATTTTTTTGTGAAATGTTATCATTTTAGGTATGGCTATATATCAGAGTTTCAATATTTCTACTGGTCTCGGTTCAGTCATTGCTAGAAATTATCAGTGCATATATACTATAATGTGCTAGAGCGTAACGCTTGCGACAACAGTTGGAGGTATCTTCTTTAGTCTGCAGAAGCCTGAAACAAAGAAATTCTGTCCATTAGTTCCTGGTATTATTGAACAAGTAATATAATTATTCTATTGAAGGAGAGTAGGAGATATAGCTAAGGTTTGGACACAAATAAATCAAGGACTTACGCTTGCGACAGTTTTACCTTGCTTTAGAAACAGAAAGAAACAGAAGAAAATGTATTACTGTGTGTTAGTATGAAGCACAAACAAACAGACAAAATACAAGGTTATTTCTTTAACATTCAACTTTAAATGATAATGCTAACTATCAATGTCACATAAAATTGATGAAAAAAGTGCTATTTTTGGGGTTAATTTCGTGCATATCTTTGGAACGGTGCAGAATTTTTCCATGACATTTTCAGTACCCGTCAAAGAGGCTATAGGCAACTCACAGATAAATCTGGATGGTACTAAAAATAATGGCTTGTTCATGACAAATGCAATGCAAATCAGCAGTTAGGCTTCATTATTTTTGAACTAGGCCTTATAATTTTCTTCTCTCTCAGTTCATTTTATTCACCATCCTTTTTCACATCTATAACTCTCTGTTACCATTATTTATTAATTTGGTCAACAATTTCTTCAGTTTTAGAAGACCAGCATTCACTCCACTCCAATCTACCTCTTTTTTCCCTCCTTTTTTTAGTGTTATTCACCACTGGTAGTTAAAACAACACTTTGCAGTAGGAAATAGCCATTGATTGTAATTATTGGTCTGATTCTTTATTGAGTCCTTTAACGATTCCTTATCAATTTTCTTTATGGGAAAAATGGAGATCTATACAGGTATTGGCATCAGTGCGGTCATTTTTGTCATTGATTGATGCAAAGTTTGGCATCATGATGTCATGTTTGATGTATGATGTTTGAGTTTTTGTAACACTGAACTGTCAGACAAAACATTGATAATGTTTGAGGCATACAATTCAGATGGATTAAAAAATTTGAAATTAGTTCTCAACTGGAACCAGTTCATGACTTCCATCCTCAGCAGGAAATGCTTGTGCACATTAATGTGGAGGATGTTCTTAGGTTGATTTCTGTTGTGTAATAGGTTGTTAGAGCTGTCCATATTGAGTATAAATGGCCATCATTATCAATATAAACTTTATTGCAATATGTTACTGTGATTATTTTATCACCTGGCTGTAGCTAATCAGTTAATCATAAAATAATTACGTTATTGTTAAAGATCTGATTATCCTTACATCAGCCTCATTATTTAGCTAGTTACTAATACTTTAGTATAACTTTACACTTTTTTGTTTTGTTTTCTAAAACTTATTTATTAACCAGTTGTTAAAGGAATTAACATATTAGTTGGATCCAGCCATAAGACAAAGTATTTTGATGTCTGTGTCAGCATTAGTTCAATCAATCAATCAACTTTTTTCTTGTATAGCGCCAAATCACAACAAACAGTTGCCCCAAGGCGCTCCACATTGCAAGGCAAGGCCATACAATAATTATGAAACACAGTCTACGTCTAAAGCAACATAACCAAGGGATGGTCCAGGGTCACCCGATCCAGCCCTAACTATAAGCCTTAGCGAAAAGGAAAGTTTTAAGCCTAATCTTAAAAGTAGAGAGGGTATCTGTCTCCCTGATCTGAATTGGGAGCTGGTTCCACAGGAGAGGAGCCTGAAAGCTGAAGGCTCTGCCTCCCATTCTACTCTTACAAACCCTAGGAACTACAAGTAAGCCCGCAGTCTGAGAGCGAAGCGCTCTAATGGGGTAATATGGTACTATGAGGTCCCTAAGATAAGATGGGACCTGATTATTCAAAACCTTATAAGTAAGAAGAAGAATTTTAAATTCTATTCTAGCATTAACAGGAAGCCAATGAAGGGAGGCCAACACGGGTGAGATATGCTCTCTCCTGCTAGTCCCCGTCAGTACTCTAGCTGCAGCATTCTGAACCAACTGAGGCTTTTTAGGGAACTTTTAGGACAACCTGATAATAATGAATTACAATAGTCCAGCCTAGAGGAAACAAATGCATGAATTAGTTTTTCAGCATCACTCTGAGACAAGACCTTTCTGATTTTAGAGATATTGCGTAAATGCAAAAAGGCAGTCCTACATATTTGTTTAATATGCGCTTTGAATGACATATCCTGATCAAAAATAACTCCAAGATTTCTCACAGTATTACTAGAGATCAGGGAAATGCCATCCAGAGTAACGATCTGGTTAGACACCATGCTTCTAAGATTTGTGGGGCCAAGTACAATAACTTCAGTTTTATCTGAGTTTAAAAGCAGGAAATTAGAGGTCATCCATGTCTTTATGTCTGTAAGACAATCCTGCAGTTTAGCTAATTGGTGCGTATCCTCTGGCTTCATGGATAGATAAAGCTGGGTATCATCTGCGTAACAATGAAAATTTAAGCAATACCGTCTAATAATACTGCCCAAGGGAAGCATGTATAAAGTGAATAAAATTGGTCCTAGCACAGAACCTTGTGGAACTCCATAATTAACTTTAGTCTGTGAAGAAGATTCCCCATTTACATGAACAAACTGTAATCTATTAGACAAATATGATTCAAACCACCGCAGCGCAATGCCTTTAATACCTATGACATGCTCTAATCTCTGTAATAAAATTTTATGGTCAACAGTATCAAAAGCAGCACTGAGGTCCAACAGAACAAGCACAGAGATGAGTCCACTGTCCGAAGCCATAAGAAGATCATTTGTAACCTTCACTAATGCTGTTTCTGTACTATGATGAATTCTAAAACCTGACTGAAACTCTTCAAATAGACCATTCCTCTGCAGGTGATCAGTTAGCTGTTTAACAACTACCCTCTCAAGAATCTTTGAGAGAAAAGGAAGGTTGGAGATTGGCCTATAATTAGCTAAGATAGCTGGGTCAAGTGATGGCTTTTTAAGTAATGGTTTAATTACTGCCACCTTAAAGGCCTGTGGTACATAACCAACTAACAAAGATAGATTGATCATATTTAAGATTGAAGCATTAAATAATGGTAGGACTTCCTTGAGCAGCCTGGCAGGAATGGGGTCTAATAAGCATGTTGATGGTTTGGATGAAGTAACTAATGAAAATAACTCAGACAGAACAATCGGAGAGAAAGAGTCTAACCAAATACCGGCATCACTGAAAGCAGCCAAAGATAACGATACATCTTTGGCTGGTTATGAGTAATTTTTTCTCTAATAGTCAAAATTTTGTTAGCAAAGAAAGTCATGAAGTCATTACTAGTTAAAGTTAATGGAATACTCAGCTCAATAGAGCTCTGACTCTTTGTCAGCCTGGCTACAGTGCTGAAAAGAAACCTGGGGTTGTTCTTATTTTCTTCAATTAGTGATGAGTAGAAAAGATGTCCTAGCTTCACGAAGGGCTTTCTTATAGAGCAACAAACTCTTTTTCCAGGCTAAGTGAAGATCTTCTAAATTAGTGAGACGCCATTTCCTCTCCAACTTACAGGTTATCTGCTTTAAGCTACGAGTTTGTGAGTTATACCACGGAGTCAGACACTTCTGATTTAAAGCTCTCTTTTTCAGAGGAGCTACAGCATCCAAAGTTGTCTTCAATGAGGATGTAAAACTATTGACAAGATACTCTAACTCCCTTACAGAGTTTAGGTAGCTACTCTGCTCTGTGTTGGTATATGACATTAGAGAACATAAAGAAGGAATCATATCCTTAAACCTAGTTACAGCGCTTTCTGAAAGACTTCTAGTGTAATGAAACTTATTCCCCACTGCAGGGTAGTCCATCAGGGTAAATGTAAATGTTATTAAAAAATGATCAGACAAAAGGGAGTTTTCAGGGAATACTGTTAAGTCTTCTATTTCCATACCATAAGTCAGAACAAGATCTAAAATATGATTAAAGTGGTGGGTGGACTCATTTACTTTTTGAGCAAAGCCGATAGAGTCTAATAATAGATTAAATGCAGTGTTGAGGCTGTCATTCTCAGCATCTGTGTGGATGTTAAAATCGCCCACTATAATTATCTTATCTGAGCTAAGCACTAAGTCAGACAAAAGGTCTGAAAATTCACAGAGAAACTCACAGTAACGACCAGGTGGACGATAGATAATAACAAATAAAACTGGTTTTTGGGACTTCCAATTTGGATGGACAAGACTAAGAGACAAGCTTTCAAATGAATTAAAGCTCTGTCTAGGTTTTTGATTAATTAATAAGCTGGAATGGAAGATTGCTGCTAATCCTCCGCCCCGGCCCGTGCTACGAGCATTCTGACAGTTAGTGTGACTCGGGGGTGTTGACTCATTTAAACTAACATATTCATCCTGCTGTAACCAAGTTTCTGTTAGGCAGAATAAATCAATACGTTGATCAATTATTATATCATTTACCAACAGGGACTTAGAAAGAAAGAGACCTAATGTTTAATAGACCACATTTAACTGTTTTAGTCTGTGGTGCAATTGAAGGTGCTATATTATTTTTTCTTTTTGAATTTTTATGCTTAAATAGATTTTTGCTAGTTATTGGTGGTCTGGGAGCAGGCACCGTCTCTACGGGGATGGGGTAATAGGGGGATGGCAGGGGAGAGAAGCTGCAGAGAGGTGTATAAGACCACAGCTCTGCCTCCTGGTCCCAACGCTAGACAGTCACAGTTTGGAGTTCTTGGCTAATGTTGAAGCAAGCTGAAGTATCCATGCCTGACGGCTGGAAGGAATTCAGATTGCTCAGATTAATGATCTGGAATTCTTGGAATCCTGCATTCAGACAGTGCGCTCACTTCAAGTGGGGCTCTGTGCTTTTTCTGCAAACTCAAACCTTTTCTTGAAAAAATAAAAGACACACATGCGCTTTTTTATGTTGCATTGTTCAGGCGCAAAGTCTCACAGAGTGAAGACTTGTAAATCCAGCGTCAAGTGGTAACCTCTGGTCTGTGTCTTTTACTACGAGAAAAAGGGCGGAGAAAAGAAAAGGCTTAAGAGATTTCCGCCCTGTTCTCTGCTTTCTATTAACTCCCCTTGTCTCCCCCCCCTTTTTTTCTTTCCTCCTGTTGGTTTCACTAAGCTGTCAGTGGTTCTTTCACATGGAGAAGAGAGGCTGATCAGTCAGTGTTACTGGGTCAGTCGCTTTGCTTCTCCTAACCAAGTTGTCTTCTCAGTTTTTACTGCAGGAACTTTCTTTCTTCATATGTGTGTGTACTTTAGTTTTTCTTTGTTTGTTTGTTATGAAATGGGATTAACATGGAAGAAGTTGTTGATTCTTGAAATGGCACAGAATCATCACTTTCAAGTTTGCACGAGTCTGTAGAAGTATAACAGAGATTGTCTGTCAGACAATGATCTTTTCCATGGTGCTTGTTAAGTTTTCTTTAGCCAAGCAAGTAGAACTCTAAGAATGAATAGTATATTTATGATTCCAGACAAAATATACCATTTATTTTACCAGAACATTTGGAATTGCATACATTTTTTTAAACATTATATGTAAATGTATGTTTTTAGAAACAGCCACAGTATTAGAGGTACACTGGTTAACATGCAGTTGCATATCTGCACTAAAATTTAAATGTATTTTATATTTTCAGTATTCTGCGGAATCATGTCTTTGCCTCAATGAAAATCACAGTGTTCAACACACACTAGGGCTGCAGCTATTGATTATTTAGTAATCAAGTATTCTGTTGATTATTCTGGCGACTAATCGAGTTATCGGATAAAAAGTACTTTTGCATTTTTAAACATCATCAATAGTCCAGGGCTCTCCCTAAGCAATGACACAGTGGGCCTCATGTATCAACGTTGCATACGGCGATATTTGAGCGTATATGTTGTGTGTTGGGGGGGCGTGGCTGGATGTTTTGGTGTTCTTTTCTTTTCTTTGCTCTCCAGGTGGCATGAGGGCTGATTTGTCTGTGAAGAAGGTGCTGGCTGAAGAGTCTTCACCCTCATCAACATCATGGAAAGCACCTGTGATTGGTGCTCACGTGCAACCTGGACGACTTGCAGCTGAAGCAGATAATTGGATGGCGTTCTGCATTTAAGTCATGTGTGATTTGAGCAGAACTGCCGGGAACTCGACCTTGTGACGTTCGTTTGTGAGACGCTGAGGACCGCGCCTGGGTTTTGACACATCGAGCCCGTGAAGCAGGGAGGGGTGAGGACACATGCTGTCAGCACACACTAAAGGTAATTAAGTGTTTAAGTAATTGTTGATAGTAACTTGGTGTTTTGTTACACAGTATACTGGAATTGTGAAGAGAATTGTGCAGTTTGCTTCTCACTGCTGTGGCGTGAAGGATAAGTGATCCTCCACTTGTTGTGAGAAGCTGCTCATTTGCATAAAGTAAAAAAAGGACACTGACCTGAGTGTGTTGCTGATAGCGTGTGTTATTGGAAGATATAGTTGTATCTGTTGA